>NC_134455.1:378185990-378513490 GCF_047948215.1 Lycorma delicatula | reverse complement strand
GTAAAAAATCCAAGGTGGTCTGATTTTACTTGCTCTCATAATTAACTGTGCACCTGTTAAGCTGTATGATTTCATCTCTTTCATTATTAAAAATTTGGTTTAAAAAAATACCGCCACAATTACTTTTAAACTAATTCAACGTTAATAAAAAACCAATTTTAAAAGTATGCTCTATTAACAGCGGAAACTAATATTTTCACATTGCTCTTTGTGATTCGGGCATTTTCAGACCACGATTTTCCAACTTTTAGTCATTAAAAAGTTATTTAACTTTTGATTAAAAATCATCGTCGCAAATCAACTTTTAACATCTGATTTTCTAAATCGAAGAGGTTCTGAGGTTCAAATTCTAATAAGTTACTTTTATAAGGATTTGAATATTGAGCAGTAGATAGCGGTGTATTTTGGTAGCTGTATTTCACCACACACCTAAATAATAGTCTGCCTGAGTCTGTACAAGACTACATATCTCATATACATGTCACACAAATTATCATCTCATTTCATCGGGTCATGGGAGGTGCTTGTTTATTGTTCGCAAGTTGAACAGATTGTAACGTACACTTTAGGAATATTTTGATTCGATTAAAGAAAACGTTCCTGCTTGATATTTATTTGAACTTTTTTTTATTTTGATGTATAGAATATTTTCTTGCATTATATCTGTTTTTGCTGGAACACCGGTATAAATAATTCAACTTTTGTCTTTATCTCCAGTATCCTCTTGATTCTCTAACGTTTCAATCACAACTGAGTAAACATTGGCTTCGAGAACACGTTTGAATCTCGTAAAATGGATCTACGATCTTTGCACAATCATTTATCTATCTCATATTCATCCTTAACATATATGTGTTCCGAGTTTGAAGTAATAAAGAAAGGAATATTTTTCTTTAGGCGTAAGCAATTTACAAAGTTAAATCTGTTTTATTATTGTTACATCTTTTTGAACTTTGTCCTGAACGTTAAATAACCTAATGTTATAACGTTAAGTAACAGAATAGCAAACAATGTTATAGTAAACAGATTAGTTGGCACTTGCGACCGCGGAATGTGTTATAAATAATATGAAGCGTGTGTTTCAACCATCTTGTATCATAATACTAATGAAAATAATTATTACTAAATACCGTCTCTTCTATTTACTTGGATCGCTACATCTTTCCTGATGAGCTTGTAAACTAATTAATTCCTTTTTACCGTTGTCTTTTAACTTCAATTTCCTTAGCCGGTGTGAAAAAAATAATCCAAAAATACCTCTAACCAAAAACATATTTATAAAACCCCCCTAATAATAATTTGAACGGTTTCGACAAAAAAAAACTGTATTCAAGTGTTTTTCAAGCAATACTTATATCGGTAAAGATTAAAAACTGTCAATATATTATCTTTATCTATTTATAAAAATTATATATATTGATTAAAATAATGGCCGAATCAAGACTAAATTTTGAGGAAAAGAAAATTTATCCTCTAGTCTTACTAAAAGACAGAGAACAAACTCAAAAACCTGAAGAAAAGGTGTCAGATGAATCGGTGGAATTTAGAGAAGCTTGAGGAAGAGGAGGTAAAGAAGATTTTTGAGGAGGACATCGCAAGAGGTCTGAGTAAAAAAGATAAGGAAGAAAATGTAGAAGATTGGGAGAATGTTAAAAAGGAAATCCTTAACTCAGTAGAAGCGAACTTAGGCGGAACAAAGAGAACTGGTAGAAGACCTTGGGTTTCAGACGATACATTGCAGCTGATGGATGAACGTAGAAAATATAAGAATGCTAGTGATGAAGAAAGTAAAAGGAACTATCGGCAATTAAGAAATGCTATAAACAGGAAGTGCAAACTGGCGAAAGAAGAGTGGATTAAAGAAAAGTGTTCAGAAGTGGAAAGAGAAATGAACATTGGTAAAATAGACGGAGCATACAGGAAAGTTAAGGAAAATTTTGGGGTACATAAATTAAAATCTAATAATGTGTTAAACAAAGATGGTACACCAATATATAATACGAAAGGTAAAGTCGATAGATGGGTGGAATATATTGAAGAGTTATACGGAGGAAATGAATTAGAAAATGGTGTTATAGAGGAAGAAGAGGAAGTTGAGGAGGATGAAATGGGAGAAACAATACTGAGATCTGAATTTAAGAGAGCATTAAAAGATTTAAATGGCAGAAAGGCTCCTGGAATAGACGGAATACCTGTAGAATTACTGCGCAGTGCAGGTGAGGAAGCGATTGATAAGATTATACAAACTGGTGTGTAATATTTATGAAAATGGGGAATTTCCATCAGACTTCAAAAAAAGTGTTATAGTTATGATACCAAAGAAAGCAGGGGCAGATAAATGTGAAGAATATAGAACAATTAGTTTAACTAGTCATGCATCAAAAATCTTAACTAGAATTTTATACAGAAGAATTGAGAGGAGAGTGGAAGAAGTGTTAGGAGAAGACCAATTTGGTTTCAGGAAAAGTATAGGGACAAGGGAAGCAATTTTAGGCCTCAGATTAATAGTAGAAGGAAGATTAAAGAAAAACAAACCAACATACTTGGGGTTTATAGACCTAGAAAAGGCTTTCGATAACGTAGATTGGAATAAAATGTTCAGCATTTAAAAAAATTAGGGTTCAAATACAGAGATAGAAGAACAATTGCTAACATGTACAGGAACCAATCAGCAACAATAACAATTGAAGAACACAAGAAAGAAGCCCTAATAAGAAAGGGAGTCCGACAAGGATGTTCCCTATCTCCGTTACTTTTTAATCTTTACATGGAACTAGCAGTTAATGATGTTAAAGAACAATTTAGATTCGGAGTAACAGTACAAGGTGAAAAGATAAAGATGCTACGATTTGCTGATGATATAGTAATTCTAGCCGAGAGTAAAAAGGATTTAGAAGAAACAATGAATGGCATAGATGAAGTCCTACACAAGAACTATCGCATGAAAATAAACAAGAAGAAAACAAAAGTAATGAAATGTAGTAGAAATAACAAAGATGGACCGCTGAATGTGAAAATAGGAGGAGAAAAGATTATGGAGGTAGAAGAATTTTGTTATTTGGGAAGTAGAATTACTAAAGATGGACGAAGCAGGAGCGATATAAAATGCCGAATAGCACCAACCGAGATGAGCCTTCAGTAAGAAATATAATTTGTTTACATCAAAAATTAATTTAAATGTCAGGAAAAGATTTTTGAAAGTGTATGTTTGGAGTGTCGCTTTATACGGAAGTGAAACTTGGACAATCGGAGTATCTGAGAAGAAAAGATTAGAAGCTTTTGAAATGCGGTGCTATAGGAGAATGTTAAAAATCAGATGGATGGATAAAGTGACAAATGAAGAGGTATTGCGGCAAATAGATGAAGAAAGAGGCGTTTGGAAAAATATAGTTAAAAGAAGAGACAGACTTATAGGCCACATACTAAGGCATCCTGGAATAGTCGCTTTAATATTGGAAGGACAGGTAGAAGGGAAAAATTGTGTAGGCAGGCCACGTTTGGAGTATGTAAAACAAATTGTTGGGGATGTAGGATGTAGAGGGTATACTGAAATGAAACGACTAGCACTAGATAGGGAATCTTGGAGAGCTGCATCAAACCAGTCAAATGACTGAAGACAAAAAAAAAAAAAAAAAATTTATAAAACCCCCCTAATAACAATTTGAACGGTTTCGAAAAAAAAACTGTATTCAAGTGTTTTTCAAGCAATACTTATATCGGTAAAGATTAAAAACTGTCAATATATTATCTTTATCTATGTATAAAAATTATATATATTGATTAAAATAATGGCCGAATCAAGACTAAATTTTGAGGAAAAGAAAATTTATCCTCTAGTCTTACTAAAAGACAGAGAACAAACTCTGTAAGGCAGCTGCCTTACACAGTTTAGAAAGCAGTATGAAGATGCTCCACTGCTCGTATCCGGTATAAGTTTGAAACAGAAGGAACCGTTCAAAAGCAGCATCCGGAAGAACACGAATATTCACCAGCCCCACAAGAGAAGATGTTATAAAAATGTAAAAGGGATTTCCAAGAAAATCTTTTCAGCAAGTGGCACGTGAGAAGAGACTTTCAAACTCGAACGTCCGTAGATAGAATTTTGAAGCGTGCCGCGTATAAAAGTTTTATTCCTAAATTACCCTAAAAATGAAGATGAAATTGACCGGAGAATTCAATTTTGTGAGTATTACTACGCAAAACGTGGAGGACAATCAATTTCCAAACAAGATTTGTTTGGATCGACGACAACATTTAAATTAAACGGCACAATTAATCGTCATAATTGCAGTTACTGGGCATCTTAAATATCCTAGTTTGACAGTGGAACGTCGTGTGAACTTATCAGGTATTACAATGCGGTGCGATTGTCAGCGTTTTAGTATTTAGCGATAGCGCATTAATTAAAATTATTACAGATATAACCGAGCGCTGAAAAATACTTTACACGAGTCTTGAGTCTTCCGATTTGCACAACAGTTTTCCGAAATCTCTTCACTAGGAATGATTAAATCCAATCCAAAAATGTGTTTTTAACGATTACAAACAGAATCGGAAGTAAGCTAAAGGAAGGCTGTAAATACACTACGATTACAATCTGACGTATCCTGAATAACGTTGAACCCGTTCAAAGGAGAGAAAACGAATTGAGAAACGGTTTATTATTTAACGAAAAATGTTTTTAAGCATAACTGTAATGAGCTTCTTGCTCCAAAAATTCTTAGAACTGATACATCGACGGCTAAGTAGACGGATATGAATGAAGATTTGTTCAAGACTTCGCTCATCTTCAGATGTGCCTTCAACTGGAAAAATTCATGCCTGGAGGACATCTGAAACCGATAAATGTAGGAACCCGACATCATCAAGCAAGATATTACTTTATTAAACGTAGCGGTTGCCTTTTTTTTTAAGCCGATACAACTTTGATCTAAAGAATGCATTTATACATACGTCACTTAGCGGATGATTTTGACTAATAAATTTAAAAGATATTGGTTAAGGACGATAAAAAATTATACACTGCGTAAACCAGCACTAGATTAATTCGATATAATGGAATTTACATTTCGTGGATTTAATCTACCTACCACAATTACTTAGAAACAATCGTAAATTAATTCCATTAATGAATAATAAAGTAGTTATGAGCTATTAATAACACCAACCCAGCTATAATACATACTCGCCTTAACAGATACTCGAAAACAAATAGATGCACGCATGTACACACTCAAAACATTTTCATATTGTTCAAATTACAGTAGAATATCACGCTAAATCGATTTAACTGATGATTCATCAGCCTGCGGAATGAATGAATTTATTGCTATTTTTTTTATGATATGCTTTATAAGACGTAATGAACAATATCTTTAAAAAAAAGACGAAAACACTTACTACGTTATCTCAATGACGCGGCTGCATTTTACTACTACTATAGCACGTTCGTTAACAATAACCGAGACAAAGGTCAATCATTCATTAACAATTTTTCTTTCTTTTCCTAAGAGACCATTCTTGGGTACTGCTTCAGAGGATGAGATAAAATGGCAATTTGTAGCGTGTGAAAATGCCATGCCTGGCCGGGATTCGAACCCGGGACCTTCGAATGAAAGGCCGAGAGGCTACCACTCGCTACATTAACATGTAAATGGCTACAATTTTTATCGAATTAACAGATTCCTCTAGATAGAATAGAAATCGGTTAGTACTTACAATCGTGTTAACGAATAAAGGTTAACTAGTACACCAGTCGATTAATACTTTGTGGATGAACTAAGTACTGATAATAACAATCGGTTCTAACGGACTGTAAAAAATGTATGCAGTTATAACAAGAACGTATTTTTTTCGTATGTATTTACTACTGTTTTCAAACAAGTTAAACCATATATAACATTTTAAAAATATCTCCATTCGTCTGAACAAATGGGAAAATTAAAATACTGATATGATGTTATCACAATAAAAACCCGTCATCCGTAAAGTTACCGGTGAAATTACTGTCAATCGCCGACAACTATTTTTTTAAAAACAGATAGCAAACAATGCCTGCGCCGTTTCTGGTCGGCGTTCTGAAAAACTGGACAAAAGAAAAAAAAAGTAAGATTTTGAAACTAAAGAAGTTAACGTTTAACAAATTCAAAGCCGCAGAAGATGCTAGTTAACCGTCCGTAATAAATTAATTAAAACAACAAATGAAATAAGATAATTATAATTTTTGGACAACGTGGAATGTAACGAAAAAATAATATTTGAACAGGATCTTAAACAATATTTTTTACTTTAGTTTATTCACTATCGCCCTAAACAAATCGATCCCTTACTGGAAGATAAAACTTTGTATATTGAATTAAGTTCTCTTCCATATTCTATTATGAGTACTTCCAGACCTTAATGCATCTACTACTCGTGGATTTTTCTGCTATATCTCAAGTCCTTTGTACATTAATGCTTGGAAATTCTTTCTATTTACGGTACATACGTATTTCAAAAATGTTTATATTTTTTCCTCTTCGACAGTACAGTCTAATACCTCTATGATAGTACGAATTTTGAATTTTATAACAACTTTCCTTGTGCTAGATTGACTTCTTCAGACTTTTAAAAATATGTATACATTCTGTAGTTCGTTCATCAAGCTTTTATATAGCGCACTATTAAAAACGTTGCCCACAATTATTCAAACAACTCCAAAATCTTCAGCTACAAAAAGACACATATTTTCAATTCAGAGCTCAAGGCACCACAACTTGTTTCATTATTTTTTGGTAAAAATGCTCGCGCTAAACCGATGTATTTCAAAACGAAGTAACGTTAATATTAACAAGGATTAAATTTTCTTCAATCTCTATATACTATTTCTGCATACTTATTCATAAAAGCTGCCGTTCTCGTTCTGTAAACAATTTTCAAGTAGAACAATAGTCTGAAAAAATGAGCAAATATTTACAGGAATAATATTATTAAGTACTTTGTACGTTCCGTAATTTAAAGTAAATACTGTATAACTTCAGTATCAACTAGTAATTGCTGATATAAGTAATTAGTGTTGAAATAAGTACCACAGGAAGTCAACTGCAGTCTCTGAAATCAACAAACACTCATATTTTCTCGTTTTCTTAAGTACGTACTTGAGAAACAAGTAAAATGTTTTACTTATTATTGTTATTCACCAGACTAACAGCTTCTTATACATTACTCGGAATGAGATCTTCATTTCGATTTTCTTTTCTTTTTGTACTACGAAGTTCTTTAAGTAAGCATTCCCAGAGAGTAAATAATCGGGTTCTACACTAAAGTTACTTCCTATTAGCTCTAATAAACTGGTTGTCAGAACACAGCGCATGCAGAGAAGTCATTACGAATCGATCTTCTATTTACATTCCCATGTTTTCTACTTGGTGCCGGTAAAGAAGCGGGTTATGAAATCTACAACATACAAATATCGCTTTTACCGACTATGCGGTGCAAATTGTGATTTCTTGCAAGAGAAAAGATATCCAACAGTCCCCGAAATCTACTGGCGACTGTGTTATGTTCTAAAGTAATATTATATTGAAAGCACTGACAAAACAAAAATTTTGAGAGGGGTACACAGATGGGCAGGATTAGGAAAGTTACTCGATCGTAACTAATGAACTCGTTTAATTAGTCGAACAATTGTTCGTAAAAACGTAATTTCACAACTCCTTAATATTTAAACGAATATTCATAAATTTCGAGAAGGACCCTATAGAATCGTAACACCTTTGAATTTCAATAAGTTCTTTCAAGACGAGTACCAAAACTCTAGCTACAGCCATAGCCGTACTTGTGTGGTGGATTTAAGCATTATAATAACAAGGAGAATGAACATCTTGACAAAATCGTACGCAAAGATTGATGAAAATTCAAAAACTGGATACACACTCTTTCAACAAACAGAATGTAAAATTGAACAAAATTATGACTACAACGGTTTAGGGCCAAAAGGGAAGTTTGCTAACAGAATTAATGAAACGGTACATCAGTAAGGTCAGAAATCTCGGAAATCAATTTAAAAAACCTACAAGATGATCATAAACGGTGTTATTGACTGCACGGAAACGCGCGACCCTACTCGCCGATTACATAAAGACACACCCGAATTGCTTCAAGTAAAAACTTCAAGAGTAGGCGGGACATTTTAGGTCATCGTCCTAGAATCCGGATTTAGTACAAGTGACGACCACCTCTTCTACTTGATAATCTGGCGAAACTACCTATCGCTTTGAAGTCAAGGTGGGGCTCATAGATATAGGGTTAATAACTGGCTGCACATTCTAGCGATGAAGTGTGACAATAAATAAATGCTGCTAACATCGTAGAATAAATGTATTTGATATGTACTAAATGTGGTCGGCGATTATGTGGAGATATAACGCAAATATTTGGTGTGTAATAATATCATTTCATATTTTAAATTCGATTAGATATCTACATAGGAATAGCTTTCGTAAATAAAAGTTATTAACTATACACTTATAAAGTACTGCTCAAAACAGGAGGTGCTAGAATTGCCCGCGGGTGTGGAAGGGGAAGTTTTTTTGTCCTTGAAACATTCGGAAAAGATCACCAACAGAGATATCGATCTCTGTTCAGAAGAGTGCCATCCTGATGAGTGTTTTCAGTGTTTCGATAAGTGTTTTCGGTTCTCGGCAAATTATTGATTTCGCAAAACGGATGAAAAAAGAAACTAATTTGTGTGAGATTTTGTTTTAAAACCGGAAAATCAGCTTCGGAGAATTATGAACCCTTACAAACCTGTTACGGAAATAAATTTCTGAGCCGGTCAAATATTTTAATCTGGTTCAAAAGATTCAAAGATGGCCGCGAATCCCCTAGGATGCAGAGAGCCAACCAGGAATATTATAAAGAGTGTCCTTCAGTGTTTTCAAGAACGGACAAGGTTGTTCAAATGTGCTTCTTTATCTTCAATTTTGGAGGTACTTCAACAAAAATTGCTTTTTGTTGACATTTTAGGTCATCGTCCTAGAATCCGGATTTAGTACAAGTGACGACCACCTCTTCTACTTGATAATCTGGCGAAACTACCTATAGCTTTGAAGTCAAGGTGGGGCTCATAGATATAGGGTTAATAACTGGCTGCACATTCTAGCGATGAAGTGTGACAATAAATAAATGCTGCTAACATCGTATTAAAATATTAAATTTATTGATCAGCATGCCCAAATGTATCAAACCTCTTCTTTAAAAATAAAAAAAAAACACAAGAACTCTTGGTTCCTAAATAATAAGAAACACACTCAAAGATATTTTGGTTATTGTACAACAACTTACAATTTAAGCAATAACTAATAAAATATTTTCTTAAAAAAAAAAAAAGACCTAAACATTTTTACAAAATATTATTTTCACAAAATAAATGTTAAAAATGCTCCTGAATTGAAAACTCAAGTGAGGAAAGAATCTCTAACTGTACAAAATGCAGTGTATAGCTTTTACTTGGATACTTTCTTATACCTTACAATTCTGAGGATGGTGAGTTTTCCTTGAGGAAGCTTTACTAAATTCTCATGTGCTCATTGGAAAAGCAGTTTGTTACATAATATATTAGAATTGGTCATTGGACAGTTGTGGTAGTAATGTGCTACTCTCATCCTGGATAAAAATACCCTGATTTGAAGAAAAGCAACTAGGATGGGCAGCCATTGCCTTCAAGGAATTGATCTGTTTGCCTTATTCTTCAGTCTAAGAATAAGTTGATCATAAACTTCTCACTAAACATTTCTTTACATGAGTTTGGCTAGGTGACCACTGGATTAGTTCTAAGGATGCAAAATTTTTCTGGATCCTTGGCATTTGAGTGGTTTGGCGGGGCGGTGAGATTTAACAATCTGAGATCTAATACTTTCTGGAAGATATAACAATCCTTCATTGCTGTCTACAAATCTGTTTTTCCTGTCTGACGGCAATACAGAAATTTGAACTCGTTAATGCAAAATCATTATCAGTTCATGTATTACTCCCACCTGGGTAAGAAAACCAACTACTATGGTACTGTGGGTGAGGCAATCTGCCTAGAATGAGCCTTGAAGGATTCTTTTGAATGGATTATTTTTCTTGCTTCATCATCCTTTGTTGAATGATTTCACGTTACTTCTAGGATAGTATTTTTTCGATGCTTGCTAGTTAAATACTTTAACTGTGAATAATTTTCAATGTGGATACATGTTTTGGGGGAAAAGGTCAAACAAAAATATGAATGCTGTTCAATATGACTGTTCAAAAGTCCCTGAAACAACTCCCTGCAACTCTTAACCTGTCTGATTTGAAATTAAAAGTTAACAGGGATTTCACTAAAAATCACGGCCCCAATAATCTATCCCGTTTTAATTTACATCAAAAATTACCAGTTTTCTGCAACTTAAATATTAAACTGAAAAGCAGTGTTAATAAATGATTGAAATCATATCTCAAGACATATAAGGATGGATGCTAATGAAGTGCTGAGAAATTTTTTTAATATTTCATTTTTTAGTCAATGATAACAATTTGAAAAAACAATATACCGCAGCACTCTCATAATCTGTCATACTTAGCGCTAAAAAGGATGTCAAAAGTGGGAATATAATGAATTGTAGAATTCATGAATGTGACACATTCATGATAGTAGAACACCCTTTCCTAATATCAACCCTCTTTTATCCCAGATTACTTTCATTCAGTCCTCTTCTGTGAGTTTTGAACCCACGCCTACTGAATTTGTGTTAAAGATTTGAGGACCTGCAATTGCTGCACGGTTCCACAATTTGTGTGGTTTCCATCAAAAAGCCCAGCCCTGGTGTCTATCCATGGACTCTAGTTTCCCTGAATGAGAATTCAAAGTATTTCATGTCAGAATATAACTAGGATTGAAAATGTATCAGATGAAGACTGAAAAATTTAAGTATAAAAAATCATTACTTATAAATAAAGACACTCTAATTTTAGAAACGACAGAGAAATGAATTTGACCAGTAAATGATCTATTATTGATCAGGGAAGGTAATGAAATGCTCACAAAATACATTGCAAGAGAGAATAAGTACAAAAGACAAAGGAAGAAAAATTGATGGAGTTATTAGTTCAGTTCTTATATTGTTAATTTTCTACAGTATTTTAATGATTTTTATGATTGCAACATGTATACCATTTCTTATAGTTCTTTGTGTCCTTCAGTTGAAAAAATTATGTAATAAACACACTAACTTCATTCTAAATTAATAGAAAAATAATTATAAGCAAATTTTATATTTTCTGAAATATCAATATTATAAGAATGCTTCATTACTAACAATGATTTTTTCAAATGTACTTAGGAATATATTGTGCCCATCTGTTCTGAATTTTGTCATTTTCTCCACTTCATTGTCCATATGTTCCTGAAGGTAATAAATTATGATTCTAATGAATTACTGTAAACAACAGTAATAAAACCTATTTGAAACACTACATCAAATCCAATAAAGAATTTTTGTGATCACTACAATATAAAAAAGTATTCATTTCTGTTAAGTGATATGGTTTTCTTTGAGAATAAAAAGAAAAATTCCAGTAGATAAATAGAATAAGACATATTTTGGCCTTCATTATATACATACACAAAGATAAAAGCTAACAGAATGTTAACAGAATATAAATTAGAAATGTATATGAGATTTTAAGAAATATTCACCTACAATGTATAACCTAGCATTTTTCTAACTAGGTGGCAAAAAAGAAACAAAACCAATGAAAAAAATTCTAACAGGAATTTTACTCCTACTAGCAGTCTGTTGGTCAGCTAATGGGTATACTAGTAATAAACTGAGTCGTTAAGTGTTATGTTTTACAAAATAAATCTCCACAAATAAAACAATTAATTAAACATAAATGAAAAACAATTCTTAGATAAATCACAGACAAATTAGTAAGATTTACAGCCAAACATTAAGAACAGCAGTAAAGTTAGATAACACTGTTGTTTTGTTAAGAATAATATCTATGGTTTATCTAAAGGAAAAAAAGATGAATAAATATCGGCTAAAAAACATAGCCGGCACCACCCTACTGTAATGACACATGATTTGTGAAAAAAAAATAGTTTATTAAAAGTACCTGTTTATAACTTTGTAATTGTTTTCTGAATTTTCATGTCTCACAGTCGGTAATAGATGATGATATTTTGACTGAAAAATATGTCACATGAACCAAAAATGTTAACCACTGCACAGAAACAGAATGTTTAATAATAATGCTGTTAATGTTAAATATATTCAAAGAGGAAATCCAAGTAGCAGTCAATAAAATTAGATCTCAACATCCCTGATGTCAAGAAGACAGTAAAGACAAGATTTTTTGAATGCTTGCTGGTTAAATATTTTAATTGTGGAATTGCTCTCAATGTGGATACATACTTTGGAAAAAAGGGAGAACAAAAGAATAAATGCTATTCAACAGGATTGTGTTATTAAATCCCCGAAACAACTCCCTGCAACTCTTAATCTATTTGATAGGTAAAGTTTATGCTTGACTTTACGTTTGAAATTAAATTTTCAGGAATTTCACTAGAAGTTTTTTATCAAGAACTTAAGTATTAAATTGAAAAGCAGTATTAACATACGATTTAAATCATCTGTCAAAATAATTTTTTAAGACAAAGAAGGATGGATGGATGCTAGTTGTGTTGAGATTTAAAAAAAAAAAATTGTTTATTATTTAGTCAATTATAATAATGTAAAAAAGTAATATACTGCAGAACTTTCATAATCTGTCATATTTAGGACTATAAAGGATGACGAAAGTAGGAAAATAATGAATTGTGGAATTCATGAATGCGACACATTGAAAAATATCTAAAAATTTAACTTACATAACCAACTTACAATTTTACAAAAAACATAATTACTGTGTAATTATTTTTGGTCTAATATATAAGAAATTTAAATAATAAGTACGTAATTTAAATAAGTTTAGATGTAAAAAATACATTAAACATAACATTTTCTTTCTTGAACCATCAAATATGTATTTATGAGTATTTTACTTTACTGGCAAATATAGCAAGAATATTTATATTAAAAGTACGGTGATCATGATAAAAATCAGGTATCGGATGTTTTTGCAAATCTTTACATTTTAGGATCCAAAAAAATACACGTATGTTTTACATACTGCTTTTAGCCTTTATCTCAAGATTGACCAAACAGTTCTTTTGCTCTATCTCTCTTCAATTAAAATGTTTTTCGAAAATTTTTTGAAAGATTATACATAATAAATAAAGCTACCAAGAAGTGTAACATTTTTTTTTTTAGTTATAAAACTCGGACCTAAAATGGAGAAAAGTTTTTGGAAAACTTTATATTTCTTATTTTACCCTTTTTATTATTATTAATTTTATTATTAGTAGCCAGGAATGTCAGGCACTTTCGTCATTTTTTTTTTCAGTTTTTGATCAAAACTCACACTTCTTTTTCAATAAATATATGTTCAATTTTTCACTAAATATTTATTTCAATATAAGTGACACTTCTTTTTCATTAAAATTTCATATCTGATGGTAGTAGAATCTAATCTTTTCCATATTTTTAAGTTTTCATTAATATTTTCCCAGTTTGAAGCATCTTCTGATATATTAATTTTATTTCTGATGTGATAATTTTTTTCCCTGTAAACATGTATACCTTTAAAAGTAGACGATGTCATTTTATTATAAAATAATGTTATCAACTTAACTAATCTCAATAACGTCATTTAAAAAAGAAAAAAAAGAAAAGATAACTACTGCATATAACCTATATTAGGCAGTATTACTTGCTGCACAATATTTATTGTGCATTAAAGAATAAAAAAAAAGTGAACTATATTCTACATTTCTAAAGTACAGATGATTACATGATAAAAACACTACACATATTCAAATGGGAAACAAATTACAGAAGGCGATGAATTGGAGAGGTTTACTGGATGTGTAAATTATTAAATCAGGATTTTGGAAAAGAAGATAAAGTGCATTCTTACAACTTCATGGTTCTGAAACGCCTGATAATCACAGAGATTGAATGAGTTGAAGTAAAAATAAAATGCCAATGGCTAAATAAATATTTAGCTAAATAGCTAAATAAATATGTTCCTAAAAACAGCTGAAGTTGTATAACAATTGGGTGCAACTGTCATTTAAGTAACACTAATGATTATGCACTTAAAATTTCATGTTTCACAAAAACTGTTCAGTTTTATATTTATTTGGCTATAATAATATTTTTTTTATCTTTTTTCTCTCAAACACATTATAATTTAAAAAACGCTACTAATAATTTTTAGAGTAATTAAATTAAACAGATTTAATTACAATTAAATCAACTAATTCCTGTATTTCATTAATTCTCTAAAAAAAAAAAATAATAAATAAATTTCTTCTACCCATATTAATTTAAAAAGGTCAACTTCATTTGAACACATTTATTAAAATTCTGGCCAAGAAAAAATTCTTATTAGTAATCCCAACTGGTTTTACTTCTTTATCCGAAAATAAGACGGATTTCTTTTTAACTGGTATACAATATTTAAAATACATAAAGATTGTTTCATTTAAAATTATAACTGATATAAAACAAAGTATTTTGATCAAATCTCACAAGAATAATGTTTCTGTTATGAGTAGGATACTACTGAATTTAAGGATTAGCCTAAAGGCTGTTCTAAAATAAAACAGAATAATTTCTATAAATATATATTAGATAGTTAGGTACTGCGCTGACTCAAGTGAATTCCATTACAAATATTAAACGAGCAATTAACCATAAAGATAATTCAGAGTGTTAAATCATAAATCATAAAACCTTAAGGCAAAACATGAATATATACTGTAACGTGTATGTATTTTTAGTGTCACAACCATAATGGTTGCATGTGATGGAAGGGCCACAGTCAAAAAACACTTCCAAGTGATTTTTTCTGAGAATGAAAACCATTCAATAAGATCCAACTCATGTCAGGTGTACAGTACTATCCACGTTACAAGAAACATTCGTTCAGTAAAAAATAATGGAAATACATATTTTTAAAAATTAGAAAAACATATTTAAATTTAAAAAATATTGCTTAATATTTAACAGAAAGGGATTGAAAAAGCTGTTAAACCAAACTGATAAAACCTTCTCTACAAAAATACTTTATGTTCAGACAAATATAATATTTTCTATTTTAAAACTATGGTCCACATTTAAAAATGTAATTTTAATCCTTAAAATCATAAAATAATCTGAAGTGTTCTTTACTTTTACAATACTCTGCAACATTTAAAAAAAAAAATAAAAGGAATACCTTTACAAAGAAATAATTGCTGATTAACCTCATCAAACCATACACCTACTCTAATTTCAACATGAAGGTCATTTATAAATAAAGCGAACAAACAATAGAATAACAAGAAAGGCTAACTTAATTTCTGAGTTAATCAAATTACACTTTCATTATTCAATGGTATGTTTACCAAAAACTAAGATGAACAATTAAAAATCTATGAAACAAATTTAATAAAACATAAAGAATGAATAAATACAAATTACAGGAAGGTCAAAGGAAGTGGGCTTCCTAATCCTTTTTATATCTATCTCACAACTGGATATAAAATATTTTTATAAGTTTATATATATTTTATATATAATCTCATGATTAGATATAAAAACAGGGATATTATAGCTTAGTTCCAGTACAAATTTATTGCTATCCATTTTCTCTTATAATCCTAAGTGAGAAAAACCTTTATCTCGTAACAAGTTTATTTAGTGTATACAAACTAAACACTTTTTTAGATAAAAAAAAAAAATTGACATTGACTGTAATTTTCAAGTGATTTTGTGAAATCAATATTTATCATATGCAGGGCGTTTATAAAAACTGTTTCAAGAATTCAGAGGGTAATCCCCCACATTGAAATAAAGGAAAAGCTTTATAACAACATATGTCCAGAAATGCTTAGTTGATCGGCTAACATGTAATTTTAACATAAAAATTTATTTCTCAGATGTTTAACTATACTGAGCTGAAATCTTGTATGCTGCTAGTAAAACTAGAAGTTTATTTATATAAAACTAATGAACCTAGTCTCTCAATCCAATACAAAATGGCAGCCATGTAAACTTTTTAATTGTTAATATCTCTCCTACAGCTGGTTTATTTAAATGTTATTTTATTATAAATTAAATGTTAAGCGTTTCATGACACAGAAAATGACACCCTATTTATTCAAATCCATTCATAAATGGATTTGAATAAAGTTATGATAAAAATTCTTGAAGTTAGTCACTAGATTAAATCAATATTCATTTGCTGCTGAATAAAATTAGATAACTTGACATGATCTCAAGTGTAATAATAATTATTTTTTAATGTTATCATGAAATAAATTACAATAATTTAATAATACTGAAAATATTACGATAAAATAAATATTACTGAAAAATAATCTGCATTACACGTTTTTTGTTTAATTAACAGACACTGGTTATTAAACAACTTTTTTTATATTAAAATCTATTTAACAACAATAGATTATTGTCGTATCAAATAATAAAATGCTAATAAAAGAAACTACAATAGCTGTTTTAAATGGCTGGTCTCAATCAAAATACATACATCCAGGTGTTTTTTCATGGACTGCCAGGATCTTTCAAAGCTGCCAAGTGTCTGACGAATCCTCTCAATCCCATTTAGAATTCTTGTGCACAATTCTCCTATGGTATCCGTGAGGATGTCATATACCAGTCTTTAAATGGCCCCATAAGAAAATGCCAGGATTGACCTTGCAGGCCATGCTACTGGGCCTCCTTGATTAATCCATCTGTTTGGATATGCATCATTTACGTAATTTCAAACTTGTGGTCTGTAATGAGCTAGAGCCCCATCCAGCCTGAACCACATTTTTTTGCATGTGTTTAGTGGCATATCTTCGAGTAAAGGTAGATTAGCCATCAAGAAATGTAAATCTTTCCCCATTAACGTTACAAGTAAAAAACATACAAATAAGTGGTCATCCAAAATACCCTGCCCCATACATTAACAGAAAACTGATATTGACGACGATTCTCTTAAACGGCATGAGGGTTTTCAACTGACCACATGTGCATGTTGTAGGCGCTAAGAATGGCCAATCTTATAAATTTTGCTTATTTAGTAAAGAAAATATCATTTAGAAAATTTGGATTAGTACATTTTTCGATAAGCCATTGGCATACCAAGCAAGGTGAATATAATCTCGAAGTAAAATAGATTTGCTACATTGATAAGCTTGGAGTTGCTGCTCATAAAAACCTTCCAATACTAATACTGAACTCTAAGGACAACTCTCGTCTTTTTTTTTGTGATGGTTAGATTTTTCATCTGACACACCCTCTTTGAATTCAGGTGTACATATTGAATGTGGTCATCCTTATTTACCACATTTTTTCAGGTTTTAAGCTTCCTATGTCTCTGAGGCACCCAATGGATGAAAACATTGTGTGAAAAGATAATACTAAATTGGGAATATGTTTCTGATACAGCTGTCTTATCTCAAGGGTGTTGCAAACAAGACTGTATATTAACATGCATCTTATCCATTTATAAGTTAGTTATAAACATGATTCACACTGCCAGCCGTGGTGAATAAGATAAAGGTAAAATAAAATTAACTTGTATTCGTGGTACTTAAAATTAACTTGTGATAAAAAATAATTAACTCATATAGCACTCAAGAGCTAGACAACAAACTAGATATTAGTTTTTAATTAATTTTAAAACAATGACTTGTTAATTACATGTTTCAATACAAATTATTTTTCATTATTATAATTTATTACATAATAACATTAATAAAGTTATTACAGTTAAGATCACGTCAGAGTTACTTAATTTTACTCGGGAGAAAATGGAAAATGGTTTTTTAATCTAGTGACTCACTTCAAGAATTTTTACCATAACTTCCTTATTTTTGAATGGATTTGAATAAATAAGGTATCATTATCTTTGTCATAAAACACTTAACATTTTATTTATAATAAAAAAACATTTAAATAAACCAGTTGTAGGGGAGATATTAACAATTAAAAGGTTTACATGACTGCCATTTTGAAATGGATTGAGAAATCAGTTTCATTATTTTTATACAAATAAACCTCTAGGTACCCTAGCATTATATGAAATTTTAGCTTGATACAATTAACCAATCCTGAGAAATATATTTTTATATTAAAAATGCAAGTGTCAGATAACTGGTAAACTAAGCGTTTCTGAACTAATGGTAATATAAAGTTTTTCTTTATTTCAATGTAGGGGGGAATCATCCCCTGAATTTTTGAAACGATTTTTATAACCCTGTATAATAAAATGTAAAATAAAATTTCTTCAAAATAATTTATCCTATACACATATATGAAAATAGAAAAATCAAAACAAAATGAAAATAAACAAAATATGTTGTTTGATTTTCAAAAAATTGATTGCTTAAAAATCAAATGCAATATTATTTCCTTATAATTTTATTCATTACTGTCTACCAACAAAAAAGTAATAATATGAATCAAAACATTAAGTCGAAGAATAAACACTATTCTTATAAAGTGAAGCACAAACACCTAAATTCACTCATGGTTTTTAATAAATAAAAAACTAAAAAATGAATTAAGAAAAAAATGTGGTAGTAAATAATGAAAAAAGTAAAATTTTCCAGCACTTCTATAAAATGGCGCATGATAAGGGAAAGTTTCATTCATTCATTGTACTCTGTCAATGGAGCAGGTCTTGCCATGGCTGCTCTCCACTTGTTCCTGCCCTGTGCAAGTTATTATTTCCTGATATTTTCCTCTTTTCACAACCCTATCAATCAACTGAAATCTTCTTCTTCTCTTTCCATTTACCAATCCTTACCAATCAAATTGCATCTATTAGTGAGCACTTTCTTCTCATACAGTGTCCTAGCCAGTTCCTTTTCCCGCCTAAAATGGTACTTAACATAGTCCTCTCCTCATCTACTCTTCCCATAGAAGGTGGATGACAAACAAAGAAACAGATTTCTCATTTGTTACTCTATCCTGCCAACAGATGTTTACTATTTTATGCCACAACCACATCTCAAACCCCTTAATTCATCATTTGCCTTCCTTTCTTAAAGTCCACATTTCTGCATCGTAAAGCAAAACACTCCAAATAAAACATGTTGCCAATCTCTTTCTCAAATCTAAATTCAATTTCCCATATAGCAAACTCCTTTTCCTACTAATTGCCTCCTTACCCATTTCTATTCCCTTTTGATTTCTGTGGTACTGCTAAGTTTTTCAGTTATGAGGCTACCAAAGTACTTAAATTTCACCACCTTTTCTAGTATCTCAGTCCCAATCTGTACATTAATATTTTCATCCTTGCCACCTAATACCATACATTTTGTTTTCTTTTCATTAATTTTCATCCCTAAATTTTCACAAGCTTCATTTAGATCGCTAAGAATTTCATTTAACTTGGTTACACTTTCTGCCAGCACCGCAATGTCATCAGCAAATTGAAATTGTATACATTCTATTCTTCTACCACCTATTGCCACTCCTCTATTACCCTTCAAACCAGTATTGATGATTTCTTCTAGATAAATATTGAATAATGTAGGCAACATACAGCATTCCTTGTCACAATTCCCTTCCTATTTACATGTTTGCCTTGTCTCACTTTCTATTCTTACTTTTATTTTCTGGTTCGTGTACAACTCTTTCATAATTCTCCTATCTTTCCAATCAATTCCTTTCTTCTTCAAAATTATCATCAATTTATCCCATCTTACTCTTCCAAAAGCTTTCTCAAGGTCTATAAACACAACATACACTCTTCTCTTTTCTATATATCTTTCACCAATAATTAATAATAACGTCCTATGGCATTCCTAGTTCCAACTTCCCTTCTAAAACCACATTGTTCTTCTACAATATTTACATCCAATTTATTATACAACTTCCTGTTTAGAATTCTTTGACTTTTGCTGCATGCGAAATTAAGGGTAATAGTTTGGTATTCTTCACACTTTCTAGCATTAAATTTCTTTGGTATGACACCATTATTGTATCCAGAAAGTCTGTAGGGGTCTACCCTCATCATATATTTTATTGCACAGATCCAACAATAGAATTTGCCGTTTTCTCCTAGAGCTTTAAACTCAATCGGCAATTCATCACATTCTCCAGCTTTCCATTAGCCATTGCTTTCATGGCCATACTTACTTCACATTATAATATATTGTAACCCTTGTGATCTCATGAACTTTGTTCACTTCTTCTATTCCTAAATCTACTCCCCTTGGCCTACCATTCAGTGCATATAAATCCATGATGTACTCCTCCCGTATTTTTTTCACTTCATTCCTCGCAGTTACTACATCCTTGTTCTTCAACTCAATCTGATATACTGTACAACTTTTTCCATTTTTCCTGAATACCATTTCTGCAACTTCTTTGTACATTAGATCATATGTCCCTCCTTTTTCTTGTTTTTCTATCGCAGCACACTTTTCCTGCAACCACTTTTCTGTTGATAACTCAGTTTTTCTTCTTATTCATTATTATGTTTTCTATAGTTCCTTTTACCTTCCTCTGTCCGAACATTTTTCCATTTTCTACTTTTATTCATTTTTAATATCATTTCTTCACTGACTCACTTCTTTCTTTGTTCTTAATTCTTATTGTTTCCTCAGCTGCTTCTTTTATACTGTTTTTAATATTTAACCAATGATTATTCACACTGTTTGGCTCCCCTCCCATTCTTGTTTTCGCAGTACTCTTCTATTTTACATCTTTGATTAACTCTGTTTCTTAAGTCTTTCCAAATCATAGGTACTTCATTTCTGACCAACCTTTATTTTCTTAAGCTTCAACTTGATTTCTGGTATTACTAAGATCTCATCAGAGTTTATATCTGCACCTGGGTAAGCTTTTGCAATTTCATACAATTCTTACATTTCTGTTGTATGAGCATGTAATCATTTGATACTTCACTCCATCCAAGGTCGATATCCATGTATACCTCCTTCTTTCATGATTTTTAATGCAGAACTCAAGTAATCTCTGTTTCTATTACCTAAACCAGAATTTCCTTTTCCTTTTCTTATTATCTTGCCTTCTTGTCATTCACCAACCACAGCATTCCAGACTCCCATCATCAATACGCATGCCTATTTCCTTTTCTTCTGTAGTATATTTTCCAACTTTCCATAATACTCCTTAACTTCTTCTTCAGTATATTGTGATGTTGTCATATACACTTGAATTATTACAAGATCATTACCTTCTATCCTTATCATCATCAGGCGATCATCAAAATATTCCACCTTAATTACTTTTCCTTTTTGGTTTTTTTTGTATTAATATGTCAACCCCATTCCTACCACCTCTTTCGACACCTGAGTAGTACAAGTGAAAGTCCCCACTCTGAACGTTTGTGAAGATTTTAGGTAAAAGTTTGTTTTTTTAACATTCTGAGGTCCATAACCTTTTTTCTTTCTTTTTCCTGTTTCGCCTCTGGAAATTACCGTTCAGGTATTACTTCAGAGGATGAGTGAGGATGATATGTATGAGTGTAAATGAAGTGTAGTCTTGTACAGTCTCAGTTCAACCATTCCTGAAATGTGTGATTAATTGAAACCCAACCACCAAAGAACACCAGCATCCACGATCTAGTATTCAAATACGTATAAAAATAACTGATTTTACTAAAACTTGAACGCTGGAACTCTCGACTTCCAAATCAGCAGATTTGGGAAGACGCGTTCACCACTAGGTCCTTAGGTCCATAACCTAAAGGAATTAAACTAGTTACAGTGTACTTCTGTACATATGGATGTGATGGATATTTCTTTTTAGCAGATTATTAGTTTTTTAATTTTTTTTTTACAGTGATCAGGCTTTATAACTTTTTTATGCATTAAAGTAGTACACATGAAGAATAGTTTGTGATCAGGAGGGATGTTAAAGCCTCTATTCTAGGTCTGGAAAAGGATAGGCTATTTTTTTTTAAGGTTTAGTTTGTTAAACAATTTTACATGATTATAGTTTGGTAAAAGAAGTTTAAATCCTGATGAACTACCTCAAACAATGTAAAATTGGTAAAAGTAGAGAAGTAGTAGTAGTATTCTACTTTATGTAGTCTCTACTACTACTACTACTACTATGTTGTAGTAGGAAACAATTTTATATTTTCAACCATTTTATTTTTTCATATAAATTAGGCATACTACTATTGTTGGTGAGGTCTTTACTACTATCACTAGTAGTAGTAGTAGTTAACTAGTCAACAGAGGGAGAATATATAAACAAATAAAAAAGCAACCTTAAACAGGAATGGTAAATATGGGCTTCATTTATTATAAAAATGAAAGATTTGAAGCAAAACTAATACCAAGAAATATGTTAAAATGCTGAATATCTTTATAAATATTAAAAAATAGATCAGAGGAATTACAAACAATTCCTAACATTAATACTTTTTCTCTTCATTTAAATTCCATAACTATTTTCTAATAATTATTTGTAATAATGATGATGCATACAACATATAACTGATTCAGAGGAGCTTTCAAAGAATATGAAGTTCTATAATTCTGCAATATTTCAATGGTTATAACACTCAAAAACATTTCACAGTTACTCAAAGAATACACTAAATATCATCTTCCTCATCATTCTGTACTTCTTTTATAGCCAAGAGAATTAATACAACAAATGGAAACTTAACTGTTAAGTATCAATTAAGTTATCAATTTCCAAAATAGACACATCTTCTCAGAGCACAACTGCTTTCTTCACATACCCCTTAACATAGACTTTCAAACTAATTTATGGTATCTACTGGTTGCTTTCCTTCAATTTTCTTATGCGTCTTACATCTTCCATTGTCTTAATATGACCAGACAATCATAATCTTATATATTCAATCTATTTCATTAAGGTGATTTCATATAACACATTTCTAGTACAGTTCTCATTATGTATTTTACCCACCATGAACTAAACTCTCCTGCTTGAACCTTACTTCACTTCCTACAGACACTACTTGTACACATAAGTAACTAAAGGTATAAAACAAATTGTTTTATATCTTTTTTAAGGTATAAAACAATGTAAGGTCATAACCTTAACAAATTATTTGTTTTTGGCAACCCGGAGCTTTCATTTTGGTCAGCTAAGTTAAATATTCCTGAATATCATCAATAGTGCTCAAGAAAAACAAAGAAAAAACTTAATTTTAAAAAATTTAGATAACGGTACGGTTTTCTAACAAAATCTTTGTTTTCTAACATCAAGATTTAATTTTTTTTCATATATTCAAAATTTAAAAAGTTTTCACTGCCACCAGCTATTAATTAATAATTCTAAATGACATGCGCCCACACATTGTGTAATGATATATTGAATATCCGCATACTGAGGGAATAACTTTAAAGTTTCTTATCTGGGACCAAATACAATTAACAATATAAATAGCAATAATTCATTTTCTAATGGTGTTAAAAATACATTATCTCAAAGGTAAGTTTATAAAACCTAATTTATAATAATTAAGTAATGTAACAATAAATATACAAACTGACAGTTTTCTTAAGAGTTTACAAATTTCAGTCATTGTTAAAAATATACAACAACAATTTAAAATAAAATATAATACATGGGATCAAAATCTGTTATATGCCCAGAACGCTACGGTTAACTTTGGTTGGTTAGTTAGTTCTTAGATGGTACCACTGAAACACTATATTGAAATAAGAAAATAAATAAATAAAATTATAATCTAACCAAACTTAAGCTAAGCTCGCTAACCTTCACTCGCTAGTCAATGTTACCTAGCATAGCCTAAGTTTGGTTAGATTATATTTATAATTCTATTTATTTATTTTCTTATTTAAATATAATGTTTCAGTGGCGCCATCTAAGAACTAACTAACCTTAACCTTAGCATTGTGGGCCAATAACGGATTTTGACCAATAAATGGCATTAAAACAAACAATATTCTACTTATGAATTAGATTTGAGATGATTATTTATAATGATCATTCTGTTATTTTACAATCATCTATTTCTGAATGCAAGGCAGAGAGCAGCTGTTACTTAAACATGTTTAAGTAACACCATATCCGTACGATTAAATAAACTAAATATTTTTGTTGACAAATTAAATTTTACCTATAAACTGGAAAATATGGAAAATAATAATGCAATTAATTTCTTAAATACACCTAGTTAAAAAAGTTTGGAGGAAAAAAGAATAAAAAAAATGGTTACATCACTGAATCTATCAACATTAAAAACTGAAAACATGCAAACAAATTTAATAGTTATGGACAACAATGCACGTAAATGAGAAAAAAGAGGTTTAAAATATAAATACAACAATAAAACAACAGAAAAATTTAGTAAGAAAAAATTAGATTGAAGAACCTTATATTATACAAATTAATTTCCATTATATATTATGTGACCAATATGAAGTATATTTACTCAGGATAAACCAACAGGTTATTTAAAATGATTTTTTTAGAACACAGAAAAAGAATGAAAAAATAGAAACACCTAATGTTGTTAAGCACCTCACATAACACACCATAAATAATATGGAAAAATCTTTAGTCAATGAATTCATAGACACTGAAAAAGGATACTTTGTTTGAATTAACCAAGAGAAAATGCATTTATACATTTTATATTTTTATATTTAATTTTATTTATAATTTCTTTGTATTAGGTTTGGACAATCTTCAAAGTTTTGTTTTGAGTTTTATATTGTTTGTGACAATGTTTTTTTTATTTTGGGGGGGGGAAATAATGTTTAACAAAGGTCATTAAAATTATATTTTCGTCACCTTATCATTGATATAAACAATTTTAACTAATGTTTATAAGATGATACTAATCAAACATAACTTGTCATTTGTTGTTACATTTTACACTATAAAAATTTGTTTAATTAAAAAATTATTACATTAAAGTTAACTGAATTAAATGGTAAAAGCAGTTATATATACAAGTGTATTTCTTTTTTATGTTGAGTAGTAGCTATTATCACTCCAAACTTATAGATTGGTGACATGTATTACACATATTGTAAAAATGTAGCGCTCCACAAATTTTGTGTGCCTCTCATTCTCACTCCCTCTCCCCTCTCCAATAACACTCATGTCACTCATGATATTTACAATTTGTTTAGTGTAATGATACAACCTCATGTCTTTTTGATTTTCAAAGTGTTTTCATTAATAAGCAGAAAAATTGATCAAAATATAAAGTGTTCAAAATGTAAAAATTCAGTTTAAAAATAATGCTTTTACTTTAGTTTTATAGAAAACTGATTTATTCATAGTGCAAACATACTGATCACAGAATGATATTTTATTTCACTGTCAACAAGATCCACAGTTTTAATATATATACAAAAAAAAATTAATACACATGTTTAAAAAAAAAAATCAGCAAAATCTCACATGGAATTATAATTTATATATTTATACAGCAACAACAAGCTGATGGCCAATAACAGTTAAAGAAGGATAATCAATTTTATTGTATGAGATAAACGCCATTCTTTGGTGTTGTTCACATGCCAGGTTCGAAGGACATGAACCCAGAACCTTCAGATGAAAAGCCTACACACTGCTATTGAGCTGTGGTGTTGACAAATTGAATCTCTTCTGCTTAAAATTATTTATTATGAAATGTAGAATTCTATTTGGCAAATAAAACCACCAATACAAATATATCTGTAAAGAGTAATTAAATATAATTTGTGTATTTAAGAGAAATTTGTTTTTGGTAACCCATATCTCCCATTAAACCATTAAAGATTTATTAGTCTCTTAATAAATCGTTCTCCCCTAATCTATTCCTTCTGCAAGGTCTTCTTTCCTCTTAAGGGATAAATCTATGACCAGGTGATAAGAAAACCCTTTCCGTGCAAACCTTATAGCTACATTAACAAAATTAAACTCGCTAATTGCTTCTGTAACTGCACTTTCAACTAATCTTCAAACGGTTTCAGATTTATCACATTTTCTACAAATACGCCTGTATAAGCTTTCATTCAAATTTTGGGTTTATTACCCAAGGCATCTTTTTAATCGACTGACATCTGTAAATACGATAAACACTAATACAACACAATTATTTTTTTATTTTTCATTAAAAAAAAGAATAAATCAACAGTTATGAGCTTTTATTGATGATATAATAATTTCTAAATATGTTTTAACAAATGATAAAACAAAAATAGATTCATAAATACGATTAAAAAAAGAATTACTTAATTTCAAAGCTACTTATAATAGAAATAAATATAGAATTAAATTTGAATAAATAAATGTATAGAAAACTTTTACAGCAGTTTATTTTCTCAATTTGACAATGCCTACTTCCTTAAGATATAAATGCATTGCAGATCCCTCCAAAGGAATATTTTTAAATTGAGACTGAATATTTTAGAAAAAGAATTTTTCAAACAATTTCTAACATAAACTGGATACTAAAGAAAGATTAAAAGATTACTGAACTATTATAATTAGCCTTTTTAAAGATAATATGAAAAAAAAAGATATATTTATTATTTCCTTCAAATTATACAATTTTATACAGAATATAATTGCATTTGTTAACACTGCTGGGTGAAGAGATTTTGATAATGTTTTTAACAAGTTATTTATCACTTGCTGATAAATGCACACATTTAAAATATGTGTACACAAAGCTTTGAAATAAAAAAAAAAACATTTCATGATCGGTGATCAAACTCTGAATAATTTGATTTTCTTTAAAATAAAGTAAAAACATAATTTTTAAATCGACCTTCTTCATTCAGATAACTTCAAACTTTCTATCAATTTTTTGAAGTTTCTAATGAAAACACTTTGAAAATCAAAATGACTGACTGTATCATTACAGTAAAGAAATTGTAAACAATCACATGATAGTAAGTAAATTAGTGAGTGTGTGTGAATGAGAGAAGGGAGGGTGGTAAAGCGCAAGAGAGTGATACTGAGGGGGGAGGGAGGGAGAGAGACAGAAAAAATGTATAGCGATACAATCATGTTTACTTCATCTGCAGAATACACCACTAATCTATGAGTTTGGAGTGATAACTACTACCCATCACAAAACATTTATATTTGATAACCCCTGTTTAAAAGAAAAAAATAAGCTAGTTAACATTGTAAACTAATGTAATAATTTTGTAATGAAATAAATTTGTATACTGTAAAATTAATAAATAATAAATATCAAGTTATGTTTCATTAGTATCACTGTTATTAAAAGTGTTGATCAACAATAACGTGACTAATTGTTATGTTAATGACCTTCACTAAAAATTATCTCCCATCAATAAATATAACATGATACAAAACTATAAAAACTAAAACAAAATGTTGAAGATCTGTAAACTATTACAAAGAGATTGTAAATAGAACTAAGTAAAAACGTAACAAATAAGTGGATGTTTAAACATTGAGTAATCTTATTAGCCCAACATATTTCTTAACACAAAGAAACAAAAAATCAATAACACTAATTATTATGATTTCAAAATTTTAAATAAATAATTAAAATTTATAAATTTAAATATAACTAATAACTGAATGCGAGACTACGAACAGATAAATAATTAAAATAACTATTAATAATATTAACATGCACATTGTACTGTATGTATCCAAGAATATCAGTATAACACCGACCAACAGACTAATCTTCCAAGCTCATGAAATGTTAGCATGCACTATATAAGATTAAGTTATGTCTTAATTGTTATTATATAACCACATGCTACTAAAATTATTGCAATAATAAAATTAATTTATATAATATCTTAATAGTATATACTATTTATGTAGTATCTGGACATTTTTATTGGGTTGTATTGATTGATTAATAAATCGTAACTTGAAATTATTTCATAATTTAAAAAAAAAGCAATATTTATAATTTATAATTTTAAAACCATATGATAATAAATATTGTTAACTAAAACAAACAAGTAAGTAAATTACATGCACTATTAATTTATATGCAACGTTTCAGAATTATAAATAACAACAACTGTTAAATTAACAAGTATGGAATATTGATATGTACACGCAAAAGATTCTGTAATCATTTGTTTATCACAAGAAAATAAAACAAATTTATTTCAACAAACTATGAATTTGCCAATTGACTTTGCCACCTTCAACACAACTCCTGATAAATAAAAAATATCATGATCTACATAGACCATGAGTTTCAGGAAAAACTCTCCCTGTATAAAATACTTTCTAGGTAAAAGAAATGGGGGGAAAAATGACAATTATACTGCAAAAATTCACGCTTTGCATTTTTTATACCTGCTACAAATATTTCAAACCTTATTTTAACACACTATCTTTGAGATCAAGTTAATTGTTTATGAATTTTACAGTGACAAACAAACAATTGAAAAATGTGTTATGAATATGATTAGCATTGATTGAAAAGCTTTAAATACAAATTTAAAAAAGTACACATGTAAGTAATCAATTAATTTTTAGTAATTTCATATTTCAATAATGATGTAGGAAGTACTGTTTAATAATGAAAAACATAAGGTTGTAGATAACCCAACATGTGAAACCAGATGCTTCTGAAAATATTCTAAAAAACCAGAGCTACTCTCAAACATTCAATATCAACACTTATTATAGAAAATGAGAAGCGAAAGAAACCCTGTTACTTTCTTTATCAAATCAAACATATTACAGGTTGTTATTCAGCCACCAAAACAATAATTTTACTTTGTTTACAAAACAGACTGGTTGTACAATAAACATCATTACTTTCAGAGAAAGATATTCAAGTATAAATATTATTTTATACAAAATAGCCCTGCGTATCAGGCATGTTGGCTACATGTAAATGTAAGTTTGTATGTTTTACAATGGTAAGGAATACAATGCGTTTTATAATGTAAAGCAATAAACTAATGCAACCCATTTCATTTTGAAACAATATGTATTATGCGCATGCTTGTGTTCACGCATACGCTAAATAAATTAACCATGCTTTATTTTCAGAATAGAAACTACTAGAAGGAACTTATACCTAGAAAATATTCAGATAAGAATATGAGAAAGTTATTTATTATGATGTTCATTACAAAGGTCAAAAACTGAACACTTATTGGTTAATAATAGCACAAAATGCAATCAATTTCAACATAAATAATGGATAAGTTACGAGTATTTTTATAATAAAATTATTCTATTCCAGAATATGTAAGAACTAATAGAAAAAGTCTTATCAAAAATAAATATACTAATAATGTAAGTAAATAATGTATGACAAATATACAATGTACAGCTATATATATCATATTTCACAGCTTATTTATTCCTAAATCCCTTTCTACAAAACATTAAATGTAATAAATGATGTACTTATTTACACAGCACATGCACAAGCACTCACACAGTAAATACTAAAGTTTTTAATTTCAAATAAAATGTTATGTTCATGGATTCTGAAAGATCACTATAGAAGAATTAATAATTATATAGCTGGATATTTATTTTAAATGTGAGCTATACTGGAGTTAAACATTAATTTAATTACCTTGATGAAACAAAAATACTATAGTATTTTATATAGTATTTTATTATAGTATACTATAATCATTGATTTGTAATTCTAATCAAAACTGTAACCCTTTATTTACTTAAATATTTATCAATGTATATTTAAATTTCATTAGCTATCAATAAAATCATAAACATATTTAATTATTTTTTAAAAATAAATACTGACAAACGTCTTTATTAACTTATTAAAGGTTTAAAAACCATTTTAAAAGGCTGGTAAATTTATGCATTATTTTAAAGAAATAGTTGTCAAGTAATAATTGGTTTAATTTATATAGATCTAGTAATAATAAATTAATTTGTTAGAGGGAAAAATGGTTTTTCAGGGAAAGTAAAAAACATTTTAACGAGTTTTAAATTGCAATTTTTATGCAACTGCTGTGGTTTACTCACATGGTTTTTTGTTAAATAACTCTTCAACCCTCCAGTAACCAATTGAAAAAACAAAGCAACCATTTCTACATACTTCTAAAAAGTCTAAGGGTGCATCAATTTTTTGATGTGTCAAAAATTACTGTATGAACATTAATGAAAAGTTAAACAGTAACTACAAATGATTGAAACTGTTTCAATATTTGATTAATATTTTATTTTTAAATTAACTTCAGTTAAAAAATAATTTTGTGCAAGACTGCTATTATAATAGGAAAACACAGATTTCAACTATCTATTTAGTTTTGAACAATCACAACAAAAACACAAACAATTCTTTTAAACATGACAAATTAATTTGTTACTGCCAATATAAAAAAGAGAAACAAAATGATAAATGCCAAATAAAATTATAAAAATATTGGAAATGAAACCAAAATATAAAAATTAAATTGAAATTAAAACAAATTATACTGAAAATTTAAATACAATATAAGTATTCATAGTCAATAAGCAATAGAATAATACTGGGCAACCAAGAGAATTCTTTTAATGCTGCTAATTCGATTTATCATTATTTATCTGTACGGTCATCAGTATTTCAGGAAAGTTTGCCAAGTCTTTGCATTTTATAATTCACATATACTTTATTTTTTTATTCTTAAACAAAAATTATTTATTGTTTTTATTATATTATTACAATGTAAAAAAAATCTGAAGGTACATTATGAATCCTGCTTTTTAAAGAGCCACCATTTTGATTAGAATTACAGATAAGCTATTTGTTTTATATCAGTGTAGTTATCTCATCAAACAGATTGAAATGATGTATAACTTGTACATAGTTTCCATTATTACCAGTCTACCTAAGCACATTTAAAATCAGAGTAAACTCATTTTAAATCAGTAGACCACATAAAATTAGGATTGAAAGGAGGGCAATAGCCCTCCTTTCATCTTAAAATGGCCTTAACATTAGGACTAAATGGAAGACACTAGCCCAGTGCCCTCCATTTACTTTAGGTGTAAAATACATGTTCTAAAGCCCATATACATTCTGCTATTAGGAAATTTCAAAAATCCATAAAAAGAAACTTTAAAATTAATATGGATTTATGAGATATATTGCCTCATAATATATTAAGATATCTATTTAAATGGATGTAATGATGAAATATGACTGAAAAAATAAACTTCAAACCTCAAAACGAGATATACTATTTTTATATTTGCTATTAATATTATACATATAAATCAAATATACTACACATATACAACACGTATTTATATTTTTTAAAACTCACTACTTGTCTTGGATTTTCAGGACTAATATTATGTAGTCTACTAATGTAAAAAATGCCTCAAATCTCAGTTACAAAATTCTATACGGTGTCTGTACTTATGTGTTAACCTGTGTTTCATTTTAGTTAAGGAACATTTTTAAAAAAAATCAAATTTTGTTAAAGTAATTTGCATAATATGGCAATTAGTTTTATTAAATATTGAAAGATATCTGATGAGTGAATGGGTAAATATTAAGAGAATGCTATATTAGAATGAGAGATGGACTTTTATGAAAATTCTACTGCTTAATTTTTATTTTCTAGTTAATCAAAAAATATCTGAAATAACATTTATATAAATTGTATTTATTGGAAATATTTTTTTTGGAAAAAATTAAAAATTAAATTTAATCCCTCACCCATAAATATTCATTTTTAATGACAAAATAAGAGATTCCCAATTAGATACAACATCTTTTAACTTTTTACTCTTCACTGAATGGTCAGATGGGGGTTTTGATGACGATTTTTGTTGAGGAAATTCTTCCAGGTAACTTAAGTGGAAGGTATTTTAAATAAAAAAGTACATATAAACAATTTAAAGATGTTTTCTTCTTTTTTTTTGCCCCAATACTAATTAGAACTGGATTATTATAGAATAATGATATACAGCCTGTCATTCAGATAATCAAACTGCTTTCATATGAAATTTAAAAAAATAATACCTTTTCCAAATTTCAGAGAACCTTAGCTAATACTCAGTAACAGTTTCTTTACATCATTTCTCATATTCCTTTTCTTATTTTTATCAATTCATAGATTTCTGGCTTGGTTGTGTTTCCTTTAACAGGTTGTTTTCACACTAGCAGTATTTTTAAGAGCCTATCAAAATTATAAATAAAAATTATCTTGAAATTGTTTACAAATACTGTGTAGAAAAAAAAAATTCATCTACTAAATTAATATATAAAAAACCAAAAAAGAACTACACTAAAATTAAAATAGTACTTTTAAAATAACATTAAATTACAGATTAGTAAATTGTTGATTGTTTTAAATTTGGTGCAAATTCTAGAAGTCAAAATTTAAAAAAGAAAAAGTTTTATATACAATTAGTTTTTAGTCATTTTTTTAAAGATGTGTTTAAAATGGTTAAATATTTTTTTAAATGTTTAAATGAAAATTTCTCCTAGAACCATTATTATAGTGAACGTGGACAATCTGAAGGTATTTCTTATTTATTACAGCAAAGTTAAATATATACCATTGTTATAAATACATATATACATAGTTATACAGAATGATTCAGGAGGAAAGCAAAGTAATTTGGGAACTAGAACTTGAAATATGTCAAAAAATGTTTTGTTATCAAGTTAGGGCTAGCAAAATATTTCACCAGGATTTCAGTTCCCCTGGTGAAATGAGTTCATACTGAAATTTTTAAGGTGTTATATATGGGATAAACTTGGTTTCTTATGTTTTTTGACCTGAAAAATTTAACAGAAAGATGTAATGAATTTGTAAAAATTAGGTTGACGACACTTAACCGTATTCTTCAAAATTAACTTGAATACTTATCATTGTGTAATAAATCTGGTTCCATGTTAATAATAAAGTGCAGGTTGTTTAATTGTCTTTAACATAATTTTGATTGTGTTTAATTATTTTTGAGTACAGGTTATTAAGTGTTTGTTGTACTCTTAAACTGTATTACACTTTTCCAATTGAATCTGAATCTAAAATGTTAAATTCCGTTTTGAAAAATGCTACGTCTCAATTTAAGTTTCTAATGAAAGATCACACATGTGCTGACATGATTTCTGTGTACGGCTTTTGCAATGGAAGTGCTCCAGCTGCGGTGGAAGAATACCCGATGAAGGTATTCTGGATGAGTAGTTCCTAACTGTTAAATATTTTGCAGAATTTATAATAATTTTCATGAGAATGGTAAATTTTCCAGCACTAATGTTTTATCTGAACGTCAACCTGTACATGGTGATGAAAGGGAAAACATTCTTCAGGTGATATAACTTAGTTCTACAATGAGTAAGTGAAGAATTCCTATATGATTAAATATTTCACAAAGTACAGGTACATTACATGCTCACAAACTGCATCCTATCACTGTTCAGAAAGTTCAACACCTCCGGTTGATCATGCCAGTTGACTGCAGTTTTGTCAATGGGTTAACATTTTTGCCACTTAATTCTGTTCATACTATTTTCAGAAGAAGTTTTTTTACACATACTGGCATAAACATACACAATTCACATCAAGGGTCTGAAGAAAACACACATGCTGTATTTGTATCAAATTTCCGGCAGATTTTAGGGGGCTGTTTGGTGTTGCATGAGCAACAACAATTAACTGGCCTTTTCATGCTAGAAAAACATGTCATGGGAGAAATTATTTACAATTTTTAAACAATAAATGTTTTACAGCGTTTGAAAATTTTTTACTGAATTGAAATGTACTATCAACTTGATGAAGCACCAACACACTGCACAAATAAATTAAGACAATTCATAGATGAAATATTTACTGGTAAATAGATTGGACATAGAAGGCTGGTGAACTGGCCACCTAGATCACCAGACCTTACTCCCTTAGATTACTTTTGTGGGGATGGAAGAAATGCAAGGTATAAAAGCAAAAAAGACACAAATGATGAATTGATCGCTTGCATTAATGCTGTTGTTCTCATCAAAAATCATGAAGATAACATTAGGTTGGCGACAAAAAATGTAAGGAAATGAGTTGAAAAGTGCATCTATGTCAATGGTGGAATTTTCAAACATTTATTGTAAATTAATACAGTATAAGCCACAGTTATTTTTTAAAAAAGTATATTATAAGTATTTTAATTTTTTAAAGATCTAAATTTATTGCACTAAAAACAGCTGTTTTTAATTTTTGCAAATTCATAACATTTTTCTGTTAAGTTTTGTTTTGTGTTTAGTAATAAAAGTTGATTTTTTTTTTCATAGACTTTATTACAATTTTCTCAGAATTAAATTCTCTACAAGTTTTAATAATACAATTTATGTATTTATTAGTCATTTAACAAAGTTACTGTACTTCAAACCTAAAAAAAAGGTGTTTTTAATCACTGAATTTTTCAGTTTTACATTTCATATCATAAAATTTATGGGAGATACAGTTCTAGGACCAGTTTTATTTGATTTGGTCAAAAAAATACAAAAGACCATAAAGTCTTTTACATAATGCCTTAAAAATGTCAAACCTTATTTTACCAGTGGAACTGAAATCCGGCAAAATTTTTCACTAGCTGTTAACTCGATAACAAAGTGTTTTCAGACATATGTTTGTGTAAACATTTTTCCTTATTTCCAGCTCTAGAATCAGGTATCTAATTATTTCTTTTTCCTACTGAATCACCTGTATGTACTATGTTACACTAATAACTTATATATGTTAATATAGTTAGCAAAGTTATAGCACAGTGACATACCTCCCACATATCACTTTAATATTCAAATAAGTTCACTTTAACTTTCATAAGTTAGCATAAACGTACTTCTAACAGCAAAAAGTTGATTTAAAAGAAATTCTGACAATATTTTGTGAGAAGAAGTAAATAAACATAAATCATGGTTAATTTCAGCACACATTAATAAAGTATTGATAGTTTGTTTTTAATTTGGCAAAGATCCCAATGACCCAAATATATAATTATATATCGATGTGAACAAAATATTTATTGAAAAAGATATAAATATAATTTATATGAATGATTAATTTAGACATCTTTGTTTATGCTGTATTACAGTTAATAATCATGACAGAATCCCTTATCATAAAATAATTTTTAAACTATATACAATTATTAAAATCATAATTACAATTTTTATGTTAAAAAAAATATCTTGTCACTATTGTAGTCATATTCTCAAGGGGAACACTTCTAAGAAAGATTAAAACTGTTCTGAAAAATTGGTTATCATTTTAGGGGATTTCACTTAAAATAAAATTAAATGATTTTGTTCAATTAAATTATGATGCCCAATTATAATAATCTTGCTGCTCTATTTATAGAAAGTGGAACTATAACCTGTGAAAAAATGCTAGCCTAAGATTTAAACCTTGAATGAAATGCAAAGATGATAGTCAAGAGAGGTAACAAGTTAATTAAAAAAACAACAAAAAAAAACTGTATTTTCAGCATCTTTGTTTAATATGTCAAACGAAATATATTAAAATAACCTAATAGACACTTTTCTCCCTCAGTTATGTGTTAATATAGACTTCAACCTCTTCTTTTTTCATTGTATATTTTGTGATGTTGCACTGATATTTTAACCACAGTTTCCCTTAAGCTAAAAGTGCACTTTGCATTTTTAAGGCAAATTCTGGGGGTTCCTTTTTAGTAGTCATGAAATAATGTAACTACTTCTTCCTGACATGATCTATACAATAAGTGATCTGAATAAAAATCTATTTATAAAAAAAATATAGAAATATAATTTATTATTATTAACATCAATGATTATTATTAAATTTTTTTTAAATTTTAATTACACTTCACTTCATAAAATTCAATTTCTGTAAAATTATATTAAATATATATAAAACCCACAGAAAATGAATAAATTTAATCTTTAATTATTAAAGTTTCCAGAAAGATGAATACAAGTCATTATCATCAAACAATTTCTGACTGTGTGTTAGTCAATTCATAATGCAGCATGTGTGTGTGTATGTGTGTGTGTGTGTGTGTGTGTGTGTGTGTGTGTACATATGTATTGTAGCATATGAACTCATTCAAGTTTAACAAAGAAAACATTTAAATATTTTAAATACCTCTACATTATAAAACTGTAAAAAAAAAAATGCTGAAGGGACAAAAATTACAATAACTTAAGACCTAATTGATCTACCGGGACGGGCAACGGCTTAAAGCAGTTTGAGATCACGCCTAATCAGGTCTCACCTTTTCTTTCTTTTTCCTGTTTAGCCTCCGGTAACTACCGTTTAGATAATACTTCAGAGGATGATATTGTATGAGTGTGAATGAAGTGTAGTCTTGTACATTCTCAGTTCGACCATACCTGAGATGTGTGGTTAATTGAAACCCAACCACCAAAAAACACTGGTATCCACGATCTAGTATTCAAGTCCGTGTAAAAATAGCTGGCTTTACTAGGACTTGACGCTGGAACTCTCGACTTCCAAATCAGCTGATTTGGGATCAGGTCTCACCTAAAATTTTTCTACAACTCCAAGTAGAGTTATGAATGCAGACTGGTTCTCCCTATACTATAACATGATAAGAAAAATGCTGATAAATACAAAAATTGCAATAACTCAAGACCTAACTGATCAGGCCACAAGGCGGCACAGCCTCCTAGTGTAATAATAAAAAAATATTAACATTACGTCAATATTGATGTCAAGTCACTAAAAGGAACTGATACTTCTGTTTATTAAATATTAAATCTTTAATATATACAGAATAAAAATATTCATCAAAATCAAACTAAATATTTAAAAAACTAAAAAAAAAAAAGAGAAATAAATTTCGCCAGCATAAATTTATTAACTATAAGTACACAATAAACAAAAATCCCTGAATTTAAAACGGAGAAGTCAAAAATTATACATCCATTTTTACACACAAATCATATTACTCTTCATAAAACATCATAAACAAAAAAAAAGATTAATTTATTCCAGTTGTACTTGTAATACACAGATTATAAATCCCACCTGTGCAGTATAAATAAGCAATCATAATCAGAATATAACTGAATATATATATATTTATATATATATATAAAATATGTGTGTGTATGTATCAGGAATATTAGATGAATTATTCGGTAGATAATAACTACAAAAACATTTTCCTAAAACGATGAAGAAAAAAAATGACAAAACACAAATCAAAATAACATCACAATATGCAAGAAAATCAATACATTAAAAAAAATGAAGTGGTTATAGTCCAATACCTCTTTGCCAACTTCCGTGGTGAAATGAATACTAGTCATTTCCATCTTCAACCTATGCATATTAAAATTAAATCCCAGTCTATCATGTTATTTTTTTTGGTAAAAATGTCTAAACTTCTTTTTCCAAATATTCTGTATTAGGAAGGCCATCCAGCCATAAAAACCTACCTGACATCTTTCTTTAACCACAAAAAGATGGGGAAATAAGGAAAATACCCAATATCCCATTTTTGATATGATCACCATACTTTCCTCTTTAATATAGCTACTCTAGCTATATTTACCACGAAAGTAATAAGTTGTTTATTCCATATCGATTTATAAAACTTATATCAAATAATGATAATGCAGTTATGTTGAAGGGTTAAACATACATAAAATACAACAAAATAAGATAATATTTTGAAAGCATTAACTAGTAACTAACTCAATAGAAATTTATGAGCGATAGGTGTATTAACCCTAATGACTGTTAAGTAGCCTTATATGGAATAAGGTAACTTCCAAAAATTACAAAACTATCTCTAAGCTTAAATAATAGATTTAAAAGGAAAATTAAGTAATGAAGCGTTTACCATTGCCTTCTAAATAGAGCCAAATAATACTATAGCATACCAACATGCCAAGGCCTTTGAAAAGCAAGTGATACTCAGCTCTTAAAGCGACATCTTAACTCTAATCACAACAGGAATTAGATATGTAGTGAATATCATTAATCTCATATAAAGCAACTTAGTGCCACTTAAATCTCAGATGCTATACACGGGTCACCAGTCATAAGAAAAACTAATGCATCATAAAGCAAAAATTATGTATAGCTAATGTATTATTAAGCTACAATTTAAGAAAGTATGCAGAAAATAACCAACACAATAATATTGTTTTTGTAAAAAGAAATCAGTTTAATTTTATTTCATATAAATTGGTTGGGAGCTATTTCAGATATTAGATTATATATTAAAATGTCAATAGAAGCATACTAAAGTTATAACTAAATACATACAATATTATATATAAAATATGAATAATTAAGAAATACAAAAGTAGTGTGTTTATTGATGAATATAAATGTATGGAAATATTAGAACTTTTGATTTGTTAAATACAGGTGCACACTAGGCACCAAACAAGGGTCTGACACAGTCTAAAAAAAAATTTGTAATATTTTTTAAATAACCTTATTTAAAAAATAAGGTTATTATGCCTAGTATTTGTAGGCATAATATTTAACAATGAACAACTTAGCATCTGGTTAAGAGAGTAAATGGGCAAAACAATATCGTTTCAATTTGATGCAAACAAAATCTTACAATCATTAATGAAGATATTATCCACAAAATTAGCAATTGCTAATTATACACCTGCACGCTGTGCAATAAAAACGAATATTTGTCTGTTAGCATTCCATCTAATTTAGTTTGTTAGTTATCTCTACATCACCACCTATTTTTCACTTTATTCACCTTTTTTCCCCACAAACTGCCGTTAATTAAACGAGGTTAGCAAGCAAAATAAGTGTCAGGTTATGTTGATATTGAACGAAGTCCAATACACAGAATCGTTAGGTTCAACATAACCTAACATTTGCTTCGCTTGCTAACCTCATCTAACAATTAAATATAAAAATTATATATGGAATAATAAGCTTTCAAGTTTTTTGTGTTTCTTTTTTTATCACTGCCCAAATTAAAAAAATATATTAGGTGGCACGCCAAACAACAGCACCTAAAAACTTCTCAATAAATTTAATGTTATCAAAAAAGTAAATTTCTGTTCATTTTTCATTTAATATGTTTAAATTACATATTGTTCAAGCTTCCTAAAATCATAGCTACAACAACAACACATGACTATAAGCTACATTATGTAAAATTTACAAGTTTATTTTATGTACCCAAACATACACAGATGATTTGCTAAAGCTGATTTCACAGTTGTAGGGTGTGTATGTGAGATTAATTTATCCAATATAGTAGTGTTTAGTGCAATCAATCAATGTAATTTAATTTGTAGGCTGTATTTCAGGATTGCCACAATTCAGTGTGTATCTGTTAATTTGCTGCATGATGGTTATTTTATTTGCAAATTTAGAAGTGATACATTAATCTCATTTTCTTAAAATATTGACAAATTAATATATGATTGATGGATGATTGACTACATTCAAACACAGCAACCCAGGAATATACAACTAATTAAACTCTCAAGACTGCACTAAATAATACACTTAACAGGCAGGATGCATACTCACAAACAGACACAAATACACACCATCAACTTTTCCAAAATCTTATATATACATAGATAGCAAAAATAACATATAAATTATACACAGTACATAAAAATCATGATCTAGGCACACTTCCAACAAAAGAACAAAATTAAAAAAAAACAACAACATATACGAAAAGGTATATTAACAACAGTCCAATGAAAATCAATGTTCTAAAAAATAAAAATGTTAATGATTAATTACTAAAATTTGTAATTTAATAATAGGTCTATTAAAATATCTCATTCAACAATTAAAAATTTTATTTATAATTAAATGTAAATATTTGTTTATGGGCCTATATGAAGTCAAAGTATTATCATGAACATAATACATGATAAAGGATTAGCAATATAACAACAAATGAGCTTATTTGGCATTAAACATAAAGTTTCAGTATGTTATTTTAGCATAAATTTGTCTGTGAAATAGGTTTTCTGGCCTTAAAAAATATTATGATACGATCAACTACTGTCTTAATTAGTAATCAAATATAAATCAAAGTACCTACACACATTAATTTCATCATTATTTTAAAATTCAAATTTTTTACGAATCAACTAATGATTAAAACAGGAATTTTACTAATTTATGCCGTGTAACTAATCAACAAGTACCCTGGGCAGAATTCATTAACATTTAGGATGAACTACGTTGCTCAAATAGGCTACAATAAGTTAAGGTTAAGTTAATATATAAGTAAAGATGTAGGCTTTAATATTCTACAAAATAAAAAAATGGGTGATAGACAGTTAATTAATAAATAACAAAACTTACACTAACCTAATACAAATTAACTTTTATTATTACTTTATTTTCATTTTTTCATTAAGATTTTTTAAATATTTCAATTGCTTATTGAGTATGTGAATATCTGTACTATAATAATTGTAAACTGTTAAAATTTGAGTTACACAACACTAAGAAAGAACATTAACATAAACTAAGTTAAAATAATAACCTCAAATTTAATCATATTGATTCAAATACTTTTTGAAATATGAAAAAATATAATTTCCAAGCACATAACAGAAAATTTGGTATAAGTAAATAAAATTATGCAAACTACTATCATAAGATTGACAATACAAAGAAAAAGTACTAAAATAAACTCACCTCTCTGCCTCTTCTCCAGCCAATGGAATTTCTTCAGTTGCTGATGTTGCTTTGGCCAATGATTCTAATATAGCTGCGGACTGAACAACTTGTTCCATCATTCCTTCATCAGATTTAATAGCTTCAACAAAACTAGAAGGCACTGAACTGTTTGGATAAATAGCTTGTGGTGGATTGGCACCTTGTGGTATCATATAACACTGCTGTTTAATCACAGTTGGAGTAGTTTGAGATGAGCCTGCTGCAACTGCTGTTGCAACTGGTTGGCTTACAGGAGTAGGAGCACTCTGCCCAGTCACAACAGGAGCATATCCAGCAACGGATGTTGCAACTGAAGCAGCAGGGACATGATGCATACTTGCTGAGTGTCCAATGGGCATTTGTTGCTGTGTCGGGGCTTGTTGTTGTTGTTTCTGCTGCTGCTGCTGTGGTGCAGGTGGTTGTTGTTGCGGTGGGGGCTGCTGCTGCTGTTGCTGAGGTGGCTGCTGCTGCTGTTGTTGCTGCTGCTGTGGTTGCTGTTGAGGTTGTGACTGCTGCTGAGGAGGCATGTTAGAGTATGTCTGTTGCATTGGAACGGTTGTTTGATGTGAAACTTGAGGGGGCATTGTCATCATTTGTGGTTGAGATGTCATCATTGGTCCCTGTTGGCCCTGTGGTGCCATCATCTGCCCCTGTTGGGTTTGTGTGGCCATCATTGCTGCTTGTTGCCCTTGTGGTGCCATCATCTGTCCTTGCTGTTGTCCTTGTGTCATCATTGGAATGCCCTGACCAGTTGTATAGTATTGAGGTTGTGGCTGCAGTTGATGCTGTGGCATACTCATCATTTGTTGTGGAGAAAGTCCAGCAGGGCACTGCTGCATTGTTGTTGGCTGGTATGTCTGAGGTGTGGGCTGATTCTGAGTCATTGGCGGCTGTAATGGTGGAGCCATCTGGTGCATAGGTTGTTGCATATGTTGCTGCATAGGCTGCTGGGCTGTTGTTTGCTGTGGGTATGATTGTGGCTGCGGTTGTACCTGAGTTGGAATGGGTTGCTGTGGAATTTGTTGCATCATGGGTTGTGGTACTTGCATCTGCTGATTACTAATTGGTATACTATGCATTTGTTGTTGTGGTATATGCTGTTGTTGAGGAATTTGTTGTATAGGCGGAGGTGGCTGCATTTGAACTTGCTGAGGTGGCATTTGCTGTGATACTGGAACCTGCTGAGGAGTAGGTTGCTGTTGTTGTGGCTGTTGCTGCATATGGGGCTGCATTTGAATAGGCTGAGATGGCATCTGTTGAGGGGGTTGCTGTGACATTTGCAAAGGCATACCTGCATTTGCAATAACTTGCTGCATCTGTTGAGCCTGCAAGCTCTGATGCTGGTTAGTACTCAAAATGTTTTGTGGCATAGACACACTTTGTGAATGTTGTTGCATAACTTGAGATTGTGGTTGAGATTGCATCGTCTGTCCAGGTGAAACAGATGGATAACCTCCTGGAGCAGTCTGCCCTGCATTAGGATTAATAGAATATTGTTGATGTTCTTGTGTCCCTTTATCCATATTAGAAGGCACTTGGTCATCAACAGTACTTATAGGAGGAGGCACATCAGACACAGATATACCACTATCAGTCGCAACTTGAGCATTTAAATTTTGTGCATCACTGTTTTCTTTATTCACACTATTTGTAACATTAGATTGTGACTGTTGTAGCTGAACCATAGAATGGTCTAAATAATCCATACACATCCACCTACCTCGTCTGAAAGGTTCTGTACTTTCTATTTTAACAACTTTAAATCTTTCATTCCTACCTGTATGAGAATGAATGTCCCTCATTTCATTTTCACTATGCTTAACGCCTACTAAATTTATCACATTTTCTGCCACATTTACATGAAGTTCATTACCCGAAATGTTATTAGCACAGGTTGCGGAAGGATTCACACAATTTTCATTCGCAACAATCGCTAACCCGTATTGAGAACTCGTAGGTATCACTGGCGCCGAACCGAGAGACGCAGATGTGTTAAAGAAAACGTCATCTTTGGAGAAAGTGTCCTCCGAGTAACTTGGAGTTTCGTTTTCAATATCCGTAACCCTAGATATATCTACAACGTCTGATATATCGTCAGTGTGAGACTCATCTAAATCATCAGCTGAGTCGTCACCCCCATCATTACTAATACGCGACCCTACTGTCACACTAGTTATTTGGAAAGATGTCTTCTTCTTTGCGTTAGTTGTTGTAGATGACAACGTCGTAGGATGTGAAATTACTTTATCAGAATCTCCTAAACGTAGCGATTCACTAGTTGTACGATTAACTGCATTAGGATATTTATTTTTCTCAGCAGACTTATTTGCCTTTTGAGATGTGTTATCAGCCATGTTAAAAACGTATCTAACTATATAATATTCAAGCACAAACTGTGGCTTAAGCGAACACGAAACACAGCATAAAACTTCATTGTTTCACTTTTTTACTGTACTTTTCATAATGCACAAAACTAAAACAAAATATTAAACTTAACTAATAAAATCTTGAAATCGCAAGCAATAACAAGAACACATAAACTTCATCGCGGTAGCCATTTCGTTGGCCTTCACAATAAAACAACCAACAACTCGAAAATATGTTATCAATATAAAAAAAACTTAATGTAAACAAAGACAAAAATAAGTCACACATTTCTTTCTTAGCTAACAAATAATAAGTATTATAATTTAATCGTTTATATTAGGTTATATGAAGGTATCTGTATATTATACACTAAGAAATGTATATATTGATTAAATGAGCTTTAAATATATTCTTGAAATTACGATCAATTTTGCCCCTTTAAAATTATCAAATTATTATTGAATAACGTGTACTTTATTCGATTCTATTTAATTTCCTATCATTCAACTTTTACTGTAAACTAACAGCTGATAGCTGTCAATCATTATCTGTACGATACTATTTTTTTTATCACTCAGCTGTTAAGGTAACCTGTAGTTTATTAAATGATTAGATGTTAGCGGAGAAACATGGCCGACGTGGCTAAATTAACGCTGGATAAAAAAATTTACGATAAAGTTCATGATTGGGAAAAATCTTCTGACCCACTAGCGCCTTTAAGTATTCAACAAAGAAATTTTATCTTAGATTTATCTGATGAATTGCACCATTCGTCATTCAGTACTTATAAGGTGGGTATAGGTTAACTTACAGTTTCTAATGGAGAACTGTTTTTGTTTTCGTAAAATAAAATATATTTGCCAAGATTTTACTGTTAAATATTTTATTAATTACTGTGTACGTTACAAGTTGTAGCTTTATTCATAAAACACGTTAAAATTTAATTTGGTTAGTAAACAAACCTTTTAATTGTGTAGGCGAGAAGTTTTATCATACTGTATTAAAAAGTAATTTTTTACATTTTTATATCTTGAAATTTTAAATGAAGGTTTGTCGAAAGACTTTAATTTTGAGTTTGTCAAAGTAGATTGTTCCGAGAACTTAAAGATTACGATTGAATTAAACCAAAAAAATATATATTTATTTTGCAAGTACATCTATATAATAACAATTTCTCTCACTTCACATTTATTTTTTTAAATAAAGTTAATCTTAAAATTATGCCAAAAATTATAGCTGTACATTGGATGCTAGTTCATTTTACTATTCAGCTGTGGAAAGTTTTCTACATTTAGTAAAAATTTCTCAATAATGACACATAATAGGCTAAATGCATATCACTAAATATTAATCGTCCATTTACGTATACAAAATCAAGATGCATTTGTAGTGTATATTTCTGAATACATCGTTGTATGCCTATTTGTTGCTACTATACTCTTGTTGCCCACTCACTTAGATTTGACATCACACACAGACATTTATAGTGTGCTGGATGTGTCAGGAAAATGATAGAAGGAAATCTTTTAACATTTTATTACTTTAAATATTTAAATTAGCTAGTTGATAGAGAATTTACATCGGACAAATGTAGACTGATCATTATTTTCAACACAAATCATTACGGCCACTACATTGGCAATAGAATAAATTAAGAAACAAATAAATACTCTCTTATATGTGGAAGAAGGCATGATTCAAAATGTAGTAGTGTTTACGAGAACTGCAGTGGTTGAAGCTCAGTATATGGTGCACTCTACAACAAAATATGTGTCTGCTCATCAGCAATGTATTATTAAGAATGAATGTATATATTGACATATTCTCCATTATATTCTGTTGGAGTTGTCAAATTCATATTATGTAACGTAATGAGCATGTATATACGTGTTTCCAAACATCCTAAAGGATTATTTTTTTGCCCTTTTTTACTTGTATGAAGTAAAGGAAGTATTGTGGTGGAAAAATTTCTGTTTTCAGAGTTCAGTGGAAATATCCATTTTGACTAATTTCAGTGTAATGTCTGTGTGTACGTTCTTATCTCGCATAACTCAAAAACGATTAGTAGGCTGTTGAAATTTTGGATTTAAGACTGTTGTAACATCTATCACCTCTCCTTTTGATTGCAATCAACTGAACCGAAAGTGTCCAAAAAACACCCAAAATCCAAAAAAAATTGATTGTGTTACTTCATTTTATTAAAGAATTGAAGGATCATATCTCACTTTCAAATGAAATAAGTTTAAATAAACTGCAGAAAAAATGTGTATAAGTAATTTAATAGGTACAAGGAAGTCATGTGGTGTTTACATCAGATTTTTGATATACAGTTCTTTTCTACCAGCAATCTTTTCTAATGCATAAAACCCCCTTTTTTCTCACATGTACATTCAAAATGCAAATCCATAATACTGTGCTGCTTTGCAGGAAGCACTGAATCTATTCAATCTACCTCATGCCACTGATTCTTGCTCTGCCTTTTTGTTGACTTTTATCTTTACTAATACGTCATTATAAAGAATTTAAACAAATGATTATTTACTTGAAACTCAGATAGCCTCTGTATTTCAAAAAAAGTCAGAAACTGATTTTTTTTTCTATGCCTGGCTAATAAGTCTGAATTAAAAAATTCTTTCCACATTAACAATAAAATATCTGGGTTGACTTAATTTGCTCCCAGATTACTTTCTTCTTATTTATTTAGTTTAATTTCATTACTGTAATTTTTTTTTATGACCTGAAGAGAAACTGCAGAAAAGTTTTTTTTTGAGTATTTTTTGACTTAACTGGTCTTAAAAGTGCATGTTAATTATCAAAACAAATCTAAAAAAATGTGTTCAATAAACTGCCTGACAACTAATCTTCTATTATTTTCCTTGTTTATTATGGACAGTTTTGAATTAACATTTTTTCAGTCATTGATCAGTTTAGTAAATTAACTATTTTACTTAGGAATGAATTTTTTGATAGGTTGGTAAAAAAATATGTAGAATAATAAAAGGATATAGAATAAGCTTAAAATGGTATTTGTAAAAAAACTTTTATGATTTGTTCTACATTAAATATTTCACACCTGACACAGATGTAACTTGCTAGAAAATAATTAATCAATGGCATGTTTTACTTATAGTAGCGCACAATATTAGTTAAAAATCCTTATTGAATATATTTAATACTTTTTTTATTGGATAATTATTACATTTTTATCTACAAATATTATTTCATTCAAGTCATGACCATCTATTTGACTGTATTGCAGAGTTTTGAGGTCAGAGGATATTGGTTTTGGGGGATTTTAATGCTAAATCCCCTGCCTTTGCTGGTGTCCAGCAGAACGCATGTGGTAATTATCTTGGGGATTTTATCCATGTGTTGGACTTGATATCTGTCAATAACTATGATTCCACCTTTCAGAGGAGTGAATCTAGATCATGTCTTGATTTCACATTTGTGAGCTTCCCGCATGTGGCACCCTCTTCCCGAGGGCAGTTGATCCCCCAGGATGGAGATAGTCGTGGACGACCTGCCGTTATTCCAGATACATGAGCTTTTTGCAGCTTCATGAGGTATGAAGCCTCATAAGAGTCCAGGACTAGACGGGATCCCATCGAAGGTTGTGAAGATCGTCACAGAGGTTGCTCCGATTCCTGCCCTTAATACCATGAACTACATGATCTTACACGATTACATACCAGATGAGTGGAAGATCTGTAGATTAGTATTCATCGAGAAACCTAGTGGTCCTAGTGAAAGCACAATCAATTGTTGTGCCTGACAAACAGCTTTTTTAAGTTGTTAGCTGAAAGATTACTTGTAGCTAGGCTGCAGCAGGAAGTCGAGGCAAGAGGTGGTCTGATTGACATGCAGTATGGCTCAGGCAAGGTTGTTCTATGATGGATGTTGCGAAACACAACATAGATTTGGCAGAATGGGTTGCCAGTGGGACTTTGTGTTACAGGAGTATTTTGGCTATGATACTCCTGGACGTCCAAAATGCTTTAAATTCCATTATTTGAGGATCCATCTTCACAGCCCTGGAGAAATGGTGCATTTCCCCATACCTTCAGTGAATTTTACAGAGATATCTCAAACACAGGTGTATGAACTGGGAGACCAACATCTGTCTTTCGATATAAAATTTAGGAGTTCCATAGGGCTCGGTTGTTGGGCCAGCGCTGTGGAACCTTGTGTATGAGGGTGTACTTGGCCTGCCTTATCTTGAAGGGGTCTCAATTGTCACATATGCCAACGATTTAGCTCTCGTAGTAGTTGCTTGAAGTGAAAGAGATGTAATCTCGAAAGTGAAACGTTCAATAGTCATTGTTGACAAGTGGTTGACCAAGCAGGGTTTGAATTTATCTTCCTGCAAAACTAAAGTGGTAGTCTTGGCTGAAAGGAAGCGACTAGAGCCTATGCGTTTCGAGGTGAAAGGGCACTCCATGGTTCCGGACAATGAAGTTAAATACTTAGGCTTCTGGATCGACTGTAGGCGCTCATTTTCTGTACATGTCAGCCAGGTTGCAAAGAAGGCTGAGAAGACCATCTGGGCTCTGAGTAGGTTGCTCACAAATGTAGGTGGTCCTAAATCTTCCAGGTGTAAGACATATGTACATGTAGTTAACACCATAATTCTTTATGGGATCCCAGTCTGGAAAAAAGCTATGAGTTTGAAGAGAAATGTACGCACATTGGAGGGTTTACAGAGGCGTATGGCCCTGAGAGTGTGCTCTGTATACAGGACTGTCTCAGCTGAGGCAATCTTTGTTATAGCAGGAATGCCACCAGTCAAGTTGCTTGCTAAAATGAGGTGCTCAACGTATTCATGTATGAACAAAAGCGAGGCTGAAACCTTTTGTTAGAGTGATGCCAAGTCTGTTGGAGTGAAGCATCCACCATTGCGTGGGTTAGATGCTTGATCAAAGAGGTTAAGCCGTGGTTCCTGAGGGAATTTGGTGAGGTCGGTTACGAGCTCACTCAGTTCCCGATGGGCTATGGCTGTTTTTGCCAATATCTCCACAGGTTCAAGAGAATGGGTGATAACACGTGTCCATATTGCAGAGACCTGGATGACATGGAACACATTGTGTTCCACTGTTTACATTAGGAATTCTTGCGGCATAATTACAGACATCTGGGTGCTGCAATGCCAGAGAAGATGCTTTACAATGAGGAATCATGGTATTCCATCTCCTCTTTGGCCACCTGTATTATTACGAGTAAGGAGTATAAGATGAGGACAGAATAGCCTCGGAAAGTCCTAGGACTCTCCAAGGCTATTCAAGCTTCTAGATGAAGAATTGAACTGGAGAGCGAGGCGAGGACCGACAGCCTCTTGCAGAGCAATAGTTTGTTCGCGCTTGCGTTGTTGGTCTACGGTGATGATGCATAAGAACTCTTGAACCCATGAGTTTGAAGGCACCCCCCCAGGGCTGAGAGTGCTTCATTGTGGTCCGGCCCCAGTGGGGAGAAGTGGTGAGATAGGATTTTTAGTCAGTAAGGTGCAAAAAAAAGTCATGATCCAGGTTGTATTCAGTAGTGATTCATATTTTCTTGCTTCAAAAACTCTCAGTTTGTCAAAATTTTGGCTACATCATTATCAAGAATATTTCAATTTCACATGCTACTTTGTATTTTAACATTCCAAAGAAGGTTAATTTTGAAATGAACATTGATGATAACTTAAAAAAATCTCATCACTGTTTGTGAGTAACCTACTGACTAAGTTGCTGCTTGCTACCTATCTAGTTGAAATAACCAGAATGTTATGAAATCAATATTTAACATTTTGAGAACAGGCTGATTATTAATGTAGATTTTATAAAAGTTAAAAAATGGATAATTTTTAGAATAAAAATACCATTACTGAAATCCTCATTTATTTTAATTAATTTAAAGTAAAGGTTCATGGTTTGTTGAATGAAGCTCTAGATGCAAGGATGGAATTTTCCTCAATTGTTGAAGCATGCTCACAACATTAAAAAGGGAAGCAGTGGTTTAAGAATTACTTAGTCATTGTGTTTTATAATAATTAATTATGCACTTTATGAAATACTGTTTATTAAACTGTAACATTTGGTGATTGATATGTAATAAGAATTTGATTTCATTAGATTGATCAAATCAAATCTTAAAAAGGTAGTGCTATAACTAATGCAACCTCAAAGTTTAGTGATGCTACCTTCCAAGTAAAAATACATTGGACATTTCTAAAACAGTAGCTAAACATTTTTGCCTTCTTTTTACCATTTTTTATTTTTAGAAGTGGAATCTCACCTTTAAATTTATTTCCACACCAGATATGCACTTATACTGCAGGTAAAATTCACTCAGTTTTATTCATAGATAAAGTTATAATCATCTGAACAGAGAAACTTCATTTGTATTTTATAATAAACATTCACAGACAAGTCAGTGTGGAGTCTTACTGAATTCAATAAAAAAACATTCTTTTGATTACAAATTAACTAATAAAAGAAAATGATAAAATCAAAGGAAAGGAAAAAGGCACTGATTAACTTTGCTAGGTATAAAAAGGGGAAGTAAAGATGATGATAGTTCCAATTAGAGCTAATTAAAATTATATTCATTAATATTGAATATTCAAAAAAGAGCCTGAAACAAGAATGGTTATTGAAATAAATTGGAGAAGGGTAAAATTATCGAAAGATATATGATTTTTTTTTTAAAACTTATTTTTAATTTTGTGACTAATCACAGTTTTATTTTTAATGTCTAGAAATTGGAACAGAGCTCTATTTCGTAACATGGCCATGATAATCTTCAAGTTGATTTTATTTTTTACTATGGTTTTTTTTTTATCTTGGTGGAGGGCAATACAAATTTGATTTTATGTCTATTATAAAGTAAGGTTGTGACATGTGATTTGCTTTATAAACTATCGTGTTAAAAACTGGTATCTTATATTGTGTTTAATGAGAAGAATCAGTGATACATCTATTAGTATGCTTACTACTACTGTAAATGAAAAAAGTGATTTTATTATCTTTACAAATTAGTTTCAATGAAAAATTGTAACAACTGTTTACTTTCAGTTTTATAGGTAAATTTTATGTTGTTCATTTTGTATAATTTTTAATAAAATTTTCCTTGATAGGAAGTGTGAAATTAAGCAGAAAAGTGTAATCTGTATATCTCAACCAAATATTGAGATTCTCTTTTAGCTTTCATTTCTGGGTTACTCTTGAAAAGATCAGCTAGGATTGTAGACAGTGGGACTCACTATCTATTAATAAAAATTAATAACATTTTTAATATAAGTTTATATTAACAAAAAAAAATTGTTTTTACTGTTCTATTTTACATGAATTAGTAGATTAGGCGATCAACCAGACCTTCAAAATCTCCATTTCTTCTTTGATTAAATACTGGAACATAGTGCACTAATATTAAAAGATACAAATTTCTAACCACCTGTAAAATGTATCTTTTAAATTATTAATTATGTCATTGTTATTTATTTTAAAAAAAGATGCTGTTTGCGGTCACTTGCCATATTATTTAAACCATTATTTATACTTATACTATAGTGTTGAAAATATTTATACTAGTAGTGAATAAAGTTGTTACTTAAGCTTTGTTGATTTGTATGATCTAAATCTAATTGTTACAGAACTTAAATTATATAAATATTGTTTATTCTCCCCCCTTCCCCCGCTACTTCATCAGTATCTACTTGTGATAATTGCTTACAGTCAAAATGGTCACCGTTCGTTTTAGAGTTTAAGCACCATTTTTTTAAAATGGTTTTTAATGTTTTCTTGATTTGCAGATATTACATATTTTGTAATAGTACAAGCAATCAGAGCTACCTTAAGAATAGAAAAAAATTACTCTAATGAACAGTACACATTTCTCACAAATTATTAATTTACAGAATCAGAAAAAGAATCAATATTATAATTAAATGTTATAAATTGTAATGTTTATAGAAGATAATTATAATGAGTAATACTAATAAATAATGAATTTATCTGTGGTCTAATGTATGATATAGAGATTAAACAAACAGATAAACTTTGAAGTATGAATTTTTTATGTAAGGTGTGATTCAAAAGTGAGGGTCGGTTGCTAATAAAGTGGTTGGCAACAATGAATAATACTGGGCGTATGCACTAGCTTCAATCACTTCATTAGATAGCAGTCAGCTGTCTTGTCAGCAACCTGTTATTTGCTTTATCATTGTCAGTGATTAATGATGTTTGTGATGATAAACATCCCAAATCAGGTGTAAAATTCAGAATGTAATTTGATCTCTTAATCTGAAATCACATTGAGGAATTTGTAATGTATCCAACATTCAATGAGAATTGTGTGAAATTTATGGACCTGCTGTAATGAGCAAAGAAGATTTAAGACAGTGTTGTCTGTGTTATAACAGATAGACATGTTGCTAACACATTTCAGATGAGGCATGGTTTCATTTATCTGGGCATGTTATTTTCCACAACATTAGGTAGCAAATGACTGAAAATCCTCACCAGATGTTTCAGCACCCACTTCATGATGAGAAAGTACTTCTGGTAATTGTGTAGTTATGTTCCAGAACTAGTTGATCTCTGCCATCTCATTTTCTGTCAGTTGCCATTGTTATGAAATCAAGTACATCTTCTACACGTATACATCTAAAACAGTATGTATCAAAAATACCTCAATACTTTAGTGAGGTATTTTTCAAAATAATATTTTTAATTGAAAAAAAAATAATTAAAAAATTTTGTAACAGAAAAGAGGTTCATGTCTTCTTGGCCTACAAAGTGCTCATGTCTCTAGCACCCTCCTGATTAACGAAACTTGAGATATAACAATATTTAAACCTCTCTTTTTAAAATGTTCTCTGTTCTTCCTTCAAAAAAATTGAAAATAAATAGAAAGAAAATAATATTTATAGTGAATAGAGTGTTTATGGCATCTAGTCCACTTAACAGATATTTAATATTTCAATTTTTCCAAAATGTGTTTTATTGTCAGATAAAGATTTAAAAAATGTTGTCTGAGGAGTTCTACCCTTTGTTACCCACAAACGTCTGGTGGCCAGCCCCTTTGAATAAATTTAAATATTGTGGTATTCAAACCATTCTTTGTAAAATGTGTTTTACCTTCAAAGTAATTAAAATACATACCAGTGTTTAATAGAACTAAATTTTCTTGCGCTCAATGGATTGTAACTCATCAGCCGCTTGACTACACTTTAAACACAGTGATATATATTTGAAGAATTTTTTTTTAATGTAGTCTAACATAAGAAATAATTATAATTTATAATGATACCTATTAGGTTTGGGCTTTCTTACCCTCTCATGGGTCAACCCTACACCTACTTTAACCATAATTGAAATTCTGTTATTCTTTTTAAAAATATTTTTGCCATTACAAACCATAATGTTATTCAAAAGGTTCAGTTCTTATTGCCTTCAAGAATTTTTAGCGGCCTTAAATTCAAAATTGAAAGATTGAATTATTTCTTATGTGGAAAGAGTTCTTTATGTGTCGCAAAACATGTCGACAAGTGCCTTCTAAAAAACCAAACATCTCAATTATTTCATAGGAATAGTACTAATTCAAATTTGTTGTAAAAAAAGTTATCATATGAATTAAAAATGATTGCTGTCCTAAGCCAAGTATTTTTTGTTTCATATGGAAGAATTAATATCTTTAAAAATAATTAATATTCTAATAACTTTATCCCTTTGTTGCAAATCAGTATGTTTTTTGTATTGAATTTTTTTTTTTTTTTGTATTTTATAGGTACCACTTTTGAAAGAAACTGTTTCTTTACCAGACCAGGCTATATCCAAAGAAACAAGTGTGTTACAACAAATACAAACAAGCTTTCAGGTATGACATATTTGATAACTGTGTATTCAGAATTGTATTTTATAATTTTATTTTATATATTAATCCCATTTTATTGTTTACTTACCCATATTGCAGATGAAATGGTATTAATATGTAAAATTTGACATTTAGAAAATTTAGAAATAATTTTGAGAACAGTTTGAGAAAGTTTTAATGAAAGTAGACTAAATGTTTCTACTAGTTAAGAGAGTGATGTTAGAATTAATTTTTTTTTAGAAAATGCCTTAATGTACTTATTTGTAGAAAATAAATTCATTCAAAGTAAATAATCATGAATACTACATAATACTATTCCATTTATTATTTGAGTAGTATATTTTATGGAATTGAAGTTGTAAATAAAGATATTTTATAGCAGCAAGTAGGAGAAATAAGAAGCCTATGGCATAATCTTTTAAAGTAAAATTATAGTAAAGGATGTATAGACCATACATTAAGAAGTAAACGTTTAGTTAAATAAATAATAAATGAATCTGTGGTGGGTAAAAACTTGTAGAGGAAAATAAAAAATGGAATCTATACAACAGATAACTGAGAACGTAGAAAGTAGTAATTAATTATGAAAAAGTTAAAAGTTAACACAGAAGAGAAAGAAATGAAGAATTGCATCAAACTAAGCAAATCACTAATGTCTCCTCGAAAGAATAAAAAAATCATATATACCATCCCATCAGACTATACTATTTCAGAAAAAAAAAAACTTTGTATAAAATTAGTAGTTTCCTCAGAAGGGTTCACTTGACTCTAAACAAATTCAAACACATTTTATAAATATGCCTGTTTGAGAAAACCCATTTAGCTGCTTGGAGGAATTTCATGAAGCCATATGATTAAGGTATTTGTAAACTTTATGAGATAGCTTCTTTTGCAATAAATAAATTAAAACAGACTTTTTATAAATTTTGTAATCATAGATTATGTATTTACATTGTACAATGTACACTGCGGTTATAAAAAATTATGTGAGTTAATTATGAACAGTAATTATAATGTTTTTTTTAGTCAATTTTAAGACTCATATTCCTCTGTACTATTATACAAATATAAATAAATAACTTGATCCACCAAGAATAGAATAAAATTAAATTAGATAGGATGACACCTTATAATCATTATATAAACACAAGAGTACTTTCACGATTTTCTCGCATCATCAGTTGATCCAATCTTTTAATTGTTCATGTAAAATTATGTATTATAAATATATAACATTAACAAAATAAAATCTTGATAAATTTAATAAAACAAAATTTGTTAAAACTTTGGATATTAACTTTAAAATCAATTCAAATCAAAATGGAATTTAAATTAAAAACTTTTTCCTTTTAAATTAAAAAATTTAAGATTTAAAATCAAAATTAAAAGTTAAAAATTTTGTATATAAAAATATGTCATCAAATCATAAAAAATATTAATTAAAAGTTAAGATGATAAATATGTTAAAAAAATGAATGTGTGTGTGTGTGTGGTTTGGCTAGCTAATATTATATATGCTTATATTACTATATTGGCTAGCCATTGGCTAGCCACACACTCATATTCATTTTTTTAACATATTTATCATCTTAACTTTTAATTATTATTTTTATGATTTGATGACATATTTTTATATACAAAATTTTTAACTTTTAATTTTGATTTTAAATCTTAAATTTTTTAATTTAAAAGGAAAAAAGTTTTTAATTTTAACTCCATTTTGATTTGAATTGATTTTAAAGTTTACATCCAAAGTTTTAACAAATTTTGTTTTATTGTATTTATCAAGATTTTATTTTGTTAATGTTGTGTATTTTTTTTTTTTTACTTTTAAGGCCGCAAAGGACCACTTCAGTCAGAATAATTCAAGTCTTTTTTGCCGATCTTTTGGCCTTTAAGTTCTTAGCTTTTACTTTCTCCCAATATTTAGTCATTCTTAATGATCTTGCTTTACGATCCTCTATAATAATAAACCCTTTTTGTATAATTAAAAGTTCTTACTTTAAAGTTGATATTCGGATCTTTAATAACAAATTTTAATTTTTCAGATTTAAGTAAATCTTCGTAAGTCAAATTTAATTCTTGCATGTCTTCTTTAATTTATTTGATCCATAATGGCGGATTTTTTACAGACCAAAATTTATTGCTAATTCTCTTAGTAATCCTATCCTGCGGTAATCTCAACAAGTGTGCACAGAAAGAAATTCGCTTCTTTTTTCATAGTATCAATTAAGGATTGCAAGTTTTCGTACAGAAATTTATTAGGCAATAATCTGTACTGATTTTCGTGTTTATATTTTTTGTTTATGCAGGTTCTAAGAAATCCTGCGTTCAACTTTAAGAAAAGGTTCAGTCCTATTTTTCTGATTTAATCTAAATAAAAATCTCGCTCGCGGAGGTAATTACTGGTTAACCACAGTTTTGTAATGTCTAATTTCATTGTTAATCGAGAGCGATTTTTTGTTGTAAGTATTTTTGGTTACTTGTAGCACTTTAAATAATTTATTAGTTCTTTCAGTCCAATTTTGTTTTTCGTTACAATTACAAGTAATGATCTCTCCAAGATATTTAAATTTTTCTACAAGTTCTACTTTGTTTCCATTAATATTCACAGAATTAATAACTAAAGAATCTTTAGCCATCATTTAGGTCTTTTCGTAAGAAATTTTAAGTCCAATTTTATTCGCAAGTTCTATACTTGTTATTTGTATTCTGGCTTCTGCGATACTATTAGCTAATAAAGCTAAGTCGTCAGCAAATCCTATGCAATTTAAATTTAAGTTATCTCTTTTGTATCCTATGTGAATATTTTTTGGATTAATTTTAAACCGTTCGCGCGTCAGAAATTCTAGTGCACAATTAAATAATAAAGGCGAAAGTCTGTCCGCCTTGTCTCAGTCCGGATTTTATGTAAAAAGGTTCGGAAAATTCGCCATGAAACTTCACTTTAGATTTTGTATTTGTCAATGTTAAACCGATCATATTTACCAATTTAGAATCCAATCCGAGATTTCTCATTATTTTAATATGTGTATTTATAATATGTAATTTTACATGAACAGTTAAAAGATTAGATCAACTGAAGATGTGAGAAAATCATGAAAGTACTCTTGTGTAAATATAATGATATAAGGTAAGTGTCATCCTATCTGATTTAATTTTATTCTGTACTTCGTGGATCAAGTTATTAATTTATATTTATATAATATATTGTATATTAGAACATTTTTTTAAAAGTACTTCATTACTTTTTTTTGGATGCAAACATGTGATATAATTATGGTTTATTTCCAGATTTATTAATTGTTTCATAAATCATTATTAGATTTTAAATTGTAATAAATTAAAACAAATTAATCCAAAAGGACATGTAACTAAAAAGATGTTTAAGCAATATTACCTTCATAATCTGGATTCTGTATGCTGGATTGCCCTAACCAATTCAGTATCAAGATATTTCAGATGCTTACATCATCATCATTATTATTATATATATATATATATATATATATATATATATATATTTTTTTTACTAAACTTCAGAACCTTATTTATTTTATAATTTTTTAATTTGGAATATGGAATTTTGTGCACAATTTGTTGTCCAGCTGCTGGACAGGAAAGGTAATCTCGGAGTTGATTTATGGGCAGCCACCTACTAGATACCAAGTATGTATTGGCTCTTCAGGTGCAGGTATCCTCAGCATGGAGGGCCTAGTAAGATCAGGCCTGCATCCATAAAACCAGTAATAGGGAAGAAGAAATCAAAATCATGAAAGGGATGTTGGTGAAAAAGGAGAATCCCTCATCAGAATAGTTTACAGTCTTGTGAACGATCTGTACATACTGTCATTATTATAATTTTCTGCATGTTAGAGGGTATTTGGATGCTGAATTTTTTCATTTTTTTCTGGTTCAGGTAATCCAATAATAAATATAAATACTTTGTTTTTGTAAATTCCTTCTTTTTTTTTTTATTAATAAAATGTACATGCTCTCAGTTAATGGATGGTGCACAAAATTAATTGTCAGGTGTACTAAGTGTGAACCAAGGGCTTGTACATTTTCTCCTAATGTAAAGCTTTATTTATTAAAAAAAAATGGTTAAATCTACTGTTTCAAGATACTTGGAAGTTGTTGTTACATAAAATTGAAAAAGACAAGTTTCACACATTGTTTGTTTTGTTATGTAGCAGTTCTGAATTTGGGTAAAACAGTTGGTGAAAAAAATTGACAAAAGAGATAAGATATTAAGTCTGGTGTATAACATGAATAAAATTTGTAAAAAAAGCTATAAAGATGGAAAGCAATGTGGCTGTGATGACAGAGGAGACATTTGTTTGATCAGTTAAAGAGAAAGCATGAACTGGACAATGACGATCTGAATACTGCAATCATAAAAGAGAAATATGAAAAAAGTATTGAAACAGACATAAATCCTTGATGTACGGGGAAAACAAACCATTGCCAAAGAGATTTCATTGTGTGAAAAGATTTCGAACTCGCATCAAAATTTTTATGACCTAGAGTTTGAGTTAGGTCAGAGGACCTCAGAATATTGAGAATTAAAAGAATTCTGGGAGAGTGTAATATTTTACTATCAATAGAGTCTTTTCTTTGTGCCAGGAAAGTAAAAAAACTTGATCCGGACACCACTTTATTTTCTTGTATGCCTATTAAATTACATACATTTTTTTAAAATTAAAATTGTATAAAATTTTATTTCATTAATAACTTTTGATACTTTTTAATTTTTTTATTGAATTATTATGTATCAAACCATTTTTTTACAATCATAGATTAATAATTATTAATAAATCAATATATCTAAATTAAAAAAAAAAGTAGATGAAGTCTGGTTTGAATCAATTTGCCTTCCCCTTGTAATATCCAAATATTTTATTTGTTGATATCTCTGAAACCAGTGAAAATAAGTACCGCTTATGATATATCATTGTAAAGCTCTTAATGAGGGCTTATTACTGCAGTTAAGAAAAAGTCCAAAATCCAAATTTGTTTGGATTTTTGGCTTTTCTGACACTTACGGTTCAGTCAATTGCAATCAAAAGGGGAGATGCACAACTAGATGTTACAATGATCCTAAATCCAAAATTTCAACATCCTACGGCTAATTATTTTTAAGTTATGCAAGATACATACGTATGTATAGATGTCACATTGAAACTAGTCAAAATGGATTCAGGGATGGTCGAAATTGATATTTCCGTTGAAATCTGAAAACCGAAATTTTTCACGATCATACTTCCTTTACTTCATACAAGGAAGTAATGATAAGTACAACTTTAAAAAAAATTAATTAAAAAAAATGTCTACAGTGGATGATAATGGTAACAACTTTTAAATGTTCAGAACAAAGGGTTAAATGATCATTTAAGAATAATTATTGTTTTTTTTTTGTAAAAATAACTTTTTTAATTTTAGTTATTGCAGTGGTATGCTGACCTTGAAAAGAAGTGGGCTGAAAATGATGATGATGTGTATAATAACTATTTACAGCAGTTATCTCAAGATCGGGAGCAGTGTTCTAATCTATTGTCTCAGGTAATTAGTATGTGTTTAATAACTTAAATTATGTAAATTATTATGTTTCTTAAGACAACATTTTTTCTCCTTGTGGAACAATATTTCTACATTTTCTTGATTTTAAGTGTGCTTATTTTTTCTGTACTTGTATGAGTAGTAGAAATAATGGTAAGACCCCAAATAATCCTATGCGCAAATAATAAAATATTGATACAACCATTCATTGAAATAAAAGAAAATATCTTTATGTTTTTATAGAAATGAGGATGTGCTGATAGAAAATATTCTGTGAATAAGAATAAAACTAATGTTATGGCTATTCAATGAACAAATACTTTGTAATTATCATAAAGTTAGAAATTAATGATGGTAATTTTGATGAAATACTGAGCATGCAGCTACACTGTGTAAGTGTATATGTAAGATGGGTGTCATATGCATACACAAATGTTTTGCAGTCATGACTTCAATGTTTTGGGAAAAAGACAAATTTTTTAACTGTTGTGGCTATGGTGAGGCTTGAATCACTATTTTATTTTTGAAATAAAAAGTTAAAATATGCAGTTAAAACTTAGCTACACTTATCCTTCACAGGTTTTTAGCAAAACAAGATTATGGGTTCTTATTGTAGTATTAGAATATTTCTTATCTGAACTTCCTTACCACTGAAAAAAAAAAAACAACAGTTGATGAGTGTATTGTGTGTATTAATCATTTCTATTAAATAATTTGTTCTCAAAGTGGGCGATAACACCCCTTTGTGGACATTGGAGGCCTTCAAGGGGGGTGGTAGAAGGCCCCCAGAAAATTGGGGGCATTCAGGCGGTCGGTCTAGGAAGGCAATGGCTGATTAAAAAAAAGGCAAAAATTATGTTTTCCTAATATTTTGAAGTAAAATGCAAGTTTCAACTAAGAAACAGGATATGTCATGTTTAAAAACAATAATTGCAGTTGCTGTTTTTAAGAGCGCATCTTAAAAACAACACTTGCAATTCTTATTTTTAACAGATGGTAAGTTTAAAAATTTTGGGCGGGTGCTAGAAAATATTTGATTCTCAATGTGGGCGAAAAAAATTGATAATCAATGTATTAAATGAATAAGTGAATTCCACTGAAGGTAAAGATAAGCCAAGATTCAGTTTTGTTCCTTCTAATTATTGATTAAAGAATGTACTTTTACATTACAGTAAATACACTCTTGGTAAATCGGTGTAGAAAAAATTGTAAGCTTTAGAAGATACAGAAAGGATAACAAGAATGTATATTGTCAGGTAAGTTAGTGAGGGCAAAAATAAACTGAGAAAAATCCTAGTCATAATTATTGGGGAAAAAATCTAAGCTGAAAAGATATGAGCTTTAAAAATCTATATGAAGGTATGAAAGAAAAATTTAATGAAAGAAACCCAGAGCATGATAAAAGGTACCTCATAGTTAATCAGTGAAATGAGCTGAATAACCTATGACCTACAGTAGAAAGAAAAGTGCTATGATGAACAGAGGAACATCACTGCAATGACCTTTTCTTTAGGAGATGAAAAAAATAAAGTGTTTCTCTTCATATAGCTATTTTAAAAACTAACTCAAGTGAAGTATTCTATATCAGTATATGGTCTTGACTTGATTCATTCCAGCTGTAACTTAATTGGAGCAATGAAGAAATTTTTAGAAGTGTAACAATAATGAATGATGAGATTAATGAAGTTTCTTGGAGGTGGTTTGACAAAACTGATTGACACCTTTGAGACTGGAATTAAGAAACTTACATTACAGTGGAACAAGTGCATTAAAGTCTAGGCAGGCTACCTAAAATTAATACGTAAAAGAGTTTGATTATGTTGCAAGTAAAATTAATAAAACATACTCTTTTCTATATTCGAACCACTTTGTAAATTCATGTATACTATAGAGAATGTTCAACTTAAAAAGAGTCCCCCCCATCACTTAGTTTAGTCTGTAAATAATAGTTTATTGGCAAACACTTTAACTTACAGAAGGTGTTGAAAATGATTTCCATCCACTTCTGTGCACTTGTCAACACATTTGACCATGTTCCTGTCTACTTTTGTTAGTGTACTCTGTCCATCTCCTGGATGGTATTGGTAATGTTTGTTTTCAATCCCTGCAGAGTGTGTGGATTGCTCCTATAAACAACTTCTTTTAAGTAACCCCACAGAAAGAAGTCTGGATTAGTCAAATCAGCAGGTCTTGGTGGCCACAATCCTTTTGAAATGATTCTGCCACTAAAAAATCCTGTAACATCTCCATAATAGAGTGACCTGTATGGCAAGTGTCACTGCGCTCTTGCAACAGCAGTCATGTTCTCTTATAGTAAGTCTATGAACTGTTGAATAATTTCTTAGTAGACTGCAGCATATACACTTCTTTTAAAAAACAAGAATCCTATTACTTATCGCCTTGAAACCACACACATATGCCTATTTTTTGTGGTAATAGGGAGATTCAAAGAAAATGTGTGCGGCTTTTCAGTACCCCAGATCCAGTAGTTCTGACTATTAACATATCCATCAAGATAAATGCATTCTTCATCTGTGAAATCACTTGATCTAAAATGCCAGTGTTGCCTTTAATGAAAAGTTCTTGAACCATTGATTGTAGTGAATCCTTAGAGCATAATCAGCATTATTTAGCTCATGGAAAACCTGTATTCGATACAGATATCAGCATTCTCCTCTCTGCAGTATGGGCTGAACCTAGTGAAATGATTTTTCCTGGCTTAATCTCCATGAAGATTTATGAGGAGATCTTGTAACTGCCACTTTAATGTCCTGTATGAACTATGTTGTTAAAACTGACCTGTGTCTGGCAAATTTCTGGTTTACACCGAACCTGTTTTAAAAAATTGTTTAACTAACTTCTGAATAACACTTTTAACTTTTCCTTTTCAAATTTCTCCTGAACTTTCACCAAAACACAACATGAGATTTCATCTCTAAATAAATTTCCATCACGAATATACATTCTTCAACAGTTAACTGCATTTTAACAAACAACACATGATTATGCAATCTTGTTCAGAAGCCAACGCTTGACATAGACTGGCAATACTCAGATGTGCAGGCAATAAACAGTCCTTCCCACTGCAGCTTCAATTGTATCAACATCTTTCACTTTATTTTACCCTTTTCACACCAATTTAAACATTTAAAAAAAAAAATGCATTTAGTATAAACTACTAAGTCTCTTTTAAATTGAACAATATTTTAATCTCAAATTAAGCTACTATTACCTATTATTGTGCTACGTTACCTTTTTTAGAATTTCATTTCTTTAGGTGGTTTATTAGTATACATTTTTGAAAACAGAATTTTTGGAACTGCAATATTTTTGTTGTGTATTAATCAAACAGTTGAAATTATTTATAACATTTTTAATTTCTCAGTAGAGCTCTTCTGAATTTATTTCTGTTGAATTGACAGACTAATCACCGTCAATCCAAAATTCTAATGTAATGCTTTAAATAAGAGAGCTATTTTTCAAGAAGATCCAATTGGCTGTTGTTTTGTAAATTTTGCGTAGCTGTTGAAATACTAATGCACTGCCCCAGATCCCAGCATCCCTTGCACAAATGCAAACGCCATTTGAAGTCATAGTGTCACTGTGTACGGTTTATATTGTGAAGTTGAAATGTTTCAAATAATTGAGTGGCATGCCGATTGTAAAATACGGTCACATTGTCATAGGGGACGAGATACGGGTTTCTCACATCACCCCATCATCAAAGGGGCAGTGAATGGAATGGCGACACACAACGTTTCCAGTCAAAGTGAAAGCCAAACAGACAATGTCATATGCAATATTATGGCAACTGTGTTTTGGGATAGACATGATGTCCTATTACTTGATTTTATGCCCAAAGGGTAAACAATAAACTGCGTACTGTGAGACCTTGATGAAGCTTCGGCATGCCTTACAAAATAAGTGACATGGCCTATTGTCATCTGGAGTTTTGTTGTGCTGCATGACAATGCATGACCACATTCTGCTACTCAAACTCTAGAGTTAATCAGACCTTTTAGATGGGAGCAAATGGACTACCCACTGTACAGCCTAGACCTTGTACTGAGCAATTACTACCTGTTCCGCTCCCTGAAGGAGTTTCTCGGCAGTCTGCTGTTTGACCCCAATAAAGAAGTGAAAACAACAGTCAAAGACTGGTTGTCTTCACAGGTGGCTGATTTCTATAATGTGGTCATATTTAGTAAAATACTATGATAAATGTTTAAACAAAGATTTTTGCCAATATCCTTACTAGTTTTATTCATATTAAAAATCAGACCTTACTTAAAAGAAAATAGCCCTCTTAATTGAATTTAAATTACATTTAATTTGAGTGATTAATTCCATTTAAGTCAGTTGAAGAAAGTAAAAGATAAATACTAAAATTTCTTTTTTTTAGTAAACCTGGCATTAGATATTAAGAGCCATATCCTTAAGAATAGTTTTATAGAAGAAATTTTTCATTCATGTCAGGTTGCCTACAACTATTATGGTTTATGACACTACAGATGCAACTAAAATGTTCTTTCCATTTCACCTTGAATTTTTTGATTTTTTTTTAATATAGGTAGAATCTGCTCTTGGCCATTTGAATCATCTCAGTAAGGAATATAAACAAGTGTCAATGAAGACTAATTCATTACATTTAGTTAGTGAACAACTTTTAGCTGATCAGGTATTTTTTAATTATTGAATTTTTGAATGTTTGTAGTCTATTTTAAATATGATTTTATATTTTCTTTAAATTTTATCTTTAGAGTTGCAGAGTCGCCTAATCAAGCCTCCATTGATCAAGGTTTATTGTAAACATTTTGATGGTGTTTTTCCAATTAATATTAATGACTTAAGATTCTATGAGATAAATATAATGTGCTGGTTGGTTCTTGTAGGCAACACAGTAATCACCCGGCTTTTGACTTGTTGCAATTCCTAATTTAGGAAAGTATGAGGACCATCCACGCTGTACTGCACTTGTACGTGTCCGTACCCGACATCTGCTGCAGCATATAAATGTTGACACTTCATCATTCTTTCCATCATATCTGTGCTCATATCCTCCATGGAGAATAAACCTTGTAAATTTTACTTTTGACCTTACGACATACAATAAACAATCAACACTACCTACTGTCTTCCGGCAAATGTTTCAGAGTTTTCTCTCCAAGATGAACCCAGATGAGGTGGTGATATATACTGATGGAACGAAACAAAACGATACCGTTGGTTGTGCTTTTGTTGTCAATGAAAGAACTTATATGTTTGGCCTACCAGGTATTACGAGTGTGTTCACCGCTGAACTGCTCGCTATAAATAAGGCTCTAAATATTAGCCCTAAATATAGAAACATTCTTATTTGCAGTGACTTGTGTAGTGCTCTCCAGGCATTAGAAAACTTTTATTCCAAACATCCTATCGTCATTGAAATTTACAACGCAATCGCTGAGTTGAATAATCGCAACACTGAAGTAAGTTTTTGCAGGGTCCCTAGCCACGTAGGGATTCAAGGTAATGAACAAGCAGATTATGCTGCCAAAGAAGCATGTATTCAGCCTCCTTTCACCACCTGAGTTACTACCTCCGATTTTATTAATCGTGTAAAACAATCACTGAGAGCAAGGTGGCAAGGTGACTGGAAGACTACCGTCGATAATAAACTTCGGCAGATTAAAGATTCTGTGTTGGCATGAGACTCCTCATGCAGAACTCGATATGAAGAAGTAGTCCTCTACCGATTGCAGATAGGACATACGAGGGTCACACACGAGTACCTAATGTCAGGAGGACATGCACCTGATGCAACTGCTGCATGACTGTGCACCACATTCTCATAGACTGCATATGTTATACGGCGTTGCGTCGTAAATTTAATCTACCCGGAAACATCCGTGGTATCTTGTACAATGATAATGAAATTTTGGACTGGATGTTTCTGTTTTTGCGTAGTACTAGCTTACTGCAAAAAATTTAATATTGTCATATATATTTTTCGCTAGAAGGGTTTTTGATAATTTTTTTTCCTTACTTTCAATTTTGATTTTTTTGGTTCTATGTCTTTAATTTTATTATCCGAGTAGGAAATCTTTTGCACTCGCGATCAGAATTAGATAAATTTTATTTAGTTTTGTTTTCTATTATTTTAGCTTTTATATTTTCAAGACTCCATCTGTGATATTAGTTTTGAGTTTTATTTCACTTATTAACTTAGTTTTAAATTTTATATTATATAATTTATATTAGTTTTAAGCCTTATTTAGTTTTATTATTTTAGTATTATTTTACCTTTTTATTAAAAAAAAATTCCGGGCGATGATAACCCACAGGCGTTTTTTGCCCCCCCCCAAAAAAAAAGAAAAAAAACATCTGCACTTTATCAAATATTACAGTAATTAAAATTTTAAATAAAATTTATAATTTTGTGTGGTTCTATCTAAATCTTATTTTTAATTAGCAGTACTTATATTCAGTTCTTCTGTATTGATTGATACGAGTTACTACGAAATTAACAAAAATAAATTCTTTATTTAAGTTGTAATATAATATTACATCATACAGATAAAATCAAGAATGATAGGGTTTGCTATTACATGTATATCTAAAACCAATGCTTTTGCATTTTCTTGGAAGGATCAAGGGAAACTATGGAAAAGCCTTGATAAAAGCAGCATTGAATAAATCAATAATTAAAGAGACAGATGGCTACAGCAGAAAAACTATTTAATAGAATGGACTAAAATGTCTGAAATTCAAATTTTCACCCCTAACAGAGAATGTTAGTTGTTCGAAAAAAAATTTATTATTATCTCTTTAGTTTTTTAAAAGCTTTTATTTAACTCGTTTTAGGAATAATCAAATCTTGCAACTGCTATATCTTTTGATCTATCGTATGAAAATCAATGAAATTTGGTACACGTATGTAACTTCGATGACAATACAGCACTACGATGTTGGAATCTGATATGACCCGCCCCCACGTGCTACCCCTACGCTAAATTCATGCATTTAGTTGAAAATTTTTATTTCTCATGAACTATCGTGTGAAAATGATTGAAATTTGGTACATGTATGTAACTTCGATGTGTAAAAATAAATAGTTTTACTTTTTTTTAGTCTTAAAAAAAAACATTAAAACAAAATAAAATTACAAAAATTTGTTTGATTACGTATAAAAAATTATTTAAAAAAAATGCTTTTATTTAACTAATATTAATATTAACATTAATAAAAAAAGGAAACAAATTAGAAAACCCCTCTAAAAAGTAAAAAATAAGAATTAAATCAAATTGAGAATTTTAAACAAAAAAATATAATATATATTAACAAATATAAAAATGCACTGAAAAGTAAAAAATAAATTATATAAATATCTAATAAATAACCAATAAATAAATGTAATAATTATTAAATTTTAAAATTAAAAGTAATGAAAATATTTAGTTAAATAAAAGCGTGGCTCAGTTTTTATAACAATGTTTTCGAATAAGTATTGATTGTTGTAAAAATAAATGTTGTGTTGTTTTAAATAAATTATAAAAATTGCGCCATGCTTTTATTTAACTAAATATTTTCATTACTTTATTATCCTTTCAGAAATCCAGATTTCCTCTAGGGAAATGCTGGTGAATTTCTAAATAATACAGTGTGATACAGCATATATAATATTGCACAATTGATATGAAACTTTCATGTTGCATGACAATTTTGAAAATACCAGCCCCCATTAATGAAAAAGTCTTCATAAGCCATAAGCTCTGCATAGGTAGCATGCCATTAACTATAGGTTGGTGTAAATACAGTTGATTGGTAAGGCAGTGAAGTACCTGTAACAATCCAAAACAGAAAAAGAATCTTTTCAAGCAGACTGCTGCCCCTAATCTGATGTGGTGTGGTGTGTGTGTTATTATCATCTTAAAGCTTCCTTACTGTCAGCTACATTTGTAACAAAACTGGTGCAGAAAGTGCATAATAATCAAAGCATCAGTTTTTTGTCTGATTTTAAATATTATCTTAGAAGGTTTATCAAGGAAGCATGTAGGCTCTTCTTACAACACCATGTGGATTTGTGGTTCTTCCTGTCAACTGTCCCTGGTATGCTGATTTGCAAAGAGGCAGTTAAAAAAAATAATTTGTGTAACTACGGTGTCCTTACTTCACACACTTGTCTTGAGTCTTGTATTTGATCATGGCAAAATATTCCTCACAAAACATGGTGCTCTGAAGTTTGACTGCAGGGTGATATTTTCAGTGCATCCAGTTTCTTCAGTAGTTGTGAGGTTTGCCAGAGCCCCCCAGCTGGGAAAAATGTAAACCGTGATGGCTGCATGTATACGTAAGAACTAAAATTCTGGTGTATAAGGGCAGAATAGGACTGTATCAGTTGATTAACAGGTAAAGTGTGACTATAGCATTCTTGTTTCTTTCAATTCACATGGAGTATATGCTCTGTGGAAGGACAAATGTTGATCATCAAGGGTAACTCCCAGTATTTTGCCAACATGTTATATTCTGTAGGCACCAAAGATTTTCAGCTGTTTGGGTAGGTTTTGCTACTTGGTTTCTGCAAAGATCATGGTTACAGACTTATCTCTGTCAACCTTTTATCCACCATGGCTCCAGCTCATTCGACTATCTCAGCACTGGCACAGATAGCTCTGGATACCTATTGGCAGCTACCTGGTGTTCCTCCAAATTCTAATTCTTATTTTTTATTGAAATTGAATTCTCAGTCAAAATTTTAATAGAATTTTTCATATGAAAGTTGTTTAAACTCTTATTTGCTTTAATCCTTTTTCCATGAAGTCTTTTATTAAGACCCTGATGAGTAAATAAGGAAAAAAATATTCCTACAAAGTGGGTAAAGGAACTCCATTCAAAATCTTTTTTAAAAATTCATAAATCATAAAAATTCAGTATTTTAAAATTATGTTTTTATTAATTTTCATCTCTTGTTCAAAATTAAAATAATAGAAAAACAAATGTAAATCAAGATAAAGAATTTACATGAAAATGGTTACTGATTGCGTGAAAGTGGCTGGTCAGTTGATGGAATGGTTAGAATGCTGGTTTTAAGTTTTGATTCCCAGCAAAGGTTTGGCATTTTTTCTAAATGTGATTCCATCTATCTCATCTTCCTCATTAAAATATGTGTAAGACCATGTTCAAGGTTGTTGTAATAATAATTATACATATTAAATGGAAAAATTAGCTTCTGCTACATTTATATATGAAATGCTAAGATAATAAACATGAAAATAAAATACAGTCTTTGCAACTTGCAAGCAACATTTTAATTAAATATTCAGCTTATAAGATAGAACTCACTATAAAGGATTAACTCATTCATATATAAGGTTTGATAAAAAAAATACACAGAATTTCAGTTTTTCTCAAAAAATCGTTATTCATCCATATTGATTTTCTTCAAATTACTCCTTTTCAGTTGTACCATTTGTGCCAGTGCTTTTTCCAGTCTTCAAAGCACCTTTGGAACAATTTCCAGTATGGTATTTAGCTTCTTTACTGATTTCATCTTTATCTCTTCAGTGTTGCCAAAAAGCCTTTTTCTTGGTTCTTTTAAACTTGGGGAAAATAGGAAGAAGTCACTGGGGGCCATATCTGGTGAAATTGGAGACTGCAGCATTATAGCAGTGTTGGTTTTGGCAAAATATTTATGAGTAAGCAGTGAGGTGTGAGCAAGTGCATTATAGCGATGCACTGCCATGAATTGTTTCGTCAGAAATCCAGGTTTTTTCTTCCCATTGCTTAATGCAAATCACATAAAACTTCCAGATAATAATCCTTATTGACTCTGTGATTGTCCAAGATCATATTCTTCACTTTTTCGACACTGCCATCATATGATGTGCTGGGAAATCCATGGTGCTCACCATCTTCAGTGTCTTCATGGCTCTTTTGGAAACCCTTGTACCACTTGTAAATACTTTCTTTATTCACAGAAGAATCACCTAAAGCGGCATTCAACATATCCAATGCAGTGCTGCACGTTATTCCATTCTTAAAACAAAATTCAATTCAATTTCTTTGTTCCATTTTTTCCACTAGTCTAAAATCGCCAACCATACCAAAACAACTGTAACCTTTTCAATTGCCAACAATAAACTAAGCATTTAATATGGCTACCAATGTAAACATATTATATATTGGGGACAAACGTACCAACACAAAAAATAAAAAATTGTGACAATTGGACTTACACAGTCTGGGAAATTTAAAAATTCCATGTATTTTTTTATCAAACCTCATATATGAAGATAAAACAGTGAAATCTTTTTTTAAATAACTGATACCTTGAGAATAGGTTTTATGATTTTGATAAATGAAATATTAAAATAAAAGAAGTTAAAATAGGATTACAGAAATTAAAATATAAAAGAACTATAATGATTGTCTCTTACAGACAGAACATGGTGTAATTAATGAATGAAAATATTACTTCACAAAAATTATTAATGTATGATCTCTGTTTTATTTTTGTAGTTTTATCCATTAATGGAGTCATTTGAATAAATTTATGTTTCTAACACCATCCTCAAGGTTAAAAATACTTTGAAAAAGAATTATTCATATCACCCAGCAGGCGAAATTTTAAGTTAATGTTAGATTATATATTCAAATAAATATACAAAAATTCTAAATTAGATTCAGAGTATTTCAGGAAGTTTCTGTCATATACAATAGATGAGGTCAAATAATGCCTTACTAAAACTCTATAGATACAAATTATTGATCAAATTAGTGGAATTATTTGCAGTCTTGTATAAAAATTGAAAAAATCGATCCTCATGTTGGATCCATAGTAGTTTATAAGAAAATTATTGTAAAATTCAAAAAAATTGAGATTTGGCATAAATTTACTTTATTAAATTGCCAGTAACTAAATCAAGCTTCAAGAAACAATTCTTAGAGATTTAATTTTACAAAAATTAAGCTAATTAGTCATTAAATAGAGAATAGAATTTGTAAAAATTCATTTTATTGAAAACCAAAGAAAAAAATTCTACATGGTCATGTTTTGAAAAAGCTAATTTTCTGGAAAGGCATTTCAACTTGCCTTTTTGTAAAAACCACTTCCCATATTGCAAAGTGATATGTAATTTTAAAAAATTTTATTTTATACATTTTGTGCATTAACCTTTAAATTGTTAAAAATCTAATTATGAATGTGAGTACAGAAAATCTTTTTCTTATTTTAAACAATTAATGACAATTCCCTGTAAAACACGTGATATTGAAATTTTTTTTCAATTCAATTCAAGATTGGGTGAAAATTTGATAAATAGAATTAGAATTCATAACTAATTCATATTTATAATTTTTTTTAAATATCAGAATTATACCTCGCAAATCTAACTAAGCTGCACGTAATATACTTAATAATTTTTATACTAGAATATTTCTTGCTAACAGTTAAAAAAATGATTTTAATCAGATCAAAAATTATACATGAATATGTAGTCTAAGTGATACATCACTTAGTTTTAACAATTAGAAAAAAAAACTATTTTACTTTATTGTATTGTTTAACAAGACAGTTTTATTAAATCTCAGGAATAATAATGTGAATGTATTAAATTATTTTATAATTTTGAAATATTGTAACAAAAAATCACATCTAAGCTGATCTTTTACAAAAATGGCAAACGTTACATGACTTGTAATGTTTAAAAAATTTAAAGTAGGATTTAGTAAGGCAGTTATTTTTGTAACTTTATATTGCTGTAAAAAAATTGTTATGTATTTTTTAGTTTTATATTTTTTTTACTTTCTAATCAGTCAATTTTATAAATATTTTAATGTTTTTGTAGAAAATATTGAAGAAATTTCTTTCATTTCTACTTCCTTGTACGAAGTAAAGTACGTACATATGTTCATATGTATCTCGTATAACTCAAAAACGATTAGCCGTAGAATGTTAAAATTTTGGATTTAGGACTGTTGTAACATCTAGATAATCTAGAAATGTTGCGTATGATGTTGCAACATCTAGATAATTGTTGTGCCTCTTCCCTTTTGATTTCAATTGACTGAATCAAAAGTATCCAAAAAGTTTGGATTTTGGACTTTTTCTTAGCTGCAGTAATAATCCCTCACTGAGAGCTTTTCAATGATATGTCATAAGTGGTACTTAATTTTCATTGGTTCCAGAGTTATCCACAAATAAAATTTTAATTAATGAAATATTTGGATCTTACAAGAGGAAGACAAATCGATTCAAATCAGACTTCATCTCCTTTTTTTTTAATTTAAATACATTGATTTATTAATAATTATTAACCTCTGATTGTAAAAAAATCTTTACAGTAAATAATAATTCAATAAAAAAGAAAAAATGAAAAAAATACTCTAAGTTATTAATGAAATGAAATTTTAAAAAACTTTAAATTAAAGTTTAATAACTTTAAACAATAGAAGGAAGTATTTCAAAATATTTTTCAAATAAACAAACTATATAACCTATATAAATAAAAATGTAAACGTTCATTTGTTCAAAATCTTAAATCTCCAAAAGTTCTTCACTGATTGCTTTGAAATCTTAACACAACGTTGCATTTGAGTACGTGCATGTTTTTATATACCTACCATTTATATACCTAAGATGTCACACCTGTGACAGGTAAAAACATGATTTTTTTGAAAAACATCTGTTGGACATAAAAGCAACACCCGCTATAATTCCATTTCAGTGTTTTCGATATGTGTGTCCACAATAGACTAAAAAACTACTGGATTGATTTATGCTCGAGGTAAAAGAGAGGAACAGAAAAATCAAAAAAGGTAAAAGGAAGAAGGGGAAAATGGGGAAAAGTAAAAAACAGGAAAAAGAAAGGGGAAAGAAGAAAAAGAAAAGGAGAAAGGAAAACAAGGGAAAGAGAAATGGGGGAAGGAAAGAGTAAAAGGGAATATGATGAAAATGAAAATGGGATAAGGAGAATGGGGAAAGGATAAATTTTCTGAAGTTCCGTAATGTTCATTTTGTTAATGCTTTATCAAACTTTCAGTTGTGTTCATCTATATATATATATACTCAAATCTAGTAATAGCAAAGCATTGCTGGGTCGGCTAGCAAATAATGAAGAATCTACAGTCACAATTTTTCTTTTTCACAAAGGATACTGAAAGATACTCAACAATTATTGTACTGTTTAAAAATATGTACATGATATTTATTTAAACTGTTGCTTTAACAAGTAACATGATCTTTATAATAACTATAAAATAGGTACAACTAATGTTACAATTTTATGTTCCGAACTGAATTATTGATATAGTTGTATTCTATTAAAATGTATTTTCTGTTACAAAATTTGAAATTGTAGTTTGAGAGTTAAGGATTTATAAATTATTAAGAGTAATTAAGGTGAGAAGTTAAATATTTGAAATATCATTGGCATTGCTGCAATAACTACAAGTCCCAATTATTGAAAAAATGATTTTTATTGGTTTTAGGACTAACAAGACTACTAGCCTTTTTTATATTTTTGCTCTCATACACATATTCAGCAATTAACTGCGATAATCTGAATTTTCATAATACGAGGTGTGTGAAAAAATGAATGAGACTGACTTTTTACTTACCAAAGTTTTTATTTTTTTCAAACAACAATATTATCCCCTTCAAAGTAGTTCCCTTGGGCAGCTATACACCGGCGGAGTCGTTGTTCCCATTCCTGGTAGCAGCGCTGGAAGGTTTCAACTGGTAGGGCTTTTAACTGGTCAGTCACAGTCTCTTGAATGTTCTCCAGAGTTCCAAAATGACGTCCTTTTAAGACATGTTTCAATTTCCGGAAAAGAAAAATGTCACAAGGACTCAAATCAGGTGAATAGGAACCATATAGGAATATGAGGAACCATAGGAATGCGTATTGAGGTCAAAAATTTCCTGATGGAAATGGACGTGTGACACGAGGCAATGTCATGATGAAGCAACCACTTGTCTGCAATGCCTGGTCTCACGCGAATCACTCTTTTCCTGAGCCTTTCAAGGACGCCTTTATAAAACACTTGGTTGACAGTTTGTCCTGGAGGAACAATCTTTATGCACGATACCTCTACTGTCAAAAAAGCAAATCAGCATGGTTTTGATCTTTGATTTGCTCATTCAACATTTTTTCGGTCGAGGAGATGATGGAGTGTGCCATTCTTCGCTTTGCTGCTTTTTTTCAGGATCATACTCAAATATCCAGGATTCATCACCTGTGATTATACAATTGAAGAATTCTTGGTTATTGTCAATCCTCTCAAGAAGATCAACGCACACGTTTCTTCGATTGTCCTTCTGCTCCGTTGTGAGATTTTTCGGCACCAATTTCGCACAAACCTTTTGCATGTTTAAATCGTCTGTCAGAATTTGATGTACGGTGAAAGTGTTTAAATTTAACTGTTCACTCATCATCCTTATTGTTAAATGACGATCTCACAAGAACCCTCACATGCTCAACGTTTTCGTCAGATTTTAAAGTCGAAGGTCTCCCTGAGCGAGGTTGATATTCAATGTGTTCTTGTTCTTCCAAAAATGATTTGTGCCAGTGGAAAACTTGTGCTCTTGATAAGCAATGTTTCCCATAGGCCTGTTTCAACTTTTCAAAGATCACACTCAAGGGTTCCCCAAGTTTAACATATAACTTGATTTTACAACGTTGCTCTAAATTCCGATCTAGCACACGTGTCTACCAGTCTAGCACAGACCGGTAGACACAGCGTTGCCAGATCGCTCACAGTGTTACCAGTCTCATTACTTTTCTCACACACCTTGTATTTCCTACATATTACAATATTAAAAATTAAGCCACAGTTAAAACATGAGTAAGAAGTTTAATCCAGGGAGTGTTGTAATACACTCATTGTCATTAGTACACAAGGGCTGATGTGGTTAGTATCACTGTTTTACCTTTACTTTTCTTCCACCAGTGAAGATTAGGTACCCACTACAATCGGATTGACTGAAGATCATTCATAGGTTATAAATTTTTGACGACCCAGATTTAAATTAGTGACTAGATTAGGAAGCGTATTATTATTTCTACTGTTGAACTATCTTGATTATTAGGAAGCAGTATTAATGATGAAAGTATGTTTAAGTCTACTAATACTCTTAATAAATTTTAGTTTTGTAAAAGTTTAGTATGAAATTTTTTTATTTATTTTAAAAATTACATAAAATTGATTAATAGTAAGCATGTATGATACTTTTGTTTTAGACAAAGCTAGTGGAAATAAATGAAGGTGTTTTGGAAAGACTGAAACAGTTTAAAAGTTTAGATTTATTAGCGCAGCGTTTAGATTCTCCTACACTGTCTGTAACAAGTCCTGTTTTCTGTCATCTATTGGATCAGATTGACCAATTTATAGCTTATATGCAAACACATGTCAGTATTTATTGTTTTATGTATATATTTATAGCTAAATATCTTAAATAATAGGTTCTGTGAAGTGAACTCTTGCTCATTTTTAACTAAATTTAACAAATTTCTCTGTAAAAAAAAAATTACTTGAATTACTGAAAATGGCTTACGTGACTGAATGACAACTATTTACAGTAGGAAGGGAAGAAAACAGAACATATTGAAGTTGTACAGTAGGAAGCACACCCTCAAGTGATAGAATTTGCAGTGGAAATGTGCTAACAGTGCCTAGATCTTAGCACTATGGTTGAAGCTTGTAAACAATCCTAAACAGAATTACGAAGCTTTAAAGTTACCTACATAGTTAAAGTATGACCACTGAGGAGTGTCCATACTGCTCAAGGAAAGGTGTATCATTGCTAAGATTGCATCAAGAGTAGAAGGATTATCACATGTTCAGTCTTGTCAGCAGTGGTGGCTTGGTGACTGAAACTTCCCTTTTACCAATTCATTCCATCATCCTCCTTTCTAAGTAAGATGGCTAACAACTGATATAATAAAAGTTTTCAAGCTCTTATTTAATGAATGGTAATTTTTATAAATAAAAAATAAGTTACATATAGCTTGCTAATTTTGAATGAAATACATGTAAGGCTGTACCAGAAGAAGTGTATAAGTTTGGTTTCTCCAAGGCTTAGAGCTAATGCTTTATGCTAAAATAATTCTATTATTATTTAAAGTAATTACCATTAGTATTACTAATTACTATTAGTATTTAAAATAAAAATAATTAAATATATTAAATACAATGTATGATAACAATGGCATATAAATTTATGCTTTAATAATCTTTATGATATTAAGCATTATGAAAATGCTGCTGACTCGTAAAGAAAATTTACCTCTCCATTCCTGATTGAATGGAAGGTATGCATCAGTGAACCAGTGTTGGTTGTGTAAAAAAATGAATATAATAGAATTACTTACTGTTATTAAATAAATTATTTGTAATTCAAATGTGCAGTGCCTTTAAAAGTTTTGTGATTAAGACATTCATAGATCAAATAGAAGTCACATTTATTATGTATACAATGTCAGAAAAAAATTTAAGACCACCAACTAAAAACATCATTTTACTTAATTAAAATATTTTTATTTCACAAAAAAGTAATACAAGAAATATTTTGGTAAAATTATAATGTCAGTGGGTCCTCCTCTTGCCTTGTAGTATGCCTTAATCCTGTCATTGAGTGAACCAGCTTTCTACACTCTTCTCACGTCACTTGATTCTGTAATGTATAGACAACCAATTTCAGTTCAGCTCCATTTCTTGGTTTCTGCTTTGCCAATTGATAACCCATAGTGTTTCAAAGATTTTCAGTGGGGTTAAGATCTGTACTAGGTGGTGGCTGGTCAATATCTTTGTCTGCAAACCATGCTCTGGTTCTTCTTTTTTTCAGATTTTTTGTCACGATTTTAAAATGCTTTAAGCTGCTTACAAATCTCCAAAGATTTTTTAATATTTTTTCAGGCAGTTGTTTTGAAAGGCTTTTGTTATTTCTCTGAAGAAACTAAAAACCACAGCTCTCCCTGTAGCCATTTTTGAGCTACAAATTTTTTTCCCCAAAAAAATGTGCAGTTTTATCCAGAAAGCCTAAATATAAAAAATAACCCTATCTCATGTACAAGTTGAGCTATAGAAATTTTATTACTATCAAATCTTTCATTTTCAATAAAAAGTTCAGTTAGTAAATTAAGTAAAATGTATAAGACCAGTAGACAATTGTGTAAGACAGTTGTTTTTTTGGGGTGGTCTTAAACTTTTTGTGACACTGTTTATATAAAAATTACATTTACGTTAATTGAAGAATGCTTCTTTCTTCTTTATATAAGAGGGATATTACAAAATTGATTTCTTTTTGGCTAATGAAAATATATTAGCAGTCATTGCAAAAGATGACACTTTTTATTTAGTACTGGTAAACAGCAGTCAGTGAAATATGGCATCTGTCATTGCCTTTCTAAATCTCCTGCCAGGTGAGAGGTGTGTAGTGTGATACATTTTTTTTTCAACTGGAGGGACTAAAACTATTGAAATCCATCAACAGGTGTGGTGTGTTTACAGTAATAATATAGCTACTTATTTAGTGAAAAAATGGATCCATCTTCATTTACCAGTCAAGCTAAAAAAATAAAAGCTGGCATTGCTGAACTGAAAAATGAAACTGCAATGTTTTGGAACCACAGGAGAATTGTGCTGTCAGAATCTTGTAATCTGGGGTTGCAGTAATCAAACATTTATTATGAAATTCTTTAAAACTGGGAGATAATTGATATCAAACTGTGCTAGATTCTCTTGAGGGGTTTGTTATACAACATAACAGTGGATACTTTTGTGCTCTGGATGTTCAAAAATTTCAAGTTCAAGATTGTAGTAGTATTCTTGTTACATTTTGGAATTTGTATCTAATCTTTATTATCTCTTATTCCAGATGAAATTCTGTTTGTTAAACAGCAACTACAGGACATAAAAACATTTTTAATTTACTAAATCCTAAATAGTTCACTTTTAAAGTACCAGAATTGTTTTTTCAAAGGACTTTTCAGAGCTAATTAGCTTCACTTTTTTTTGGCAGAGCCTATTGATAGCTTTATTGTTAGTAGTTCCAGTCTTGTTAGGAAACCCCTTAAGTATGTGATCAAATAATGTATTTGATTTATTTTCTGTTTATTCATTTAATACATTTTTTTTTTAGTCAGTATGTATGTTCTGATTTTAAAAGGCCATTTTCATCAGAATTTGGTTTGGTTGTTATGTGTATTGGATGTTTTTCTTAAATTTATCAGTGGATCAGTTGATTTTATGAATAAATACGTATTCACCAGTATTCAAAAAGAACTTGCATGCATTATTTATAAAATATGTAAATTAAAATTATGCTTTCCTAATTCTTTTTAATATGTTTTTAGCAGTATCTGTTACTACAGATTATGGTTCTCTTATATCATGTTTACATAAAATTCATTCATTACCGTTACTTTTTAACTTGTATATAGACTTACATGTATAAGTCACCAACTTCAGTAAAGGAAGAGTTATTTAACTGTGTATTTTTTTAATATAAATTCAAAAACAGCAATTAAAAAACCTCTCTTAATGACTGGACCAGTTATATGATTATTTTTTTTTTATTTTGCAGATAAGTTCCTCTGTTGGGCAATTGTTAGTTTTTTTTCCAACTGGAAGAGAACATTTTTTTCAACCAAAAAGTTTATTTCTCCGTAGATAATTTATCTCAACTTGGTTTAGTACAACTTTATCATTATATTTCTTACCTATTAAAATATTAAAATCAAGACATAGTTATAACCTGCATAAGAGGTTTAACCCAAGAAGTGTTGTGAAAGGTTGAACAACCTCAACTTAGTGCCATTAATATACAAGGGCTGATGTGGTTAGTACCACCTTCATTTTTCTTCCAAGAATTGCATGAGCAATCTTTAGCTCATGCATAGGAGCAGTTTTTCATCTGTGTTTTTTCAAATAGCATTTTTCACATACGGATATTTGTTTTATCAATTTATTCAGATTTTAATTTAAATTAAAACTAAGAGAAAATGTAAGTCAAAATAAATCTAAAAATATATAAAATAACCAACTTAAAAAAAATATCACCCTAGAAATAGATAAAACATCAATTTTTAACATTTTTACATTGTTTAAAGTTAGTGCTAAATCAACTATTAGAAAGTTGATAATAATTGTTAATTTGTCAGTGACTTGTGAATTTAAATTTAAAGAATCACAAGTGTATTAGTTTTTATTTTTTAAACTGTTTTTTTTAATTGTAGTTTTTTATGTAAGTTAATTTTATCCAGTTTCATTCAGCAGTTTTCACAGTTGAGAGATTATAATTACACCCTAATTTATCAAAACAACATATTTTGGTAGGAAAATCTTGCTTGATTAGCATCCTTTCAGTTAGCTGAAAGGATTTTCAGAGTATAACTACAATGTAAATGATGCTCTTAATATATACGAAACATTTTTTTATTTTGTTTAGTAGATGATAATCATCCACGAAGAGTGAGAATGTGAATTACAAAACAATGTTGATTAATTAAATATTTCAGCCAATGGCAATAAGTGCTTCATACCTGATCTGCCACCTGCACAGGGTTAACAAAGTAATATTTCTTTCTAGTTAAACTGCTGTTATTGTCCCAAAGAAAATTGAATTGAAATTTTATAAAAATAATGATAGTGTTTTTTATTTAATTATATTTTATTATTAATTTATATACGTATATTATTTTGTTGTGGTTTTTTTCTTACAGCATACCTACAAAGAATGTAGTATATATTTAGCAAGATATCAACATTGTTTAACAAGAGCTATTAGTTTATTGAGAGCATTTGTTCAGAATGTACTAACTAATGCGACTCAACAGACACAAGCATGCCCTGCATCAGATGCTAGTCATTATGCTAAATTTCAAGCATCAGCCCAAAAAGTAAAACCAGTGTTAAATCTTGTTGAACAGCGCCGTAATGTATTCCCAGAGTGAGTATTAATTTTTTTTCTATCATAAATTTATTTCAGTTAGTTATAAATTATTTCTGTAACTAAGCAGTAAATGTACAATAGTTCATTACTTTTATAATTTGTAGCGATTTGTTTCATGTATTTCTGTCGAAATCTTCAAATTTTATATAATTTTAATTTTAACATATATTGAAAAACAGCTTTTATTCAAACTAGAGTAACTATTTGTACCATATATGTAAAAAATAATATTTATTATTTTTTTAATGAAATTAACACCAACTTTTTATTTTAAGAAATAAAAAAAAAATGACAGGTTCCTGGTTGAGACAGTGAGTGAGCTCTATATTTATCTTTGAGAATACTATCTCAGAAATGAATGAATATAAATTAAACATGAATATCAGTGGATTTAAATCAATTCCCGTAGATCATCTAAGTTAACTGAAAATGTGGATTCCACTCCTAAAGATGCATGTAAACAATCTCGTCTTTCATTACCTGAGTTACGCCTGCTGATTTTGTTAATTCTATTAAATATACTCTTCAAAGAAGGTTGCAAGGTAACTGGACTATTACAGCGGATAATAAACTCAGATACATCAAAGATATGGGGTTACCATGTAACGTCATACAGAAAAATTTGCCAAGTGGAAGTGCTCCTGTGCTGAATGCGACTAGGACATACCAGGACTACTCACAGATACCTGATTGGCGCAGAAAACACATCACTATGCATACAATGCAACTACTGCTTGACTGTGCGCCACTTTCTTGTGGACTACATACCTTATGCAACCTTACATCACAAATTTAAATTGCTGAGGGACATTTGGCGCATCCTAGGATATGATAAATATACTAGACCGGTTATTGTTACTTGTAAGAAAAATCAGTATATTTCATAAGATTGAATGATTATCAACCATAAATTTTATTTTATTATTTTTGTTGCATATTTTATCCTAATGATTACATTTCTTTTATTATTTTAGTTTTAATCTTATTACTATGTTAGTTTTCACCTTCTTTAATTAATATTTTAATACCTGAGAAGGGGTCTTTTTGACCCAGGCAATGATAATACAAAAGCATTTTTTGCTCCCCCACCAAAAAAAAAAGAATAAGTTAACCATTATGTGACTGCTGGTATTAAAGACCCAGTATACTGAGGTTTTCTATTAATTTAAATGAAATTGATGAAGTGCATGTTTTCTCTGTTTTCATCCAAAAATCTTAGCAAATTTTAATTGCTTAAGTTAAAAATTTATCATGCTCAAGTTAAAAATCAAATTGAACATTATTTGATTTTATACTGAAACAAGTTAACCAAATGTTTTTCATTCATCTTTTTTTTATGAAATGTTATTTGCTTGCTGCATGTCTTATATTGTAAACTTTTTCCTATGAATTATTTTATTGCAAAGTTCTGGTTTACGAGTACACGGTCCATCCCACACGAAAGGTGACTCATGTGAAATAAAATAAAAGACATTGTTTATTTTTAATTTATATTACTTTTTAATCAAAGCAGGCTCCTTGTGAGTCAATACACAACTGGAAGCGTTGGAAAAATTGTTTGAAACAGTTCTGATGCTCAGCCTTTGAAATTGCCTGCACTACCATAGTCATAACCCTCTGGATATCTGAAATCATGTCGAAACAATGAAAACACTCATGTTTCATCACCTGTTACAATGCAAGACGTAAAGTCTGGATCCCTAGCAGCCGATTCTTTCATGTCTCGGCAGTGTTCCACTCTGTAATCTTTTTGATCGTGAGTGAGTGGGGTACAAAGCGACAACACATCTTCTTTCAGCCCAAATTTTCAGTTAGAATGTGATGCACAGTTGTTTTAGAAACTCCAGTGATCTCCTCAGTTAACCTGGTAGATGCACAACGATCATTTCAAAGAATTTCAGACATTTTCTTCTACTCAAACTGTCATTGATGCTCCTGGACATGGATCATCTTTAATGCTTTCTCTACCATCACGAAACCTTGCATACCACTTAAAAACATTTTTACGATTCATTGCTTTACTACCATAAACAATTTGTATAATTTTAAAAGTGTTTCTGGCACTTTTACCCAGTTTAAAACAAAACTTAGTGTTTGAACGTTGCTTCATTGCTCCTTTCACGACCGAAGTTCAAAAGATGCTGTTAAAGTTTTGGTTATTACGAGCAGTCTGTAATGCCAGCACTATTAAATTTAAAACAGAAGGTAGTCGGAATGCCACGCTAGTTAATTCATGTATCTGTTCACAGATTGCATTAGTAGTTACGTGAATATAAAATCAGTCACCTTTTCTGTGGGATGGACTGTGTATAAAGACAACATTTACAGTTCAGTGAAACATTTGATGTAGTTGAAATAAAATTCTGATTAATATATCCCAAGTTATAAGTAATCAAATTTGATAAATGGATTGTTAAATTTTTCTTGAAAAATTTATTGATACTTTTACAAAACTTGTAAAAATGTATAATGGTATAGTAATAGTATATTTAAAATTTGGTTTTTACTTCCATTATGGGTGTATTGCCCATATAGTAGTAACGTTTATCTGTGTTAATGTATTTTGAACAAAAAAGATCAAACATATTTGCAATGTACTTATTAAACAATAAGACTGATGAAAAAATAATACCTGTGATAAAATAATCCCCCTTTGACGATCAAATAATGTTGACATGTAAGATATAAGTTTAGGAAACTCTAATGATACTGTTTTTAACATGTTTTCTTTCTGTAGTCTGAATTTCCTCTGTTGTTCCATTTTGCATTCCTTTCATGGTTCTTTTAATTTTAAGGAGCAAAATAATCTGCTGAGAGGCCAAATCTGGAGAGTAGGTTTTTGATGATTGTAATACGTTTTTCTTTCTTTGCCAGAAAAGTTGCTAGTAGTTACAACAAAATGTGCTGCTGAATTGTCATGCAATGACAACAGATTTGTAGAATCAAATATTTCATATCTCATGTTATAAATTTGATTTCACGGTCTTTTTATTAGTACCTGTTCATAGAACCTTTTCCTGCCATAACTCCTTGAGTAACAAGTTTCTAATGAAGGAATTCCTTCAGTATTGGAAAACACTATCACTATGATTTTCATTCATGATCTTTACAAAAAGTAATTTTTTTAATGAGGAGAGGATGTTGAATCCTATTTTGAACACTCTGTTTCTGAAAAATATTGAAACACCTAACTTTCATATCAGTAACGGTTCCATAAAAAATTGTTCTAAATTAAATATTGAAGCCATAAAGTCAAAATAAATATATCAAGGACATGTTTAAAAATTAAGTACTGTAAATAAAATTATGTCATTAGCTGTAACTTTTTCTAAATTGAATTCTAAGTTAAATTAAATCTAAACTGTTTTTCCTTATATCTTCCACTATTACAGAATTATTTATTGTATCTGGGTACCAACATTTACCGCCAGTATAATTGTTAAATAAAGCTGCCTGATAAAGCCAATTGTGCACTTTCTTGTCATCATCTTTGAGATGTACAAGTTTTGTACAATTTCAGTGGGTCTTGAAATGATAAGAAAAGAAAGAACAAAGAATGAAATTGTGAACCATCAGTTCATTTTGACCTTAGATACTTCACATATCTGGTAATTTCAGCTGGTTGTTCTTATTTTTGCATATAGAAATGTATACAATAAAATATGTTTTAGGTTGATGGACTTCCTGATTTACTTGAATGTAAGTGAACAGAATGTGATGTAAAGATGTTTGTAATTTGTTAAACACGAGGGAAGTCAACATGGATGAAATGATGACTTCAGCACAGCATCAGAGATGTTTGAATGAATGATGTTTACTTTCTGATTACCTCTCATACACCTCACTAACAGTAATTTCAATCTTCATTTGTAATTATGATTTTAGTGACAAGCAAAACTGAAGAAATTTTCATACTTTTATTATAAATACACATTATGTAGCAATTTACTAAAATTTGCAAGAACTAATTAACCAAAGATCAAATAAGTCATTTCAGTTTTTTAAAATCCTTAATTCAAAAACTTTATATAGAAGGTGTGTAATAATTTTGCTTGTGTGGTTTGTTTTGTGATATTTTATTTATAAAATTATTATTTATTTATAAAAGCATTCATTATGTAAACCTCAGACATAAAATTTATTAAAATGTATATTTTGTTTTTAATAGGTATGAAAGTCTTCTAGCAGAATTTCACCAATGTTACCTTGATCAACGCCAACAGTTAATTGGACCAAGTGTTGAACAGAATATTGCTGAATTAGCAGCTGATCGTAATAATGATTATTGTTCATTCACTCGATCTGCTTGTGCCTTTTTAATACATGTTTCCCATGATGAACTGCGTTTATTTCACCAGTTTTTTACACAGTCTTCTCCACTTTTTACGTTAGTAATTACTATAATGGATTCTATGTTTCCTTTAATAACATGTGGCTGTTAGGTATTTTATCTTAAAAATAATGTGAACAGTTTTTAAAACATCAATTTTTATTTTCCTTGTTATTATATAATGTTCATTGAAACAAATTTTTGTGATATGGTGCTAAATGAAGGTTAACTTTTTATTGTAAGATAGTTTTTGATGCATATAGGTTTCCTTTAGCATGCTATTGCGTTTTTAGACATTTTGAGAAAGAAAGTTGGAATTTATAGAAAATAGTATTCCTTATCTGTTTATTTTTCAGTTTAAAAATTTTAAAAAGAGAACATATAACTCCATAATTGAATTTTTAACAGGTAATGTTCATACTGTATTTTAATCATTTTTATCCTAACAATATTACATGATACATTGAATAAGGAAATGCTTAGTATATTATTAGTATGCTTATTTAGAAAGTTTTATATATATAAATCATCTTCATCTTCATTGCAGTCTGTATTTATTATTATATGGCATTACAATTAAGACTAGTGTTTTACTCAGCACTGCTAAAATGTGTTTAAGATTACATAACAAACATTTCTCTCTTTTAATAACTTTGTTTATAATGAAGCTGTTATTTAACATGTATTAAAAACGTTATTACACAACTTTAAGAAAATCTTAAAGTTACATTAATCTTATTAATGTATTTACAAGTTTATATAGCTTGACCCTTTCAAAGTTGTCCTCTATTGCTGGCAATAAACCGCTTTCAACGTTTCTTCCATTTTGAGAATGTTTCCTTGAATGCATTTTTGAGACGGTGTGTAGCTGTTGTATCATATTTTCCTCAATCTAGTTTATTGTTTGAGAATTATATCCTTTGAATTTTATCTTAAATTATGGTTGTTCACATTTGCCTGATAATGGTGAATAAGAAAAGTGTATAAGCTGGCGAGTTGTCATAGTGCAATGTTACATTCCAGTTTTCTTACAGCCCAGGTCCCTTTTTCTATATACTATCCCTCAAATGCTTTAAAGTTCCATATAAAACTTCTTGTTTTACTATCTGACTGTACGCACTTCTAATAAATTTATTCTGTAACCAGTTATCAAGCAATTCTGGGCTGTGTCTGATTTCTGTGATTTTTTACTGTTATAATAGCAAAATGATCCTACGTTTAGTTTCAGTTGTTTTTTTTTTACTCCATCCTAAAATAAAATCATTGTCTTTACAGATTAATTTATAGATCTATGCTCTTAACAGGTTTTATCTTTAGTACTTGTTAAGACTGTTTGGTACTGTTAAGTTTGCTACATTAAAAAAACTTAACACTTACTTGAGAAGTTCCATCTTGTTTCATAAAAGGAACATTTCATCAGGCTCTAGTAATGTTATGATGTTCATCATAATTTCTTGATAACGCTGATAACTTCTTAAGATGAAGTATGTCAAAGATGATTTCACAGAGTTAAGTAGTTACTCGTGTAATACACGCAAGCTTTCAGTTGTATTTGCCTAGATATTAAATTTTATCCTAGTCTTATTGTTTCTTATGAAACTGGTAAACTACCAGCAGTACTACAGTAAACTTTTTATTGTCTAATTTTTGTAATGTGGAATTATATGAATATGTTGTGTGGATAAAGCTTTGGAGTTCTTAACAGTTTGTCGCTTTTTGAACACTTACATGTATCTGTTATCTTGCAAATTAGTCTCCTAAGCAATTTTCTAGAAAAATTTGCTCATGATTGCCAGATCTGTAATAAACTTTATTCAGTAAAAACATTTTGATGTGAGACACAATCTATAACAGTTCCTTCTAGAAAAATATTTTTAAAATCTGATATTACATTTTTTTATCGGTTTTATATGTAAAAAAGACAAGAAATCTTCATGAAGGATTTATTTCATATTTCACATAGGATTAAGAATTTAAATATGCCTCTGTAACTAAGGTACTTCAAAACTATGTGAAAGAAATCACTGATAGCTTGAAACTTAATGGCTACCTAACAGATGAGTGAGTGATTATAAGATTTTCTCTTAGCATTACTGTTATTGCTGTAATTATTGACAACATTTTTCTAAAAATAGAAGTTATCATACAGGAATTTGTGTATGATGTATATATGTATGTATGTATGAAGTATAGACATTGTGTTCCATTTCTTCGATCATCTGATATAAATAGAATCAAACAAGTCCAGATAGAGAATTTAAATGGTGTAAATTATATTGTTAGCACCTCATTCTTTTAGACTGTTCATAGTGATTTTTTAAATTTTCATTTTTTTCTTTTGCGATTTTATTTATTACAGATAGAACATTTTTACTTTGCCTTGTATGTAGTAAAGGAAATATTGTGATCGTGAAAAATTTCGGTTTTCAGATTTCAACAAAAATATTTATTTTGACTATCCTTGAATCTATTTTGAGTAGTTTTGGCATGACATCTGTACATATGTATATATGTATCTCGCATAACTCAAAAACGATTAGCTGTAGGATGTTGAAATTTTGGATTTAGAACTGTTGTAACATCTAGTTGTGCACCTCCCCTTTTGATTGCAATTGACTGGAGCCAAAGTGTCAAAAAGACCAAAATCCAAAAAAATTGGATTTTGCACTTTTTCTTAACTGCAGTAATAAGCCCTCATTGAGAGCTGTTCAACAATATATCATAAGATGGTACTTATTTTTAGTGGTTCCAGAATTATAGCCAAATAAAATTTTTATTAATGAAATATTTGGATCATATAAGGGGAAGGCACATTGGTTCAAATCCGACTTCATCTATTTTTGTTTTAACTTTTTTTTTCTAATTTAAAATTTTCTTTTATTAATAATTATTAACCTCTGATTGTAAAAAAATATTTACAATAAATAATAATAACAATAAAAAAAAAGTATGAAAAAATATCAGAAGTTATTAATGAAATAAAATTTTATATACATTGCATTTTAAAAAACTGTGTATATGTAATTTAATAGACATACAAGGAAGTTGTGTGGTGTCCACATCAGAGTTTTGGTAATAGCGTGCAAGTGATTATTTCTGTTTATTTATTACCTTTGTTTATTTGATTATTTTCTGATTAATATTTGTTTTTATTAATTTTTTTAATTTATTGATAAAGATAGTTTAACAAACTGAAATGTACATCCAAACTGAAATGAGTTATACATTACTCACTACTGTGAGTTTAGTTTTAAACAATTTAAGTTTAAGTAATTGTAATTATGGTATTTTGTATCTTTGACAGAAAATATTTGGAGTCTATATGTATGAGCCTTTATGATAAGCTACGACCAATGGTTATTCATATGAAACATTTAGAAACATTAGCGGAATTATGTTCAATATTACATGTTGAAATGCTTCAAGAACATGTTCACAACAGTCGTAAGTTCTACATTATTTTGATTATTAAAATTATTTTTTTTTTTGGGAATAATCATACAAAAACTTTATTTCATATTTAAATTTGTATGTTAGAATAAAATGAAGAATAGGCGGACATGAAGATGTGGGATGAGTTAGTTATCAATATTGTTCTAAATAAAAATTGGTCTTAATGTTAAAGTCACTGAAAATCAATATTTTGAATAAAAAAAAATCACATTTAACCCTCTTTCTACAAATACAAGTACAATGAAACTAAAAAATAAACAGTTTCTCTTTAGATAACATGACTTTAAATTGTGACTGTAAAATTATTTTAGTTCAGTTTAGTAAAAGCATATAATATAAACTTTTAGCCGTGAGATCTGTATTCACATGAGTTATACTACTATATGACTCAAAAATGCAACAAATGAAAAAAGAATAAAGAAAAATAATTATAAAAAAAGAGCAAAATACAAACTTCATGGACCTTTTATTAATATTGTACTTCATCATCAAATCGCTGGTTGTGTGATGGCTTGGAATATCCTTCTTCTTTGTATCACCATAAAGTTGTTTAAACATTTGGTATATATTTTATATCAATAAAGATATAAAATTTAGTAACATTTGCAATATTTGGTGCAATTTACGACTGTTGAAATAGGGTTAATAGCCTACCATTTCTACTTCAATCTGTTCTGGCGTTTAATATAATTGTATGGTAAAATAGATGAGTATAGTTTGATGGGGAGTATTTGTGGAATGGGAAAGGGTTTTCAAGCCCAAAAATGGGTAATCAGAATAGTGACTAATTCAGGTTTTTGAAAATCATATGGACCTGTTTTTAACAAGCATAAATTACACTAATAAGCAGTTTTTGGCATATTAAAGTTTCATTTTGTTCCTAATTTTATATATTGAATTTAAAACTACAAGCAGAATTTTTCCATCACCCACAGTATTTGTGAGATAACATTTTTATGTATTGATTTTGCAGAAATCCACAAATTTTTTTAGGGATACTTATATTTACAAAAGAATATTTTTAATGATTTCAAATAGAGGTTGGGATATGACATAACATAACGAAGGCAAAAGCTGTATATGCGTGATGATTCGTTTTCTTTAGGTCCTGACATGTCAGCACAAAGCAGTTTTCTGAGTAATACATATAATACACCAGTATTGTATAAACATTTGGTGTGAATGCACTAATTTTGGTTTCATTTTATTCTGTGATTTAAATTTACTGTGTCGAGTGTGCTTTAGTGAATAAATATGAAAAGGAAGTACATAAATCTGGAAAATTTCTATTACATATATGGGGATTTGGTGTTTAAAGAACAGAATTTCACTTGACTTGTTAAAAAATGTTACGATTTATATTTTAGTTGTAAAGCTTGAGATCAAGATAAGAACTGGGCCCCTCTGATCTACTGCTCAAGCTGTGTGAAAAAATGGCTGATAGACTGGGCTAGGGGTAATCAGCATATGAGCTTTCCCATACTGATGGTGTAAATCACAAGACCATTTGTTAGACTGTTAGTTCTGTATTACAAAGATAAAGGAATAAGTAGTAAAACAAAACCCAGTGTAGTACCTGAATTTACTGCCTGCTATAACTCCATTACCTCATGGTGAGGACTTAACTGAACCACATCCCCAAACACATCTAACTCAGAAGATGAATCTGAATATTAGGTAGCCACTGAAGTTCGACATGAGGAAAAAGATGATCTTAGTTTTGAAGCAGAATTCTGTTCCCATAAACCTCATCTGATAATTCAGCCTAAATTAAACAACCATGATCAGTATTTGAACTTGTTGAAAAAAAGCCAAGTTTTTGGAATCTAGGCTGAAAGGCTGGAATCTTCTTCTTACTGACACTAAAGTGTGTTTTTTTGTAATTATTATAAAACGTTTTAAGATTTATATTCTGAAGAAAATAGTTTCATGAACTGTCAACGATATTTGTATTGTCATGGATGCACTTCATCATGAACGTAACTACAGAATGGAGACTGTTCATTGATTCTTTGAAAACTAGTTTTTAAGGCTGTCCTTTTGCACAATGACAACAGATTTCCTTCTATGCCATTAACTTATGTACTTATGTAACATTTGAAAATATGAAAATCCTGTTAGAAAAAATTCAGCGCAAGCACCATTGGACTATATGTTGCAATTTAAAGGTTATTGCTTTATTATAATCTGTAGCTTGGTTGCGCTAAATTTTAATGCTTTTTGTGCAATTAGGGACGTAGGGTCAAGAAAAATCATTATTTCAGGAACAAATGGGCAAAATATGAAGCACTTACACCTGGGTAGAAAATTTTGTACCCTGTAGTTAACTCTGAAATGACTCTTTTACTCCATTCCATATAAAACTAGAGCTTTTCAAAACTTTGTTAGGTAATGGATAAAAATAATTCTTTCATTATTTGAAAGAAAAGTTGTAGTGAGCCTCCCCAAATAAGAACTTTGGTTAGAAATGGACAATTCAAAAAATTGTTAAGCCATGATGAAAAGTCAATGTGGAGATCATTTAAAGTGTTGTGCAAAACTCTGTAGAAAAATCATAAATCCTCTACTAATGTGATATTGTGGATGAATTATTACACACACGCATGCACATGCCCACACACACACACATACACATAAACACATACATTGTGGTTTAATATGTCCCTAAAAATTCATTTCATGGAGTCTCACCTGGGATTTCTTTCTGGGCAATCCCAGCACTGTCAATAATAAGCATGGTTACACCAACAAATCTGCCATTGCAACAGGTGCCAGCAACAGTAATTATAAAAATGCTTGCAAATTATTGTTGAAAGCTAATAATTTTAATTTATGTATCAAATGCTTAATTTTTTTAATTGAGTGATGTATTTATTATTAATTTGATATAAATTTCATTTATTAATTACTATAATAAATAATATTTTATAAATTAAATATTTTAACTCTTAAAAATATAAGATAAGTATATATTAATAAAAAGGTTTTAAATAAATATAGAATTTAAAAATTAAATTTTAAATTCCATTGGCAAACAATAGTGCAAGCTCCAAGTATTGTAGATCTTGCATCTTGTAGAATCCACAGTGGACAAATGCAATGTCCTAACAACATATTGAAAGACAAAATTAAATGACCTTGGGGCACAGTTAATCAGTTCATTCGTTTTCAAATAATATATTGCACAAATAGTCAGTGGGAAAGGAAAGTGAGATTATTGCCAACTATTTAATACTACTTTTTAGTATGTATCAGAACTAAAATTAAAATCCAGTGTTGTATATAAGGCATTTCTGTTATACTTAACAAAGGAATGTTATTGGTGTGTAACATTCATGTTTACAGTTACAAGTCATGTTAGTGTTCTTTGTTTTTTAACAATTTTGTGTGGCTAAATTATTTTTTAGTTTGTAATTAAACTTTGAATGAAGTTTGTACTGCAGAGTAATGTGCTTTTTTGTTATTTATCTTGCTAATGAGTAATTTAAAAAAAAAAGTTATTTTAATTAAAAGTGTATTACTATTAACATTTTGATTGCTGGGCCACTAAACACTTTCCTTCAGAAGAATGCCAGGCATTTTTTTTTTCTTAAAAATTAGTAGTACAATATTGAGGAAGTGTATACTTATTATACTTACCTTGTGAGAAAGCTTATTATCTCTCCTTTTGAATCTTATAATGAGATAAAGAGTTACTTGAATGCCTTTATCTTGAATGTAAGCCTTTCCACAAAAAATAAATAAATAAATAAAAAAAGTTGACTGAATAAACACTCTTATTAACATAGTATGTTGAAATATATTTATTCTTATTAAGAATTAAAATCACAGCAAATTATCATAGTTTTACATAGAACTATACTAAAATTAATGAAAAAGCAAGACATTGTTCAATGTTCAGTTGCTGTTACAAAAATGTAAACATTCTAGGTTTTCTAGGAGTTTCAAGAATTATATTGAGCGTGCCGAAGTAGGTTACCTGATAAAAGGATTAGAATAGTTATTAATGATTGACCTGATTTATAATTTTTACTGTGATAATGTTTGTCTTGTGTGTATGTTGAGCATGATATTCCCCATTTCCTTATCATCTGCTAGATGTTTTTCATTTTAGGACTACATATGTTGATTCTTTCCTCTTCAATTCTTTAATGTGCTTATTAAATTTAAAAATGATTTATTAGTATGAATTACTCAGAGACTGAAATATATTTAGTTTCATTTCCTGAATATGCTAAAAGTTTAGAGCTTTTCTGTTAAATCTATAATTTTATTTAAGTTCATATTTACTCATAATACAAGTTTGGTATTTAGGTTAAATTATAACAAATTTATTTTCTTATTTCTTTATTTAATTATTTTTTAATTCCTATTTTTGTTAATAATAATAATAATAATATTTTATTATTGTATTTAACAATGTTATTTTATTATTAAATAGTAAACATTTTTTGGCTCATTAATTTTATAATTACTAATTTACTTAAATCTGGTTTAATTGAAGTTAATTTAATTACGAGGGTTATTTTTTTTCAAGGTCTGATAGGTTGCAAAATAAAAACCCACGCAAAAATCAGATGAACCTTTGCGCATATGTGTTGCGCATCACCTCTAGTATGGCCTTCAATCACGCCGCATCACTTCATTTAGTTCTGAACACGCAATTAGCACATAAACATGTCTACAACAATAGCATCTTCCGCCAAGTGTGAAGTGCGTGCGGTAATTCAATTTCTTCAGGCTGAGGGGTGTAATGCAGCTGAAATTCAAAGACGAATAAGTAATGTGTACGGTGAAACTTCAATGAGTGACAGCAAAGTGCAACAATGGTGCAGGAACTTAAAAGCAGGACGTGCAGATGTTCATGATGCAGGCGGTCAGGGAAGGAAGCGAGTGTCAACTGATGATCTCGTTGAACGAGTGGATGAGGTAATTCGAGAAAATCGTCGGTTCACAATTTCTGTATTGAATGATTCGATTCCTAAAATTTCAAGGTCAGTTCTCTACACCATTGTGAGTGATAGACTTCCGTACCGCAAACTGTGTGCGAGATGGGTTCCCAAGATGCTGTCCGGCCATCACAAAACAATGAGAATGGACGCCTCCCTAACGTTTCTCCAGCACTACCACAATGAAGGAGAAGATTTTTTTAACAAAATTGTCACATGGGACGAGACGTGGGTTCATTTCGAAACTGAAGAAACAAAAGAACAATCCAAACAGCAGGTGCATTCTCATTCTCCCAATAAACCAAAGAAGTTCAAGCGAACCTTTTCCAACAGAAATTGTATGGCTACTATGTTCTGGGACCGGAATGGAGTTCTCTTGGTGGAATTCATGGAACGTGGCACGACCATCACTGCAGCCTCATACTGTGTGACTCTTCAACGTCTACGAAGGGCAATTCAGAATAAGTGGAGAGGAATGTTATCATCAGGCATTGTCTTTCTCCATGACAATGCTCGGCCGCACACTGCAGCTGTAACAAAGAAGCTCCTGCAGCGTTTTTGTTGGGAAGTGTTTGATCACCCACCATACAGCCCGGACTTGGCTCCATCTAATTTTCACCTCTTTGCTCACATAAAACGCTGGTTAGGAGGACAACATTTTGGCACAGACATCAAGCTGCAGACCAGCATAGAAACATGGCTGAAAACACAGGCGGCTCCGTTCTATGACGAGGGTATTGGAAAGTTGGTACCACGCTACGACAAATGTCTAAATCAGAGTGGCGACTATGTAGAGAAATAGCGTAACTATGTAAGTACTTACAAATAAAAAGTTTTTTTTTTCACTGTGGTTTTAATTTCATGACCGATCGGACCTTGAAAAAAAAATAACTGTCGTATTTATTTGGGAACGAGTTCTACATTAAGACAGTTATTTTTCCATAACAATCTAGTTAGGTTAGTTCATTTTTATATAATTTGTTTACTTAATAAGGTTGGTTCTGTAAGTTTTCATTTGGTGATTTTTACAACAGTAGATCTGATTATTGATATTTTGTTTGTTTTATTTGTTGCCATCTGGAGTATTTTTATGTAGTTGAATCTAGTTTTATGTCGGTTATGTAGTTAGTAGTATATGTTGGACATGTAGGTTGTATGTGGTTATGTAGTCTTGTAGTCTTAATGTATTACCAAATTTTATTGTAAATAAATGTCTTCTTTTTTTAACTAAATATATTAATTTTAATGTTTTGGTTTTTTTTTACGTAAGTGCTCCAAATTAAGGTTTCTTAAAGGATTTCTTTAAGCTATTTCTATTTATTTTTTTTTATTATTTTTTTTTTTTTGTTGAAATTATAGCTTTCATGTTGAATCTGTAAATTTATGAAAATCAACTTAATTTAACAGTTTTGACAAACTTGTCATATGTAGATTGTGTTATAATGTATTATTTATATCTCTTCTTTATTATTATATTAATTGATAATGGTTTTATAATTTTAGTTTCTTGTTTGGTCATTAAAATACTACAATTTTTATTTTTATGATATATATTTAGGTTTAAAATTAATTATTAGTTTTTAATTTTTGGGTTAATCCTCTAAATAAAGTATAAATAGTTATTCTTAATTTTTGAGTTAATTTTATATTATTGCTCTAAATAAAGTGTAGTTTTTAGAGGATTAGCTCAGGCTAATCAATTTCAATTTTTTAAAGTTATTTCATGTGAAGATGGCTTTTATATGAAATTAGTTTTTATCTTGTGTTTTTTGTACTTGTTTAATACTTACTAGTAGGTTATTCATATATTTTATTGTTTAAATATTGTATTCTGCATAATATATTGTATTTACTATACTTGCTTGAATGTATTATACTTGTTTATTTCTTTAACAAGTCTGGTAAACAAACATTTAGCTTTTTTTTTTACAAGAAATATTATTATAGTATATTGTATTACTGCTATTTTGTTATAAAACTGATACGTAAGGTAGAAAAAACAGGCTAGCTGTTTGCTTATAGAGAAGAATGGATGTGGAAAAGGCTGGCAAATGAAGTAAAAAACTGTCAGGGTCTTTGAGGAATATGGAGTTGATTATAAAATGTTAAGTGGATTACTTGTGGATCAACTTAAACATATTTTAACAAAGGGTATTTCTTTATCTTGAAGTAATTAATTTTCAGTTTTAGTAAAAAATAATTTCCAAATTAATTAAGTTTTCTCCTGTATTATCGATTAACTGGTTTAAAACTTTTTTTTAACCTCTGAGACCACTGTTAAGTATTGCTTCAGAGGATGAGATGAATGTTTTGTAGCTTGTGAAAATGCCATGCCTGATCGAGACTCAAACCCATGACCTCTGAATGAAAGGCTGAGATGCTACTACTTGCACCATGGAGGCTGGCTTTCTTACTATTAAATGAAGTAAAAAGTGCATTGCTTATGTTACATTAAAAATCTTGTTTCAAATAAAAGCCTTATTAATCTTATTTGTAACAAAATAAATACTATGATTAAATTCAAATATTTTATTCTTTTTTTTATAGCAGCAGCACTTGAGGCATTTGGTTCAGTTGCTGAACAGCTTCTCCAGGATGTTCAAGAGCGCCTAGTTTTTAGAACCCATCTTTACTTGAAGACTGATATTGCCCAATATAAACCGTCACCTGGTGATTTAGCTTACCCTGAAAAGCTTGAAATGATGGAGGTTTGTTAGTTTTATTTTTTAACATTTTCTAATTGAAATGTTTCACTTTATTTGAATTATTTCTAAATTTTATATTTATATTGATTTGTACTTATTTGTTTGTACTTATTTAATTTTTTTTACAATAGAAAATAGCACAGTCATTACATGAACAAGAAGTTGCAGCCCTGGCTCGTTCTGAATCACGATCATCATTGGTGTCTATTGGTTCATCAACTTCACAAGAAGTAGCAAGGATCAATATGCAACAAAGAGCTCTAAGTACAAGTAAGTAGCTTTTGTTAATTTGCATTTATGCAGGATGTGATGGATTGTTAATTTTAATCCACTCTTACAATTTCATATATGTAATTAGTGTTAGGAATCCTGGTCTCTTAGCTGATAAATACATGGGACTATTTTACAACAACGAGATAGGAAACAACTTTTTGGATAGGTCAGTAGTAATCCATAAAAACGTCAAGGTTACAGTACCTCTGAAGATCCCTAACATGAATCCAGTTAAGCATTTAGCCAAAATCCATAATTGCTTGGGATAAAAAAAATTGTATGGGATAGGGGTCTTTCTGTGGATAAGTCATGTATCCACAGAAAGACTACAAAAAAAGATAATTAAATTGACTCAAAAAAGTGGTTAAACACTCTTTTTGAACTGAGCATTCACCTAAAAACATTTTTTCAGGAAATCAATGTATCTATGTCCAGGATGAGAACAATTTATTACTGATTGCTTTTTGCAGACCCAATTCCTACATTTTCTAATCTTTCTTTAGAAGTGAATAAGACTGTAAAACTTTTCTTATTAATATAAATTAGAGGTGATATGTTTTTTATTAATATTTATAGAAAATGGTTTTCTGAAGATTGTCAAACAAAGAAATGATTAGTAATGGTCCATATGGAAGTGATCTATAGAGTATAACTTAGTTTTTAGCATTACTGGTTGTAATGATTCCTGCTTACAACTATTTGTTGTTCTACTTAAAGTTCATAAGATTTAAACATATGTTTTAATCTCATATGTCATATGTATGATTATGTTGAATTTTTCTGATAAAGAAAAGTGGGAAATGATAGAGTAGAAGAAATAGTAACAAATTATACTTCTGTGTGGGTACAATTTTCAGTATTACAACATTCAGCAGTTGATGAAAGCAATAATGCTTAGTAAATGTATAGGCTGCATGCATATTTATCACAATGTCTTTGTTGTTTGTGTTTATTTTTATTTAATGTTAATTAATTAGCCAAATAATGTCAATAATTGTTATTGCAGAGCCATGAGACACATTGTTTAATGCTTTTTGTATGGCATGGGAATAAGTCTTTTTAGGTTAATTTTATGTCTGTGCCAACATATAATACGTTAAAATGTTTACCAAATTAATTTTATGTTAAATTTTGGCAGATAAATGTACGAGAGATGATGAGAAAGTAAGACCCTCTGTTTGAAATAAACACATATTTATAAGACAATTTTTTTTTATTGAACAAAAATTATATATTTTTATCTATTTTTTAACATAATCACCAAGTTTTCTAAACACTTTTCATACCTTGTGACAAGTATTTCAATTCCACTCTCATAAAAATGTTATCCAATTTCCTTCAATCATTTAAGAACCGCTTCCTTAAGTTCATCATCATTAGCGAAACACTACCCTCCCAGGTCTCACTTGAGAGGACCAAACAGTTGATAGTCGCAGGGTGCTAGGTTAGGGCTGTAAGGCGGATGAGACCACACTTACCACTTCAATTTTTGCAGTAACACCTTTGTCACATGAGGCTGAATGAGGAGTAGCGTTGTCATGAAGAAAAACAACCCCATCGCTCAATCTGCCGGGTCTTTGATCTTTAATGGCTTTATGCAATTTTTTTAGTCTCACAGTAAGATTTGGCACTGATTGTTGCTCCTCGGGGCACAAATTTACTGTAAATAATTCCCTCAGGTACGAAAAAGACTGTCAGTAACCTTTCGAACATGTGGGGATGTTTTCAATTTTTTTTTGGCTGCTGCAAATTGTTATGTTTCCATTCACACATCTTATGGTAATATATATTCATATATGCATTCCACGTTACCCGTCGTGTTTGCAGTTGAAGAACGCCCAGCACACAGTTTGTCACTGACATTTGTTCTTTTGTTTCTGAATGTTTGGTACCATTCTGTGATAATCAGGCATGACATTGCATTCTCACTGTACACCTCAACAATTTGGCGATGAATTTCACAACAATTGTAATTTTTTTGCCCATAAAAATTGGATTACTGAACGCACTTCTATGCTGGATGAAATCTCTAGAGGACACGCCATAATGACAACGATACACATGTACACCTGTACTGAATGTTGTACAGATTTGCTGCTGTGGAGCGTAAAGACAATAACACAACCAGTGCTGCCACCACAAGACATTAATATATCCCTTTCAGTTCAAGAACATGGCAAGAGTGTAATTTACATTTGATCCACCTCTTGTAGTAATTGCTTTATATAGTACATTTGAGATGTTTCCATATCTTTCACTGCAATTAACTTGTTGCTACTATTTTGAAAATTTGTGCAGTACTTGGTTCCTAAGAAATATTTATTTACTGTTGGTATCCCTGCTGTGAAGTTTAGACAGAACACTCGCTCGCTTGTTTCTGCTAGAAAACCACAGTTGATGCAGGAGGATGTAGTTGTAGTGTTGAGGAATGTGACGTGTGTTTGGGTACATATCAATGCAAAGAGCAAGTTATGTCATAAATAATGAATACATTTTGTGAACACTTAACGGTAATCTACCTCATAAAGTGACAATACTTGATCAGAAGATACAAGTATTTTGGCCAAATTTTATGAATAAACTATTCATTGGTTACATGGAAGGGATGAAACAGTGTGTTGTAGTCTGTTGGGATTTATTAGCATGATATCAAAATTTTCATAATGTGCTGTCCTGAACAAGAATGTTATTTTCTGATGAATAAGCAGTTTATGAGCCAGACAAGTGATTTTCTGGACTAAGGAGAATCCCTATTTTGTACAAGAATTGGAAAGGAATCCATATGTCATGATTGTGATTGAAAAGATGGTTAATAACTCAACTTCAAGAGAATGATATCATGAAACATGTTTTGATTTAACAAGGTGGGTTCCAACACATTTTACGTTTCAAGTGTAAGGTTTCCTAAATGAAAAATTTCCAGCCCTCTGGATCAGTTGTGATTTGCAAACATCAACAGCCGGATTGCAATGCCACCATGATGTCTTGACTTTACAACAACTGACAATTCATTGTTGGGAATAATCAAGGCCTTCATATTTCAATGTTGATATGTAACAAACGAAGAATTGCATGACAGTGTAGAAGAAGTCTTTGAAACCATAACTTCGGAGATGCTTTGCAACATTTCAGAGAGGACATAAGATGCACAACTGTGTGAAGTTCAACATGATGATGATGATGAACACAAAGATCTACTTAATAATTTGCAAATACAAATGTATTTGGATGTTCAGAATATGTTCTAAGTTCACAACATTTATTTGTCTAGGGGTAAGTGGACTTCTCAGATATATTGTAAATTTGATTGGAATGGAATATTAAGAGTACTCAAATAAACAGCATATCATTCAAAATAGTAAGGAGTATTATTGGTTTAACAACTACTGATATAATGAATCATTATTGGTATAAATAAAATTTGATTGGAATATTAAGAGTACTCAAATAAACAGCATATCATTCAAAATAGTAAGGAGTATTATTGGTTTAACAACTACTGATATAATGAATCATTATTGGTATAAATAAAATTTGATTGGGGGGAGGAAAATCACATTCATAGGCCAAGGCCATTGTAAAACTAATAATAAATACACTTTATTTAAGTCTACAAAATATTAAACTAGTTCTAGTTTCGCTGGATGATTTGTTGGTATTGTTTTTTTTTTCTAACGTAGTTAAACAATGTTAGCAAGGACAACCATTGTTTGCATATCACATCAATTTAAAAAATAAATAAATTACACTAATTACAATCAAAATTTCGTCAAATAAATAAATACATTTTATTATTACAAAATAAAATTTTAGTCATTGATGGTGTTTTTTTTTTTTTTTTTTACTTAAATATTGTAATGGCTATAAAAAAAGTATATAGTGTTTTATATTAAAAATGATCTTACAAAGTTCAGAAAAGACAACAAATTCTTTTTCTCATTTAGTCTATTTTATTGTAAGATAAATTAACCTTTTCAGATCATGTAGCCTTGGAACTGGAATCCATTATCACATAATTTGAAAGTTTAATTATTATTTAATTAATTAATTTGAAATTTTACTTTTTAAATGAAGTTAATTTTATTACAACTTTGACTTATTTGAAAATGCAATGTGTGTTATTTTATAGTTTTCTTATTTTGTATACACATGCACGTGCGCACACTATCATCCTTATCACAGCTTTTCCCGCACTATGTAGTTACTTGTGTTTTTCATTGCAGTCAGTTTTTTATTATTTTATATTTTCTAATCAAGTAACCAGAAGCAGGTACAGGCAATCATATCACACACAGTTACAGTGGCAGTAGTTGTGTTGGTTAAGTCATCACACCATACACTCTTGCATCCCTTAAAAAATTGAAATTCAAAAACTCAAAAATAGTATTTAGATATTTATCTGGAGAGTATTTGCAAGCCCAGATCTAGTAATTATCTCTTTTGGTATAGTTAGAAATGGGGAAAATTTGCAATCATTGTTGTAAAAAATATTTTTACATATTCACATGAAGGCAATGTGTGTTATTTTAAGGTTTTCTTATTTTGTATACACACGTACACACGCACATGCGCACACTATCATCCTTATAAAAGCTTTGCCCGCACTGTGTAGTTACTTGTGTTTCCCGTTGCAGTCAGTTTTTTATTATTTTATATTTTCTAATCAAGTAACCAGAGAAGCAGGTACAGGCAGTCACATCGCCCACAGTTACAGTGGGAGTAGTTGTGTTGGTTAAGTCACTCTTGCGTCCCTTAAAAAATTGAAATTCAAAAACTCAAAAATAGTGTTTAGATATTTATCTGGAGATAAATTGAAATTAAAAACTCAAAAATAGTGTTTAGATATTTATCTGGAGAATATTTGCAAGCCCAGATCTAGTAATTATCTCATTTTGGTATAGTCAGAAATGGGGAAAATTTGTAATCATTATTGTTAAAATATTTTTACATATTCATATGAAGATTACACACACCAAAAATCAAGTTTTTTACCAAGAAATTAAAAAAAAAATAGCCAGGTTTCAAAAAAATTCAAAATCCATTTTAACTGTTTAAATTCAGAATTTCAAAAAATCTAGAAATTGGTTTTTAGATATTCACATGAAGATTATACACATTAAAAATTAAGTTGATATCTTCATTTATTACTGAGTAATTTAAAAAATAGTAAATTTCTTTGTTTCTCCATTTAATCCTTTAAACTCAAAATTTTAAAAATTCTTTCTTACTGTGCACTTGCACCACAAGAAGAATGTGTATACAAATTTTCATCAATTTACCTTTGGTAGTTTTTTCTGGACGTTGATTATGAATCATCACTCATATCATGTTCTATTATATATATATAGATATTCTAGCATCCCCATCACGGCTTCACCTGTTCTATATAGTTGTGTTTCCCATCCCGGTCAGGGAATATTTAACTGGTCATGGTTCGCTTCACTCACCTTTCCTGTCCAGCAAGAGGGCTCTGCCCTTTAGTCTCTGCTGTGTGTTCATTAAATAAATTCTTATGACAATAATGATGATAAATATAATTTAAAGCCTGGAAGGGTGTTCAATTTAGAAATGATATCAGTGTAATGTAATTTCTTCAGAGCAAAAGTTTGGCAGTGCAGATCCAAAACTGACCCAAAACTAAGAATTGGGTTTCTAAAGAATCAGTCTACATCTTAAAAATGTTAGTTATCACTGTTTACCCATACTTAATACAGGTAAAAATCTCTTTTGATCAGTTCTTAGTTTTACCCAACAACACCACTAGGAGGTGACTGTACTTTGTTTCTCATTTTTTTTAAATTTTTAAATTTTATGTTTTTTAGTTAAGTAATTGAGGGATGTGCAGCCAGTAGCATTGCATATACAGTTACAGTGACTGTATTGGTTGAGTCGCTGCCCCATTCACCGCTACACCCCTTAAAAAAATCAAAATTCATAAAACCTGAAAATGGTGTTAAGGTATTTATCTAAAGAGTATTTCAAGCCCCAATCTAGTCAATCTCGTTTAGTATGGTCAGAAATGGGGAAAACTTACAATCACTGTTCAAATTTTTTTTTACATTTCTTCACCCCTTTCAAGGTTAAAAAAATTTCAAAAAATCTAGAAATTTTTAGATATTTGCATGAAAATTACACACACCAAAAATCAAGTTGATATTGTCGTTTGATACTACCAGAAATTAAAAAAAAAATTATAAATCCATTTTAACCTCTTAAACTTCAAATTTCTTAACATTTAAAAATTCGTTTTTAGATATTCATGTAAAGATTACAGACATTAAAAATCAAGTTTATATCTTTATTTGTTATCGAAAAATTAAAAAAAAAATAGCTGCATTTCAAAAAAAATGTTAAAAATCCATTTTAACCCTTCAAACTCTAATTAAAAAAAATTCTTCTTAGTGTACACTTACACTGTAAAAGGTTATACTAATTTCAATTATATTAATATCAATTTTTCTTCAATAGTTTTTGCTGGGCACTGATGAATCAGTCAGTCAGGACATACTCTTATAATTATAGATGTTGTGAAAGAATAAATCTAGAAGATTTTCTCACTTGTGATTTGAACATTTTATGCAGTAGATATTCTCATTTTAATTCAATCTTGTAGATGTTATACAAAATTGCCCATAACCATTTAAAGAACATCAGACATGGTTGTAAATTAAGTTTATGGTCAGGTGAAAAAATTTGACTAAGGTAATACTAATAGAAAAAAATCATTAACTGATAAGTGTGAAGAGTAAACTGGCCAAGAAATATTGCCGAAACAGGAGATAAGGTGGCTGGGAAACATGTTCCTTTAAATGATTGTGTTCTGTCTACATATATATGTCATGAGAGCCACATGTGTTGTTAGGCATTTCTTATATGTGCCTGACATTTAATTAAATAAATTGATATTAATTTACATATTTCACCCTTATATTCTTTGAGTAATATTTCAAAACAAGATTCTTAAAAAGGAAAAAGTTACATTCTTGTCTTCTTAACTAAAATAGAAATGTACAGGGTGATTCAAAGAAACGGGAAATTTTGAAAGTTGTGTTGGTAGCCGTGGGCAATTGGTACCACTTGATAAGTGGGACCAGCCTCTCTAACCTAAGCTGCCATTTAGTTGTCATGGAACCTTGGGGTGGTGCGCAACGTGCATTTGCTATCAAAGAGTTTTACAAAAACAATGACAGTGTGGAGGAAGCGCGTAGAGAATTTCGCCGTTATTTTAATCTGGGACAGCACGACCATGTTCCATCAGCACATGCAATTAAAACATGGCTATCTAATTTTGAGGAAACTGGTTTGGCAATGAAAAAGAAACCTCCAGGCTGTGAGCGAACCATCCGTACACCACAGAATGTTCAAGCTATACAAGATGCTGTCACACGAAGTCCACATTGGTCAATCCGTCATCGTCTCTCAGTATCTTTACAAATGCATAGTTCAAGTGTTCAAAGAATGTTAGTGAAGGACTTGCAATACCATCCATACAAGTTGCAGATCGTCCAGGAACTGAAACCGAACGATGCAGTTGTGCGAGCACAATTCTGTAATGTAATGCTTCAGAAGATAAATGATAACGAAGAGTTTGTTCACGAACTGTGGATGTCAGACGAAGCGCATTTCCACCTCAGTGGATTTGTTAACAAGCAAAATTTCAGATACTGGGCACAAGAAAATCCTATGCAGCTACACCAGCGTCCGTTGCACAGCCAGAAAGTGACCGTGTGGTGTGCTATGTCTTCTTACGGTGTTATAGGCCCTTATTTTTTTGAGGATGACAATGGTCTTGCGATTACAGTGACGTCGGCTCGTTACGTAGCCGTGCTTGAAACCTTTGTTGTGGAACAACAAAAGAGATTTCCACCAATTCTTAACACAGCCTGGTTTCAACAAGATGGAGCAACGTCACATACTGCACGAATATCGATGGCATCTGTACGCCGATTGTTTGGACAACGTGTCATTTCTCGAAATGGTGACATTAGATGGCCTCCCAGATCGCCTGATCTCTCAGCTTGCGATTACTTTTTGTGGGGTCACCTTAAAAGAAAAGTGTTCCACAGTAGACCTGCTACAACGGAAGAACTGAAGGTAAAGATCCGAGAAGAAATTGCGGAAATTCCAGTCGAGATGTTACGTCAAACCATGAACAATTTAACGAAGAGACTTCGTGAGAGTTTACGTAGAAGAGGAGGTTACCTGCAAGATGTCATCTTTAAAAAATAAACTATAATGTATGTATCTTAAAATGGCAACATTTGTACAATTACATGAAATAAAATTCATTTTCTAAAAAAAATTTTTCATTGTTATTTAATTTTTTAAATTTCTTTGAATCACCTGTATAAACAAGTATAAAATATCTAGTTTTACTTTTCAAAAGGTTAATACTATAAAACTAAACAATTAATACAGTTATATATATATATATATATATATATATATATATATATATGTTATTAATAAATTCTATTAATTTTAATACAGTTATGTGCCTGCAAAGTGAAATTTTTCAACTCTTAAAGGAACTGAGTTACAACTTTGTAAATAAGGGAATTAGTTTGCACTTTCAATTAGCTATGTGTTTTTGTAGCTGATTTACTTTCAAAGAAAAACTTTTCTTGAGTTAAATGATTTACTCTGTCTAGTTATGTGGCTTGTAACAACATCTTGTTAAAACCAATTTTGTTCAAGTATTTCTATTCTTTCAAATTGAGGAAATAAAATCCCTCGCTTATAACTGAAAATAATAGGCTACAATAGTTACTGCTTGCCCTTCATCTTCTAAGACATTTGGTTCTGTAATTTGGAATTGTGAAATCACACACTATTCTTTGGGTGAATGGAATGATTTTGATAAATCTGTTGTGGATTATTTATATCCTAGAATCAATAATTCTGTTGATCTGCATTCTCATTAACATAAAAATGAGTCTCACCATTCATATAAAGTCTTTTTTATAAGTATTAGCATTCATTTCTTTCAACTTAAAAAATTTCTTTAAAATTCTTAATGTTTATTCTTGTCATGATCACTATTTTATAAAGTTGAAGTTTTAAAGCTATAGAATATTTCTAAAAATAGGCTCAAATAATCCACGGGACTGAGTACATATGTTTACTGATTAACTGATTCCTGCACATTTGTAGCATTTTGTGAGATCCTTATACTTTTTGATATGTTTGTCATCCAAACTGAGCCTGCAGAGTGAAAATTTTCCACTCTTAAAAGAACAGAGTTCTTTTACATTTTGTGTCATAAGGGAATTAGAATGCACTTGAAACTGCCTATGTGTGAAAGAAAAACTACACTCCTAAAGCGGTGTTGGCTATTCCATTGATCCACCATTCAGCACCATCTCACTGATTGATGAATGCAGGTAGAGATACAATTCTTGTACTTACGGCTTCCTCTCCACCAATTTATAAGTGATCCCTTCTAACCTTACTAAACGTATGAAGTATAAATTAGTAAATTAGATATTTATATTGACCTTATACTAATTTCTTAATTTTTTCACCACTTTCTTTGATACTCAATATCATAAAATGTTTTGAAATTGATTATTTTTAATTTAACATTCAATTAATGAAAGAAATATTTACATTTGTTACACATATTTAATGTTTCTGAATTTTATAGGTTCACCTGGAGACTTACATGGAATGTGGTATCCACCAGTAAGACGTACCCTTGTGTGTCTTTCAAGGTTATATAGATGTGTGGAACGCCCAATATTTCAGGGATTGTCACAAGAAGCATTAGCTATGTGTATTCAAAGCATAAATGAAGCAGCTCAAGCAATATCTGCTGCTAAGGTAATTTTTTTATAATGTAATAGTTTCTTTATTTTTGCTCCTCTGTAAAAAAACATATATATAAAAACCAAATAAAAGGTGTGCATACTGACAAATTCAAATATTAAAATAAACCCAAGAATAATAATTTCTTTATTTTTCCTCCTGTGAAAAAATATACACATAGAAAACAAAGAAAAGATTTACAGTTTTACAATGAAAATAAAAGTTTGTTTTGGTAAAGGTTGAGACTGCATTACTACTGAACCAGAAAAAAATTACTCCCCCCCATCTAGTAGACCAACAATAATAATCATTCTACTATTATTTATGCATATTTAATTTATTACAGTTTTAATGTTTTTGTAGTTGTAATTCATGTTTTTAGAGCTGACCATACTATCCCAGTCGGATTTAAATTGGAACGGTAAGATGAAAGTCACAGAACCTTATGCCTTTTTTTTTTTAATAGTTTATCAAAATTGTACTTTACTTTTGAATTTATGTGACATTTAATTATGTCATACAATTGTGGTTATAATGTTACTATATTAAACAGAATATTGTTCTTTTCTTACTGAATTAATCATGCCTTTTTTCTTATCATTTGAATTCAGAAGCTTTTCTAGAAATGAATTGTGGTAAGGCGCATTATCAATAACAACCACTGGTGGGGTGGGGGGGGGGACGGAAGACTAGGAATTAATTTTTTAGATGCCCACTTCATGAAATTGTTGTCGTTGACACTGTTGTGATAGTCACTGCTTTTTGTACTTGATTTGGAATGAACTCCATTTCTCCTCCAGTGTGGATTATGTGCTTAACTAATCTTTCATTAATCGACACTTTTACTCCTACACCACTGTCTTCCAATCATGATTTTATCATTGAATGGGACGTTAAAATATATGATTCATATAAATAAACAATCAAAGAAAATTCTTTTCTGAAATCAGTAATTTTTCTTATATATTTCTAAATCAAAAGTTTCTTGTTATCAGTTTTACACTACTTAAAACCTAACTCTTTCAGGATAGCTGCTAGTTCAATTCTAGAACTTTTAAATTGAATACAATTTTGGAAGTTCTTCATGTAATTTATATTTAATGTAGTCAGTTCATTATATTTCCCGTGAAAGTCGTTAACTGTTCTTCTTACAGTGACTTGATTGAAACTGTCTAATCAACTAACTTGTTTTGAACGTTGTTTATACGTTTTTGATGTGCTGGTTGAGCATGATGTGATTTAGATTTTTAAAAATTCTGCTTTTCTTTTCGGAGTTTTTAAACTTGTGATCTTGAAATCTCACAAATTGCAAGTTTCAACCCATTTTTTAATGCGTATTAATTGCTTGTTATATTCTTATTTTCCTAACTTTATAGCTTCTTTCTTCTTAAAATCATATACATTATTAACTCTTTCACAAGCTTGATTATGAAGCTTTTTATTTTTAACTATGGATTTTAAATTCTGCCATTACTAAAAAAAATTCACTAATAAAAAACATTAACAAACACGCCACACATTACAGAAGGAAACAACTATACCATTTCTAATGGAACACGCCAAGAATTGAACTAATCAAATTTGTAAGAAAAAACTCAGCAAGAAATGATCAGAATGGAAGAGGCAAGCTACAAATCCAAGGAGAAGCATTGAAAGTTGTTAGAAGTTAGGATGGAAGTGTTGTAATATTTGATGCAAAATATCCGAGAATGGGAAAATCATTTGGGTAGTTAGTAGCAGAGTGCAGATGGGAGGAGAATTTTAACAGTGTTGGAAGTAAAATATGGGTTAATGAAGTGTAAGTGCAATATGACAGTATTTATTGTTAATTTGCCCCTATTCTCTTTCATGGGTCACTATAATTAGAGAAGGCATTAAAGTACTGGTGACCAAGATTGAGGTTTTAAGAAATTCTGTATTTACAGAAGACTTCAGATTAAAATAATTGCTTACAGAAAATGCCAAAAAGAAATGTTTATTTAAAAATAGTGGGAAAAAGACCTAGTGTGAGATGAAGAAATTAGATAATTATTATATAAATGAATACTTTAAAGTGAATGGAAGTGAAACATTTTTTAATGAAAAATGATGAAGAAATAAAGTCAAGTAGAAGTCTATGATCTACAAATTAACTCTATAACAGTTGAATGAAAGGAAAGGATTTTGTTGATAGAATTTAATTTAAATCTGTTTAGTACATGATATACTAGATAGCTTCAAAAAATTTCCAGAATAGTTTATTTTTCAAAAATTGATCGTACGAAACAGTTTTAGAGTAATTTCCTTCAAAGCAGTTTCCTTTGACAGCAACATACTTTTGCCAATGTCTTATAAGTTTTAGAAATATTCTTGGAACTACTTTTAAGATAATGTTCTCAGCTGCTTCAACACATTAGTCATCTCTTCATTAGTGTTCTTTTATCTTTTCCTCTCCAGAGCTTTTTTCAAGGAAGTAAACAAGTAAAAATCAGCTGTTGCCAAGTCAAGAGAGTATGGAGGATGTTCAACAGTTGATACATTATGTCATGCTGGTATGACACTACTCTTCAACAAGGATGGATCATTATGTCATTGCATAATCATGCAAAAATATCCAATTTTTTGTTTCCTATTTTTCAGGAAACTTCATTCTTAGTGAATCCCACAATCAATGATTGATATCAGCATATATTTCCTTGTTCTCTGTCTGCCTATCAGGAATGAATATATCGTGATCAATACCCTGTGAATCAAAAAAAAACTTCCAATGTAGGCCTAACTTTTCCTTTGCTGCTATCCAAACAATGGTTCTGTGATCACGGAGATAATGTTGATTTTCTTTCTAATGATTGGCATTTTATCTGTACTTCATACAAAAGACCATGTTTCATCTGTTATGGTCTTTTTTCAGAAAATTTTGTTCTTGATCAGCTATAGTGATGAAATCTGCCAGTATCGTATGAATTTCTTTCTGATCTGCAGAAAATATTTTTGGAACAATTTGTTTACCAACATGATACATGTTCAGATTATTAAAGAGAATCCTGTAGCAACTTCTGATTGACATCCCAACTGATGATGCTATTTCATTGTCAGATTTTTTCTATCTCTTCAAAGAACATCCTAAACACATTCAATATTTTCTTCATTTGTTAAGGTAGACGAGCATCTGCTATTAATGTTATCTTCAACATTAACATGCCATCACCAAAATGCTTTTGCAATTCATAAACAGCTGTTTCTTCATTGCCAATTCTGCATGTGCTTGCTTAAGCAGCATTAATATTTTTGAGGATGATGTTTTTTAAGCCAAATGCAAAACTTGATATTTGTGCATTGTTCAATTGCTGACATTTTGCACTGAGACATACATGATATCGAACAAACAGCTCTACTGTTATTTTTTGGGAAATAGGAAACATGTAATGCAGTTAAATTGTGATGTCATGAATGTTGCCAATATAAAAACCAAAAATTTCCTTATTATGATTGTTATTTTAAACTATTTGAGGCAATTCTGGGAACTTTTTTAACTTGCCTTGTTTAATACTTTATAAGACTTTCGTGCATAAGGATATGTAATAACTTATGCATTGTGACAGCAGTTTGAACAATTAACTTATAAAATAAGAAAAAAAACAATAAATTAAAGATTTTAATACGTGCATGTTTTTAAAATAAGGTCTGTTTTAAATTTGCAGCCATATGTGTCATTTAAACAGATGGCTGTAGTGTAGGTCAGTTATTTAAATTAATAATCATCTGTTAAAAATAATAATTTAGTCATATTGTATTTATATTTTTCCATTTATAATGAGTGCTACAAATAATTCTGCAGCTGAAAATTCACAGGCAAATTTGATTTTTATGGGCTGAATATTATGAGTGATGTTAAAGTAAAACTGTGGTGCTGTTAATTTTAAAAAGGACGAACAAATGTTTGTAATGAAGAACATAGTGGCTGGCCATCAGTAATAATGGATGATTTAATTGAAAATATTTGAGAAAACCAATGCTTCACTGTGTAACAATTGTCTTGGAATAGGCACATACAAAGATTGTGGTGTGCACATCACAAGCATTAAGTTTTCATTGAAAAACTGAGCTATAAAATATTGTGAGTCAGGTGGGTGCTGAAGATGGTAACTGACACTCACACTAGGAAATACATCTTGCTGCAGTGGATGAATTTTTATGACATGCACATGATGGTGATAAATTCACCTTCGCATTTATATTTCACAATCAAATTTTACTGGAGATAGAACGTGGATTTTTATTTGAATATCAAGACAAAGCAGCAGTCAGTACAATGGCGGCATTTATCACCTCATAGACTGAAGAAGTTCAAACAATAATGTTTAGTAAAGAAGATTATGGCTACTGTTATTTGAGGCAAAAAGGGTGTCTTATGAATTTATTGATTGTGAAACTGCTGTGATTACTGATATGTATTTTGAAAAGTTAAAAAGTCTTAGAAAAACGATAAAAAATAACAATTTGGGATGCCACACTGTGGGATTATGGTTTTTGCTTAACAATCCTCAGCCACACAAGGAAAACCACAGAGTGAGGCAGATGGAAAAATTTCATTGGAAAATCTTTAGTCATCTACTCTACAGCTGTGATTTAGCTTCCAATGATTATTTTCTTTTTCTTTACCTTACACAGTGGCTTGTATTATAAAGGTTTTACAATGACAGTAAATTAAAAAATAATGTTACTGCATGGTTTAAGTTATTGAGGGTGGAATTTCATAAAGAATGAATGAAGACACTAATGAATCGCTATGAAAAATGTGTAGTTTATGTAGAAAAATATAAAATACATTTTGTCTTTATTTAAAAATGGACCTTACTTTAAAAGCATACCTTGCAACTGAGAAAATGAAAAGCTTATTAGGAATAGACACTTAAAAAACTGAAAATGTTTGAACACTTCTTTTTAAAGGATTTTGTTTTTTAAAAATAAAATGAAATGGAGGATTGAAAAACTAAAATGTCTGCAATTTGGGCACACTAATGTTTCGTCAGATTCATTTAATTGGGTTGAAATTTACAGAACAGTGAACATGTTCTCAAATTTAACATTATTTTGTGACCAGTGAAATTTCTATCACTGCCATTTTGTAATTAATTTATGGTGCAATGAATATCTATTCTGCAAAATATTATTAAAGAAAATATGAATCTGTATAATGGTAATGGTATATTTTAATCGTAATTGTCACTTGGTAATTTTAAAAATTACTATTTTTAGATACTAAAAAAATTACTGGCTGGAAAATGACATTTATGTCTCTAGAGAAATTAGCAGTTATCAGTTATCCTAGAAAGTATGAGACTTCAATAACATGGGCTTTTTTCAGAAATTAAAAGATTTTTGTAAAAATGTAATGGTCATTGAGCAGAGGCACCTCTGAAAAATGATTATTCTGTGTACTTTTTGGGTTTGTAAATTGTTAATTTTTTTTTTTCTTTTTTTGTAGAGTCCATTTGGAGTTCAGAATGGAGAACTGTTTCAAATCAAGCATCTTTTAATACTCAGAGAACAAATTGCACCATTTCAAGTTGATTTTACTGTCAAAGAAATGAGTTTAGATTTTAGTAAAATGAAAACAGCAGGTAAAAATTATAAATTTGTATTCCTAAATATTATCATTATGTTGTATTATACAGGGTGATTCAAAGAAACGGGAAATTTTGAAAGTTGTGTTGGTAGCCGTGGGCGATTGGTACCACTTGATAAGTGGGGCCAGCCTCTCTAACCTAACCTGCCATTTAGTTGTCATGGAGCCTTGGGGTGGTGCGCAACGTGTATTTGCTATCAAAGCGTTTTACAAAAACAATGACAGTGTGGAGGGAGCGCGTAGAGAATTTCGCCGTCATTTTAATCTGGGACGGCACGACCGTGTTCCATCAGCTAATGCAATTAAAACATGGCTATATAATTTTGAGGAAACTGGTTCGGCAATGAAAAAGAAACCTCCAGGCCGTGAGCGAACCGTCCGTACACCACAGAATGTTCAAGATTTACTAGTTGCTGTCACATGAAGTCCACATCGGTCAATCCTTCGTCGTCTCTCAGTATCTTTACAATTGCATAGTTCAAGTGTTCGAAGAATGTTAGTGAAGGACTTGCAATACCATCCATACAAGTTGCAGATCGTCCAGGAACTGAAACCGAACGATGCAGTTGTGCGAGCACAATTCTGTAATGTAATGCTTCAGAAGATAAATGATAACGAAGAGTTTGTTCATGAACTGTGGATGATGTCAGACGAAGCGCATTTCCACCTCATTGGATTTGTTAGCAAGCAAAATTTCAGATACTGAGCACAAGAAAATCCTACGCAGCTACACCAGCGTCCGTTGCACAGCCAGAAAGTAACCGTGTGGTGTGCTATGTCATCTTACAGTGTTTTAGGCCCTTATTTTTTTGAGGATGACAACAATCTTGCGATTACAGTGACGTCGGCTCGTTACGTAGCCGTGCTTGAAACCTTTGTTGTGGAACAACAAAAGAGATTTCCACCAATTCTTAACACAGCCTGGTTTCAACAAGATGGAGCAACGTCACATACTGCACGAATATCGATGGCATCTGTACGCCGATTGTTTGGACAACGTGTCATTTCTCGAAATGGTGACATTAGATGGCCTCCCAGATCGCCTGATCTCTCAGCTTGCGATTACTTTTTGTGGGGTCACCTTAAAAGAAAAGTGTTCCACAGTAGACCTGCTACAACGGAAGAACTGAAGGTAAAGATCCGAGAAGAAATTGCGGAAATTCCAGTCGAGATGTTACGTCAAACCATGAACAATTTAACGAAGAGACTTCGTGAGAGTTTACGTAGAAGAGGAGGTTACCTGCAAGATGTCATCTTTAAAAAATAAACTATAATGTATGTATCTTAAAATGGCAACATTTGTACAATTACATGAAATAAAATTCATTTTCTAAAAAAAATTTTTCATTAACGTTATTTAATTTTTTAAATTTCCCGTTTCTTTGAATCAGCCTGAATATGATTTTGTTGTCATTTATTATTGTTTTGGATTTATAAGTACATCAGTGTTTTTCAACTACAAAAGCTAAAAAAAAAAATTAACAATCCAACCCATTTCTATTAGGGTTATGTCCTTTAGCTTTTGAATAAGTTGAATTTTATATAAGTCAGATGAGTGTAGTTGGTAATTAAAAAATTCACTATTTGCTAACATATTACTCAACAACATGCTTACTCGATATTGATCTTGCCTACACTCCTTTATATTTGACTTTTTTACTGTATTATTATTATTATTATTATTATTATTATTATTTTTAGATGAAAAGGAAAAGATTCTTTTTTTTTAATTTTAAATCTTTAAAAAAAATTTTTAATACGAGGGTTATCCAGAAAGTAACTTATATTTTGAAATAAAAAACCAACTAAATAAAAATAAAAAATTTTTTTTTTTTAATTTGAAAGGGACAATCTTAAACTATTTTTCTATATAGTCACCATTTAATATGAGGCACTTGTCATAACGATGCAAAAGCTTTTCAATTTCTTGTAGAAATCTGCCAGCTTAGATTTTTGGCACCCATCTTGCACAAAACTTGTGATAACCAAGCTTCCCCGATACAGTTTCATGCAGTAAACTTTGTGAAATTTGAGGGAAATGAAGCAAGAGTTCTGTAATTGTAATGTGACGATTTTTATGAATTTTATTGTTGATTTTCATCGCCAGTTCATCAGTCAAAGGCTAGACCAACCACTGTAGTTCTCATCATGAACATATGTGTGGCCATTTTTAAACTGAATGCACCACTGCTTCGCTACACCTTTACTCATTATTCCACCTCCGTACACTTCACAAAGTTGCCGATGAATTTCAACTGCTTTGAGGTTTTTTGCCAGTAAAAACCTAATCACTGAACGCACCTCACAACTCGCAGGATTTTCTATTGAAGTGCATATTTCAATAATTCACAAAGAACAAAGTAGAAAAATCACAGTCAACATGTTAGCTTGATGCGTACTGAATGTAGAAATGTTTTGAAGCCAAGATGGCAGCCCTATCCCCACCCATCTCCACGCTAGGCACAAACGTAAGTTACTTTCTGGACCTCCCTTGTACATTTGATGAAGTGGTATGCAAACACAAAAGTGCTAATGTGGAAGAATTGAAAAAAAAAGCAGTAAGCGACATTTTTATTTTATTTATTATTGATAATCATTACTTTATTTTATGTAAATCCTATTTATCAGCCCTACTTGTTGAATAAGGAGCCTCATTATTCTGATGATTGCCAGTTCCAGGATTACAACATTTTTTCTTAATAAGTTATTTTATATTCCATAGAAAATAATTATACTGGTTGAACAGCTCACATACTCATTTTCTAACACATTGCATATAATTAAATTTTGTACTGATAAATAAAATGTTATTTATTTTTATTACAAGAATTCTGTGTATAAAATTGTTTTTCAGCATTTGATTTATTGCAAAAGCGCAGTCGATTATTCTCCAGTGATGCATTATTGCAATTCCTGTTAGAAGGATCTCCTCTTGTAAGAGAACATTGTCTGGATTCTCGAAAAGATGTTGATAGGAATTTGAAAAACTCATGTGAAGCATTCATTGCACATGCTACTCAGTCTATTGTGGGACCTTTGACTTCATTTTTAGAAAAGGTACTACATCTATAGAAAATAGTGTTTAGTGATATGTTATTAATTCTTATCTGAATGGTTTAAAATTCAGTGCTTTTTTTTAAGCCGTTACTCTTTCACCAGTAAGCCATATCTATTGATTAAATTGATAGATGGTTTTTCTCTAAACTATAACTGTTGTTTTAGTCAACATATAATTATGTTCACATTTTTAATTATTAATCTGGCCAATCTATTTGACTAATATCATTACAATGGTTAAATCCTTAGTTTTCTGATAACACCATTTTCTTTTATTCACATTTTTGGGAAAAAATAATAGTGGCTAAGAAAGCCCATGTGCTTCAAATATCTACATTCCATCATTACTTGTGCAATCAATATAGTTATGGTACTTATATTATGTTATTGTAATCAAACATTTTTCATCTGTTAACCCAAAAAGTAGTTTTAAACATAACATGTAAGAAGTGATGTCATAAATATATGCAATTCTGTGGTGGGCTCAGTATGCATCTGTTAATGTTAGAAAGGGTTTATGTTGCTATTTATTTAAGATGATAAAATAAATGAATAAAAACTAGTGTTTAAAATGTGTTGGAATTGAGATAATACCAGCCACAAAGTATTTTCACTATTATTCCAATAGCTTTGCAAACATTCCAAAGGTTATGAAGAGTGATCACGAGTGATCATGAGTGATCAAGAGTGATCATGGTGTGAAACAATGGTGCATCATATTTAGTAATCTTTAGAAAGAGAAAAAACTGGTCTGCTGAATGTCATGAATGATGAATTGGTTTAGAGAATCAATAAACACAGATTTGCAGTTATCAAAATGGTTTTTTAATGAAGTCTGAAGATCACCATTTGATTGGGAGATGGTACAGCAACAGAAGTTAGTGTCAAACTCTCTATAACCGTTCAATGAGACTCTGATGTTTTTGAATTTTCTGTCAAATTTTGAAAATGCAAAGGGTGCTTGTGGAAGCTGAGTCATTTGTACAGATGTGATTATATCAGCTTTCATAGAATGTCTAAATAGTTGAATTGCCCTTTAAATTTAATTTTTTCAAAATTGTTGGATAAATGTGCTTATCAGTAAATTTTGCTACCACCCTGGCCAAAGTGCCTTCAAGTTGAGCTCTCGTAAAATGAAGTCAAATGTTGTCACTCAACAATATCTCTATTATTACAATTTCTTCCCCTAAGTTTATCTTTCGTTTTTTATTAAAATATTTCTGACATTTTTAACAAGGTAGTGTGTGTTACAAATAAAGAACATTTTCTTTCCATTTGTAAGGAAATATGGAATATTTTTATTAACCTTTATACACTTTTACTGTGGCTATGTTATTAAAATCCTGATAGCATATGATTATGACTGGATGAACATTTAATCCAATATTTTAATAATATTGTACCAAGGTGTTCATCACTTTTCACTGACAATTTGCTGATATATCAAGCTATTTTCATTTAGTAATCAATCACTTTGCCAAAGCATAATATATTTATCAGGTATATCCCTGAATTTTCTTGCTAGATCTGTTTCTGTATAGTTTTTCTAACAATTTCCTTTTTTGAAGGAGAAATATTCAGTTTTTAGAGGTTGGTTGTCAATTTTTGATATTCTTAAATTTGTTTTAATGATTGGGGGGGTGATATAAAGGGAATTTGATAGACCATCAGTTTCCATAATTGACAGAAAAAACTTCCTATCATAACATTATTAAGCTCTACAGGTTTTTACAAGTATCATTAACTTCAGACAAAACCAGGTTCTAAAGAAACACAAATTCACAAATCATTCACAGATCCACAAATTATTATTGCACTCTTCATTTTCTTTTATTTTAGTGCTCTTTATTGTAGTTTGTAAGTTTGTATACTATCTGATTTAGTATAATACAAATGATGGATTGTGTGATGAAAATGTTTGAAATTGTATATATTGTGTGGTTGAATGGTACCTGAATATTTACTGAAAATTATAATCTGTATTAAAAAGCTACTAAAAAGATTTCATGTAATAATCAAACTTTAGCCAGTATATTTTATATATTATAGAAATTATTTAATTTAAAAAGAATTTACTCATTCAGTAAATAAGCAAAAAATCATCGCTTAAAATTGTAATCCAAATAAATTTAAAAACATATGTCAAGAGTTATATACATTTTATTGAATTTATGTGAAGTTTGATGTATGGTGAGCAATACAGTAAAGATAAATGTTGGAAATCTGGGATTGTAAAAATTTGTAATTTTTAGATTTGTTAAAACTTGGAAAGTTGAACTTTGGTCAGTGTACTTCTTCTAACGGTTTAGTTGAGTAACATAATACTGCTATTATTAATAGCATGCATATAATGCATGAGCAGGCATGATTTAGTTCTTAATTATAGTATTATATTAGGTGGTAATGCCTGGACCGGATAAAAAATCTTGTAAATACACCAGTATATTGAGCCTTCATGTCAAAAAAAATAATAAATTAGCTTCAGATATCCCTACCGTGCAACTTCTATTAGGCATAAATTCAGTGATATGATTTATTATAAATAAATTATTTAAATTCACCATAAGTAATCATTTACTTCAAACTTCTTGACATAAGGTAGGACACTCAGAATTTTAGTTTTGGAAAATGTTGAAAAAGTGCATCCTATTTGTTGTACTATAACATTTATTGATATACTATATCTTCATTTCACACTGTTGTGATGAGTAGTTTATTGGTAAATAGTAGAGATACATTAACTTTTTCTTGTACATAAAAATTTAACAATAAAAGATTAAACTTACATGCTTTTTTATTTAAAGTAAGTTGTAAGTTTAATGATTATGAGTTTAAGCAGTTTTCTTAGTCATTATATTAGTCAATTATTAGTCATTGTAACATGTACTACTGAAGGTGTAATTGGTCTTGATTGGATAAATCTTGGCTTAATATACCTTAATAGACTTAATAGTGCTATCTAGGTTTTGTTTAACAGTTGATTTTAGTATTGGTGATGGGTATACTAGTTTTTAGGATTAATATTTTTAATTTACATATAAATGTTCTTTGATTTCAATTTTTTTTATGACTATTTGTATTAATTCAGGCTGCAGAATACAATGGCAATGATATGCGGTCCCAAAAGTGGGGTGAAGTGGCTACTGTTGAAGCTTTAATTAAGGCGGTTTCTCGTAATATTAAGACAGAATTACCTAGCATTCAACGACTGATGCAGCTTTATCTTGCTAACCGTGATACAGAATTTATAATATACCGTCCTATTAAGGTAATTTCAACATTTTAATTACATAAGGTTTAAATTTGGTGTTTCTTGATTTTGCAATAGTTTTTTATTTTTTCTGTATGAAATGTGATAAATAAATATTTTACTTTCCAGTGTGATAATCTTTGTAATAATTAGTCCTGAATGTTTCATTTAAGGACATATTTCAATTGCCATTTACTTGATAAATTCTCTCTACAATCTAAATTTATCTATAATTGTCATTGCAGTTTAACAAGCAATATAAAAATAAACACATTACTAGATGTCAGAATGGCTTTTGTTATTCACACTCTAAAGTTTGTCATATTCTTAAAGAGCCTATTCTTTATGAAGCCTGTCCTCATCAGTCATATTTTTTCCTAACAAACATCCTTAGCACTTGGTGTACATACTGCTCAACGTAAAAATACCATGCACATCAGTATGAAAAAAGGCAGATAAAATTTTAAAACCAACAGTTAAAAATTACATAATTTACATAAATCATAATAATACTTATTAGTTTGTATATGTATGAGTTTTTGCGCGTATGTATGTTTTATAAAAAAAAATAGTAAATTATTTTTTTCAGTTTAGAGTAGCAGTTTAATTAAAAAATCAAATGAATAAATTTTTGTGATATAACAAGTCAATTTTTCAAATTTTTTAAAGAAAATTCAAAATGTAATTTGTTGTTAACCTGTAAAATTTTGTCAGATTTATAGAATGATGCACAAGCAATTCCCTCACAGTTAAAAGCTTTCAATTCACATTAGGAAGAGAGAAAGAAAATTGACTTACCATTGAGAAATAAAAAGCACGCCTTTATTTACTTCAAGTAAAGTACTTGAGATAAATATCCTAAATTGCCATTACAAACAATTAAGAAAGTGCTCAGTCAAAGATTGCATTATGACTATTTATGAAAAACAGATTAAAATAAGGCTTGCTTTTTATTTACATGGAAATATGTTTCCAGAAAAGGAAGCACAGATCTGCATAATTTGATAACATTTAGCTAATTTACTAATAAGTAAGAATTACTAAAAAGTACAGTTTCTTAACCTTTTCAGATCATGTAGCCTTGGAACTGGTTATGTATGGCGTCAGTTTTAAAACGCTGTTACAAAATCATTTTATATGGCATCTAAGTCGTAATTTTGTTTTATATTCACAAAGGAATCAGTTTTATTACACAATTTGAACGACGTTTATACGATGTAAAATGTTTTATTTAGACTAGAAAGAATATGACCATTTTTTTCTCAGAAATGTGCTTGAGTATGTGTGTGTGTGTGTGTGTGTGTGTGTGTGTGTGTGTGTGTGTGTGTGTGTGTGTGTTGACTTGTGTATTGTAATTGCTATGACGATTATGGATTTATTTATTATTTACAAAAATAGCTTATCTTAGTAGCAACATATCGATGTATTGAAACACATAATAAATTATGATATACGGGGCACACAAAAAAAAAGAAGGAATTTGTGGTCATAAATACGTCACTTTTACTTGAGGTCTGTAAATATCTTTTCAGACAAATGATATCGGTAAACATGTAACACGTATCGATTCGTAATGAATAACAGTATACAGTAAAAATGGTTTTTTGTCAATCTGAATAGCCTTTTGAGTGGTGGGAATTTTTATAAAACATAGTTTTCTGAATCTATTTTCACTTATACTAACATATGTTACTAATCTGTGATTTATGACACGGGTTTTTCATCATATTTTGTCCAATTTTCAACCGATTTGCTTGAAACTATTATTTTTTTAATCAGCAAACTATGTTTCATAAACACAAAGCAAAAAAAAATTTTGCTAATAAAAAATGCGCAAAAAATATTCTGCAATTAAATTATCGTAATTTTTGTAGTTTCAATTTTTTTTTTTGTTACAGGCATAAAAAATAACCAATCGTAATGATTTTTTTTTTTTGTTGTCAGAATCTGTTAAATCTCTTTAAGATACTGTAATTTTTTGACAATTTTTTCACAAGAGGGTAGCATAAGACTATGAAGGGAGGCAATCAGGTACCAACATATTTTCACAGAGCCCTAATCAACTGCGGATCATTGTGATAGGAAAAGGTTAATAATGCTGTTCTGCTGCAATACAACAGCTTTGTGTACTGCATTCAAATCTCAGAAACGTTTGGGTACATCTAGTATAGTTTCAACATTTACAACATGTTTAATTTCTTACTAATATAATCTATAATTTACATACTCAGAATTAATACTACAACCTTCTGGAATTATAATTTATGATTTTAATTACGGCCTCTTAAAATTATTCACATAATTAATCCTTGTGTAATAAGTTGAATAACAGAAAGAGCACCCAGCTTAAAACATCCTGTCAGAAGCAGTTAAGTAAAATTACATAGAATTATTTAAATGAGCATTGCTCTCTGCAGTTTCTGTTAAAAAGAATAATAAATTTATAATGAATTATTGAGAGGGTTTGTAAATTAGAATAAATCAGTTTTTTCAGCCTAAACAGCTTAACCAAAATGAAGGAATATATCCTTTCGTCATGTAATATGTATTTGATCACAATTTTTATAATGCAAACATTTCCCTATGATTTATATTTAAATGTTTTATGTGCAGTATTAAAAAGACCAATTCCATTGAACCATTGATGTTATTGAAATATATTCTGTTGAGTTTGACTGAATTGTATAAAATTGGATTTTGAATTTGTTGTGTAGTTATTATTCTATATTCAAAATTGTTTGCAAAGTTGAATTTATAACATCATAGATTACTAAATCGATTTCAATATAAAATCAAAGAAACAATTATTTTATGTTTATCATTTTTGTTTTGGGTTTTATTTATTTAATAAACTTTATACAATGCTTATAACCTGCAGACGTAAAAAAAAACATTGACTAGCATAGTTTTCAACAGTTTTCATATAAAATATTAAATAAAAAATCAATATAAATATAAGACTAAAATATCAAATTTAAAAAATTAAGAATATATACTACTCAGTTATAAAAAATTATCATAAAGCACATACAATGATGGACGTTAATACAACTTTCACAAATTTGATGTATTCATTAACGTAGTGCAAATAGTTATTTAATAACATTTTCTCCAATCCATTTTTTTAAATCTCCATCAAGAGATTTAGTGTGACGAGTCAATTTGTTAAGAGTTTTATCCACTTAAAATAAAAGATATCAGACTCATACAAGGGCATACTGTGGGTGGGATATTATTAATAATCCTTTTTTCTACGTCAGGCATGGCATTTTCACAGGCTAAAAAATTGTCATTTCATCTCATCCTCTTCCTATACTTAATGGTGGTCCCACTTTAAAGTGTGATTAGGAGAAAATAAGTTGTAATAAAACTGAATAAATTTCATTAATTCTAGTATTTAAAGAAATAAGAGTGGAAGTATTTACAGGTTTTGGAACAGTTGTCTTCAAGTATCTTAAACCTTGCTTTTGCTAATTTTTATAAATCTTTTCTACTATAATTAAATTTTTGGAACCCTGACAAGATATCCAGAAAATTATTCCGTACTTTATTATGGAATAAAAATTCCCACAGTAAAATATTTCTGATTGTTGCTGATGCAGAATGCGACACAACTGAAATTGTATGATAGGCTCTACCAAAATCTTAAATAGTTACTTCAAAACACATTCCAAGACAGGTTTCTGTTTAAATACAAGCCTAAGTAGATTATTTATTTATTTACTTATTCAACAATAATGGGCTTATGTCCTTTAATAGCTGTCAGTGGATGAAAATGGGTTTTTCAATGGCATGAGAAAAATGCCAAGATTGATCAGGACTCCCACACCAAGTTCTGATTATACCCGCACCAAATTTGATCAGAACATGGAATCAACAGATGAAAGGCAGAGGTACTACCATTAAATATTAGAGGAGTGGTATGCCTTCAACTGTCATAAATGTATCAACGAATACTAAGGGAAAATTAAATTGCTCTTTTTTCAAAACTCAACCATTGAAGTTGTCTGCCTATTTATTTAAAACCCTCTTCCATTACCTGCATACATATTGAAAGTAAATAGTGTCATATCTAATAAATATTCTTTTTTTCTTAAAAGTCATCCAATCATGATAAAGAAAACTATTTACAGCTATAGAGCTATGAGTTAGTCAGTTAAAGTTAAGTTTTTTAATTTTTTGTACTTATAACCTTAAACCTGCCATTACATGGATTACAATAAGAAAATATTTCACTTTTTTTTACCTTCATAATAAATAATTAATATAAATTATTAACTAGTATAACCAGCCAAACTGAAATAGTTTTTCATGTGTTTATTCTGCTGCCCAGTCTATATAAAGATCCTTTTTCACTTGGTCACTCCATAAGTTGCCCAACTATCCCATTTTTCCTTCTGTTCCATTTTTCCTTAATTATGTTTCCCTCATCTCAACTAAGATTCCTGTCCAATTTAATCTACTACTCTGATAATTGCAACTCAGGATCTCCGTACAGTTGTCTAGTTTTCCTGCTCTTCTTTCTTCATCATTCATTTATCCACTTATTCACAGACTCCTCATATGTTCTTCACAAAATATTTTTTCAAAAGTTATCCATTAACCATTTTTCTTCTTTCTTTTTGAAAGGACCCAATTTCAGCTAAATGATTAGATGATGGTTTTGTTAATTTTCAAAAACTTTTAATCTCAAAAGCTTCTATTTTGTCTTTCTCTCTCTCTTCTAGCATTCCTGTTTCACATTCATACAAAATGTTGTTTTTCTCAGCTATTAATAAATATACTGCAGAGTAATATGTTTTTAAGGCCTCTTTTGCCATTATTATTTCTGTCTTTATCTCTCCTTTACTCTTCCAATACTCATTTAGCATACATCACTTATATATCTGTTATTATACTCTTATTCCTTTGTTTTTCTGAACCGATGTCCTTAATATCACTTGCATTTTGGTGGGATTGATGTTGCTGATATACAGCAGTATATTCACATTAATAAAGAGCGTAACAAGAATTCACTTAATTTCTCATTTTTCCTATTAAGCCTGGTACAGCATGCTTGTTCTACTTTAGGAATGACTGTCATTTTGATGATGAGTGATATGTATCTTCTGTCAGATTGTTTACAACTGGTAAGGTATGATACCCAAAATATTTACATATGTAATAACTGAAGACATTTAACTTAACTTATAATAATGATTTAATTTATTGTTTTTTTTTATAGAATAATATCATTGGAACTTTGTCACGACTCCAGCAAATATTGAATGGAAATGGATATACTGAAGAAGATAGAATTCGTATAGCTTGTCCAACACCTGAACAAGTTACAGTATTATTATCATCTACTTCATTATTAGCAAATCAAAAATCTAATATCAACAGCAGTAGTGATAAATCAAATCAGTCACAATTACAACCTCAGTTAGAAGAGCAACCTGATGAATCGCATCTTATTGAAAAGACATTGCCTTCACAAGTGCAAGTGATGCCACAATCACAGGAATGTGGATGAGAAACATTCAGTATTTATTGTACTATATATACTTTTTACATTCATTCACATTGTTAGAAAATTATTTTAGCCTAATTTATGTTTATATTTGTTATTCATATTTACAGTTATAGAAATATATCTGCGAATTTTGTATGTATATGTGTATAATACTATTAGTGTATGTATATAGTATATATATATATATATATATATATACACTAGTGTGTACATGTATATACACACTAGTATTTTTTCATATTTTGCCTTGAAATTAATATGGCCGTATCTAAAATTAAAAAAAATTTTCTTAGATTAAACTGTTAGTTTATTTACAATAATGTTACATTACATCATATACAATGTTGCTAATTATCCTAATGGCTGGTGACTCATCCACTTAGTTACTTAAGTAAATTTAACAAAAGTGTATAAAAAGATTAAAACATAGTGATAATCATTCTAATTCATATCAACAGTATTAATGATTTGTCGTAGAATTGACACATAAATTTCAAATTGTTGACGGATAATTGTAAACACCAAGCCCCAAAATACTGACATGTCCGTTCACAGGATACAGTTATACCAACAGGGAAAGCAAAGGGGTTATTGCAAATTTGTCGTTCCTTTGTTTAAATTAAACAATTATTTTATCATGATTCTCAATAAAAGAATCAGCTGAACTGAAAAATGTAAATACAGAGCAAGTGCAAGGTTTTAGAGCCGTACATTATTTTTAGTCCTGATTAGGTTATTGGTCGTCAGTTATTGCACTAAAATAGGCTTTTTTTACTTGTTTACATTTGATTTGTATTTACAGCATCATTGATATGTTTATTTTTGAAAAATTCAGTAAATATGAATTACAAAAATATTGAATTCTTTTACAATTTATTCTTATATGTGATATTTTATGTTGTAGTATTTTGCTTGGGATTTTTTTTACATTTGTTTGTATTTGAATTTGTTCAGTTGTTTTTTCTATGAATTAGCATTTATTAAAATACTTTTAAATTCATTCCTTTATGGTAGACTATATCTTGTAGAATTTTATTATTTAAGTAGAATTTGTTCTGTAATTATTAAGTATAATACAAAAAAAACAACTCGACAAAATGTAACCTCTTAAAAACAGAAGCCTCTCAAAACGCTTTCCAAAATCCAGATTTGTTTTAATAGGAATTAAACTCCATAATACAGAAACGGAAAAGAAGCATGGATTTTACTTTTAATTTCATGTGTTGAAATTACCCATAAAACAGGAAGGAAATAAACAAACAGAATAGCCTGTAATAAAATAAAATGATTAAAAAACAGATTGTATACGAGACACAATTTTTAAAATAATAAATGCAGTAGATGATTAATTGTTATTTAGCACGACATATACCGTCTTATTTATGGGTCTTCCAGCCTATAAGTCCACATTCATCAATAATGTATGGTAGTGGACAACAGCTTTTGAGCTTTTATAAGCAATCCACATGCTGTATTTTGTCAACGGATTAATCATTTAAGAATTTCTGTACATATCAACTGAGAGAATGAGAATAATTTTTTTCAATGCCGTGAACATCATGATTGGAATAGTTTCTATTGTGTAGTGAGCATTTATTGTTGTTTTAGTTCATGTTTTGATTGTTCGATAGCCATTTAGAATTTAAATATGTGTCTTTAACTTTAGTTTAATTTACCACTCTAAATAAATACCTGTTTAGTCTTAATTGCACGCATATTTTTCTTTTTTAAATGTTGGTCTAAATTGTGCCGATAAAAAATACTTTTTTTGTAAAGGCAAAATATGTTATTAATATAATTTCTAAAAGGAACATGAAAAAATTTTATGAAAAGTTTATATGGAAAAACTCAAAAATTTATGATATAAAAAATAAAGCTAAAGTCAAACAAGAATGGTTGAAGGGTGAAAGAATGCTAATAATTGTCAATGGTAAACTAAAAGCAAAAGTGAAGAAATAGATTCTATTTCATCTGATTTCCAGGCCTATCCTGCAATAACAGGTGAAAGAAATTGCATCTAAGTTAGTAGTGGCTACATTCAGTGCTTCTAATGAATGGCTAGAGAAATTTTGTGTGAAACATTCTATTTCTTATGATCAAATTTTAGGTGAGGCTAAAGATGTAGATAATGTGACTGTCAGTGACTGAAAAAATAAAATTAAGAAATAACCACAGGTTACAAAGGATATTGGCCATTGCAATGAAATCGGTTTATTTTTTCAAGCTTTACCAAACAAAACATTCTTATCTCAGAAATTAAAAGTGTATTGGAGGCAAACAATCCAAAGAAAGACTGACTGTTTTGGTTTGTGGTTTTGCAGATGGCACTTTACTTAACCTTTACTGATTGGTAAATCTTGGAAGCGTCACTGTTTAAAAAAGTCATTTATTTATTGCTGGAATGGCACACAAATAAGAAGGCCTGGATGATATTATTTAATAGCAAAAATGCTGTTTAATTTAAATGGAAAAAATGCTTAGTGAAAATAGAGATATTCTATTGTTTTTGAGACAGTGTGTCATATCACTCTCATGGAGATTATTCTAACATAAACTTGTGTTTTTACCTTCAAAAATAGTTAACTTGGTCATTGGATCAGGGGGTTTGTAAAATCTTAAAAATTTATTGTCAGAAACACATATTGCACTGCTATTATGGATCGTTGTTCATCCGTTCAAGAACTGACACATAAAATTACTGATCTGGATACACTAAGATGGTGGCTCTCTTCTTCGCACAAATTGCAAGTAGTTGTGTTAAAAATGTATTAAATGAAGCTGGTTAATATAATGTTCCTAATACTTGTTCAACAGTATTGCGCAAAACTGAAATTTTATTGCAAGAAAGTGATAAAATATTGGTCTGTGCTAAAAAATATGTTGGTATTGACAATGATTTAGTAACCGAAGAAGGATTTCAATTTGTTGATAGAGTTATTTTTTTCTGAAACTAGCATGAATAACAAAAGTGCAAAAGAAGAAGAAGATACAGAATACAAATTAAGGAGTTTTGGAGAAGCATTAGGTAGGTATGCTCACACAGCAGGAAGTATTCACAGTCTGTATAAATAGTGATGATTTGTGGTAGAATATGTTAACTGCTAAAAATATTATTGAAAACAAAAGTTCAAAGAATAAGATATTAAAGCAGAAAACAGTATTTGATTATTTTAAAACTTTTTAGAAGATTATTTTAGAATCGGTGTTCATGTTTTGTTTTAGGCTAAATATATTTCTTTTTTTATGTGTAACTTACAAGTGAAAAATAATTTACGAGGGTTATTTTTGTTTCAAGGTCCGATCGGTCACGAAATTAAAACCACAGTGAAAATAAAAAATTTTTTATTTGTAACAAGTACTTACATAGTTACGCTATTTTTCTACATAGTCGCCACTCGGATTTAGACATTTGTCATAGCGTGGTACCAACTTTCCAGTATCCTCGTCATAGAATGGAGCCACCTGTGTTCCCAAGCATCTTGGGAACCCATCTTGCGCACAGTTTGCGGAACTGAAGTCTCTCACTCATAATGGTGTAGAGAGCTGACCTTGAAATTTCAGGAAACTAATCACTCAATACAGAAATTGTGAACCGACGATTTTCTCGAATTGCTTCATCCACTCCTCAATGAGATCATCGGTTGACACTCGCTTCCTTCCCTGACCTCCTGCATCATGAACATCTGTACGTCCTGCTTTAAAGTTCCTGCACCATTGTCGCACTTTGCCCTCACTATTGAAGTTTCACCGTACACATTACTTATTCGTCGATGAATTTCAGCTGCATTATACCCCTCAGCCTGAAGAAATCGAATTACCTCACGCACTTCACACTTGGCGGGAGATATTATTGTTGTAGACATGTTTACGTGCAAGCTGGGGTGTTCAGAACTAAAGGAAGTGACACGGTGTGATTGAAGGCCATACTAGAGACACTGCGCAATACATGTGTGCAAAGGTTCATCCGATTTTTGCAGATGAAATGAATTAATCCATATTATTTCTACAGTTCAGATTCCCCAGTAATCCAGACTCAATAAACCACATCCATTCCGATTAGGAAAAAGAAAAAAAACAGATTACTGGGAGTATTCTAGGATACAAAGCTCCAAGGATTAAAGTGGAGATCAATTAAATTTTTTTCTTTTACAAAAAATTCAGTTACTACTGTTTATTGACTTAAAAGATATATAGATGAGTGTTTATTTATTTTTTATTATTGCTAAACAAATAAAATAGCAAACAAATTAGAACTTGAGAAGAAAATTTAACTCCTTAAAATAAAAAACACTTAATTATAGAACTAGAGTTTTAATGAGTTCATAAAAAATATATTGAAGGAGATTACTTTTGATGCTGTTGAAATAGGTAATTCTTTGAAAAGTACTCTATTTATTTATTTTTAGAAACTAATGGTGTTTTGAAGGATCTATTAGTACTGATAATATCAATTATAAAAGTATAAATTGATAATATAAATTATTTACATTATCATGCATATTTTTGTTTGATAAAGTATAACACAGCTTTGTTGTGATTAATAATAATGTCTTTTAAGTTGAAATGGTTAAACGCCAAATTTATTATGTTTTAATGTGTATTCTGTAAAAAAAAAACACATTTTGAACAAAAAATATTTTCTTTTGTTCAATTAATGACATTTACATGTCATATACATCCTTATCTCATTGGTTTGAGGAAGGGGGGGGGTTGCTTATTCTTCTGTAGTTGAACAGATTGCAATATGCATTATAAGTAAATAAAACAAAAAAAAAATGTTTGTGTATTCTAATATAAACTTTTATTACAATAAAAGCTTAAAATAAAACTGTGCACTACATTGTCTAAGTAAAATTCTGAATTATTTACTTCTTTGTTTGAGCTCAATCTGCAGACAGCTGTTTTCTATGTACATTACTTTTGATTCTTCTGCTTCATTTCTTCATTAGACTGCAATGGAGATCCTGAACCCTGAAGGGAAAGTCACCTGCCTTGTGACAACCCTGTTCGCCACACTATTCCCTCTGTTGCTAGTCCTGATGGGCTTTGTTGGATGGAGGTCATCTGTTAGACCCTTTAAACTTTACATGATTAATGTAATCATTATAGATAGTAATTTCTTACATATGATGAGATCATATTGTTCATAGGTATTTTTAGTTCAGGAGCTAGTTGGTAGTCTTTATGCAAGTCCTTTAAATGTTTAGAACTATAGATCGACCACAGAATATAATCTTTCTCCCTATCATCATTGATTAAGTCATTGTCGAGGAGATTAATTTTTTCTTAACTTAACCATCAAAATAGGGCAAAAGCTCAACCATGGTGGTCCCAGTGAGGTGTTAAGAACAAATGTATGGATCCACATTGTAGGAATTAATAGATGTATCACAAAAACTCTCAAAAACATCTGCAAGAAGAAGGATATCACACAAAATGTAAAAATAGTGATAGTCACCCTGCTCAAAACGAACAGTGACATCAACAACCAAGGCCTTCTCTGGTGCTTTAATAACCAGATCTGGCCCTACGATTGCGACGTCAGTGCTAAAGAGTTGTTTGCAAGCGACTGACAGACTGTCAGGAGGCTTTCACCTCCAACACATCAACAACCTGATTATGATGGTTTATATGAGCACCTCGCCCAGCAGGGCAATCGCCAAGAACGTGGGTTAGGGTTTCGTTAAGGGAACATCGACGGCAAGTATTGTTGACACTCGAATAAACGCAGTAACATCTCATCCATAATCAATTTCCTCTCTGGGAAATAACACAGACCATCAAAGCCACGTGTTTCCAACACGATTCCCTTTAAAACAGTTAATTTCCTTGCCTTGCGAAGGCTGGGCGGCCCATTTGGAAAGCTCCAAAACCTCCTAGATCTCTTCCAACGCCCCAGGTCAGGAAGGGAGAGGGACCAAGATAGCCCCATTGCCCGAGCAAGTCTCATATTTAGAGCGATCCGAATGAACCAAAATGGCCCGTACATCAGCATCAAACGTCTCCTGCAGAACACAATAAGCTCGAAGAGCCGAAGCACACATCAAATCGGCCAACTGGAGCACGCCCAAACCACCATCAATATGCCTACAGTAGATAAGGCCAGATGGATGCCTAAAGGCAGGCAGATGGAAGCCTATAGGCAGGCAGATGGAAAAATTCCTTAACAAGGCAGCGAATCAGAATGTCCATGCCTGAAGCTTAGTTAAAGACAGTAATTGAAGCACAAGACGATGAAAATAGCCCAGCAAAACATAATAAATCAAGAGATCAAGCTTCTGTTTAGACTTTAAAGCCAGTTGCCCGACGTGTTCACAAGCCTGCTCAACCTCCCACATATTGCAGGGACCAGAAATACCACCTGTCAAGGAAAAATAAGCATAAAGAAACCTCAATTCCTCGGACACACCAAGGTTACGAAGAAGGGAGCCATCCACCTTGATAAATAAAGGGACATCACCCAACTCTTACCTTTCTTCCGGACTCCAAAAACGCTTCACTTGTCAGGGAAAGTTGGTCAGTGGAAACAACCTCTGCAGAGAAGCAATGCTGTTGGACAACAAAACAATATCGTCAGTAAAACCAAGAATCAGCATAGAAGCATTAATATAAAGGACCTTTCCAAACTACAAATACGGCGAATCAAGGAAACTAAGACAAAATTAAGGAGGACAGGCCTGGCCTCTGAAACAGTTCAAACATAGTTTGCAGGCAGCAGCTTGCCACAGAATCTCATAAGCCTTGACGGCAACAGGAGAAGGCCCATGAGGAGTTTCAGACGACTTATCGGCCATAATCAGTAAGTTTTATTCGAAGCTCAAGAGCACTCATATAAGCCGAACAATCCTTGCTCGTCACCAAGTAGTCTAACTACCTCGCGCAACCAGGGCACGGAAAGCTATCCTTCCCATTTGAACAGGATTTCAAGTCATGACAACCCTTACAATGACCACAAGCCACATTTCACGGCAGTACTTGGAAACGTGTTCGTAGTCTGACACCTATAGCAGCGCGTTACATCATTGTAGTCTTGAACCCGGCAGCAACTCCAGTCAATAAACACACGTTCCCGCCGCCACAACCATTTTCAGACCGAAGGAGAGCACTCAGTAAGCCAATGAGTTTCCTTACAGCTAGACGTAATCACCTTTAAAACCTTAAATTCCTGCTGAAATTCCTCAAGTGAAGGCCTACCAGACTCATTCTGGGAGTACAATCATTCTAATACTTTCTCCTTGGCAAGGTCAACCAGAACATCACAGCATAAGTTTGGGCCTGAGGGGGCGAGGCCGCAATAAAATCAGGCCCAACTCAAGAAGAGCCGAGCAACTTATTATCCTACCAACATTGTCACTGTCTTCTGCCTCAAGCAAAACATCCCCACGTTTAAGCCGACGAAGGCTCCTGACTCCAATGGAGGCTTTCTTAGGCTTATTACATTTTTTCAACGACACAGGTGCCGGACGAACAGAAGCCACAGAGGCAAAAGTCAAAGTAGGGGGTCTCATGGGTTCCCCCCATGAGCCCCCCTACTAGTATTTGTTGCTCATGCAAGCTACGCAACAAATACAATTTACCCGCAACACATTGAGAGATACCGTCCAGCATTGCCTTTAACAAAACCTCAAAATCCTGTATAGCACCACCTCGCTTTCGACCACCACGCCGCTTTGCCTAGTCGCTAGGAGCAAGATGACATTGCTGAAACGAGGAGATCCTAGCCTCTAGCGTATCAGTATCTCCAGGAAGCTCAGCGGGCGGAGAGAGCTCAGCAGCAGCGACAGCCGTAGACATTCCAGTATCAACCCCAACAGCCTTGGACCTAGTTTTAACTCTCAATTTAGACGGCAATTGAAGTATCTGTGAGGAACTCTTGGTGGGTTTATCCAAAGGAATAGAATCAAGAGAAGGAACCGACAAATCGGCTGGAAGGGCATCAGACCTTATTCCAGATCTGCGAGCACATGTACCATAGCTTTTTGAGTAGTCCCAAGATGATCAGCAGAGCCCTCAGCATTAATCTCCTGAACGTCCGACTCAGAAGAGTCGGACGCACCACCATGCTAACGCAAAACTGGAAAGGGGACCTTCGCCCGAATTGGCCCTCCCAACTGGGAGCAGGCACAACCATTTGAGATCGCTGCATCGCCGTTCGAAGTCATCAAGCATTATAAGGCAATCCCAATAGACCGCCCCCGGCAACCAGGGGGATGATCATCGGACTCAGAGCCAACCGAAAAGGAACAATAGCTATCTGGTCCGATTGAATCCTTTTGAACAGAGTCCATCACGATAAATTTAAAATCAATAAAACAACTAAGAATCATAAACCAAATAGGCAACTTAAAAAAAAAAAAAAAATGAATAAGCCCGGCAAAAAGAAAAGAAAGGAAAAAACAGCCATACAAAAACAATGAAACAAAGGGAAAACTGGGCGGCTACTTAACAAAATAAACCCTAAATCCAATCGGATAAAGCCACAAATCCACAAAGAAAACTAAACAAATTAAGGATATAGCACTATTCAAAGGGTGCCTAAATAATACAACAAGCCTGCAGATGTAGATCCCAATATAATATTCAACAAGACAAAGTAAGCAAGCAGTAACAACTGCTTAACAATGACAATCAAATTATTTTATCTTGATTGTTGGTAAAGTAATCGGTGACAGTGCAACAAGAAGAAATGTTGCATTTTGCAAATGACTTAGCATTCTTTAATGAAAATGAACAAGAAATTTGCAAACAACTTCATATAATGAAAAAGTTTGTGTAAAAAAAGTAATTTAAAGATAAAGATCAGAAAAACAAAAGGCATGACCTGTAGCCAAGGTAAAACTGACTTGTGTTAGCATATTGCTAACTGGAGAAAGTAAGCCACAAATGAAATTAACCTATCTATGCAGTAAAGGCGCTAAAAATTATGTAACAAATTACACATCAACCGAATATTTAATTAAGGTTATTGCTTATTATTTTTGCAACTGCATGTAAGAGAATTATTTTGAAAACACAAAGAACATACTGACAGGACAGTGGTTGACTAAGGGGGATTCGTAGAGCGTCTGTAAGTTTACGCACTTGGCATTGTCTGACCACTTTGCGAATGCGTCACTGCCAGCTTTAGCTTCCACACCTACCAGCTCATAGAGGCTCTGCACCACTAGTTTGCTCAAGTTCATGCAAGTCTGTCAATAGTGTCAGTTAATATTTGTTGATAGTGTCAGTTAATATTTGTTGATGCTGATGTATATGATTGAACTGTTGACTTGTCATTAGTAAATTGTTTATTACTGATTGTAACTTCTTTTTAAATATATCTGTAATGAAGCAATGAAACGTACATATCAAAGTTCTGCTTCTCTTTTGAGGTTGTTGACCCACTCTGTTGCTACAACTTCTGGCAACATCGCAGAAACAAATGACACTTTAACCAGCAAGAATTAACGCAGATATTGTAAATATTAAATAACAATCTTGAAAGACCTATTATTGTAAAACGTATAACATAGCTTTAAACCTAAATAAATTGAATATGATGAGTTCAGTGACAAAAGTAATTATTTTATTGAAAAACATTTAATTTCATTTGGCGACCTAACTTTCTTATCATGCACAAGTTAAAACAGAGATCGGCTGCTAACCTGCCATAAAGGATATTTCGCCACCAGTAAAAGAATATTGTCCTCGCATTCAATTTAGTCTCATAATAGATGGTTTATTAGTTTAAAATACAAAATCCATTTTTTCCATTCTTTAGCCTGCACACAAAGTACTAAGTATTTCTTGGGAATCAATAAATCATGTAGTAGCGTGTTACTTTGCTTTGTTCGTCTAAGTGAATGGAAATCGACAGTTATTTTAATTATTTCAGGTTGTGACAACGTTGAGAGTTTTGCATGAGTCAAAACAAAAACCTACAATAATAAAATATCAATTTTATAATAAATATTACTCCCAACCCAAGATTCAACTGACAAATGTTACTGTTGAGGAGATCGGAAATAAAATCCTACTGAGTAGGGACTGTAATAATAAATATTATTTATAACTATATATTTTTTCACAGATATATTAAAATAAAGCTTATGTATTCTTTAAACTACATTTATTATTCAAATATATTTTTTCAATATGAATAACGTCGAATGCAATTATCATCAGTAGATTTAGGTTCTGATAATTCTAAAAGTGAAATACTAGTTAATTTTTTTTCACACATTGTATCGACAGAATTATGATAAAACAATGAATTTATATTTCTGACTTTACTTCCAAAATATGACATTAATCCATCATAAGAAATGATTGTTATTGAAGGATTGTTACTAATATTTCTATTATTTAATGTTTTTGTACAGTTCAAAATATTTTTATGAATTTTAATATAACATTCTATCAAAAAAGCAAAAACCGCTAATGAAAATCCTATTCCTAATAAAAGAAACATTCCTTGAGTATCATCCAGTGTCAGTTGTCTATCTTCTGGAGCGCCAAGTTTAAGAGTACTAGACGAGACCTGAAAAATAATAACCATAAGTTGTCAAATACAACTGTTTTCAGTTTAGAATTTCCAGTGATTAAATATCATTGTTTTAATATTAAATGTTTTAATTTATACTAAGAAAACTGAGACTTATGACATATAAAACACTTCTTTTCATATGTTTTCCTAGTAGCACAATTTTAACATTTTATTACTAATTGTGTAAAAATTAATCATTTAAGTTTATGTAGGAACAAAGTTTTACTTCTCATTTATGAATTTTTTTACAGAATTTTATCATGTTTAATCATAGTTGAATAAGACCAATTTGTCGTCTTGTGTATTTTTTCATTCTTGTTTTTTGGCAGATTTTTATTTGACTCCAAAAGGGAATCTTGATAAATTTGATATAGAGATTACAGATAGTAGTAATGCATATCCACCTGTTCAAAATGAAACCAAACTTTAAAAATAAAAATGTTTGAAAACTGTACTTGATTAATTTCAAATTAAACAGAATTACAATCGAGAATATTGAAACATCTGGATGGCAACAATATATACTGCTGAAAATCACAATGAAAAATGTACATTTATATCAGGGGTAATCGTCATCTGTGAAGTTTTAAAAGAATTTCTAAAAAAAATTTACTTTATTTTGAATAAACAACTGAATGTTTACATTTACTTTTGCATAATTTTATTATTTTTCTTTAGCTATATATAGCAAAACTATTTGTGAATTAAAAAATCATACTTATTACAAATACCTAATATCCTAAACACAGAAAAACATAATACAGTGAAGTGAAATAATATTAAAGCTAAATAAATAATGTAAATGATTTTAATTGGGTTCACGGAAATTGAATAGAATGGAGATCATCAGAGGAGCAGATAAGAAAACCATTGTTATTAAGATAATTTTTTTTTCTGCTAAGAACAGTATGATTTCTATGTTGAGTACTGTTTACCTTTCTTAGCTTCATTCTTTTATTATATGTTTAACATACAAACAGTAAAAAACATAGAAATCAGATAAGAAACTCTTACATCATACAAGACTTTAGATATTATTCATGCATGTTTAGTTATTTTAAAAGAGAGTAAATTTTAATTTTTAATCGTTTTGGTAGTTTATTAAAACATCTGATCCCTGTTATATGATAATTTTTATTATTTATAACCAATCTAGAATAGGGCTTAAGAGGAAGACAAGTAAAATTCTGTGAGTAAAGGCACCACTGATAATTTTTGTAGCTTTCATTTGAATTAAGAAATACATTCAACATTATCACTTAAATTCCTTAGTGAAGCCCACCTCCAAAGCTTTAATCCATATTCGAAATTAGAATGAAAGAAAGCCATAACTCTTACTGATTCATATTCACACATATTTTAAGGTTCTATAACATGTAAAGAACATTGGATAGCTTCCTATTCTGTATAGCTATGCCTATCTAGATTAATCCCAAAAATATTTATAGATGAAACTTTTTGTACTGCTTGATGATTAAAATTTAATGCTATGTTGTGCTTTTATTTAGGAATAAGTCATTACTGAAACACAAGATACTAGCTTCTGTTAGAAAGCAGGCAGATCTTGATAAAATTCTATGTTAGTGAATAAAAAAGTCCAATAATTGATCTCTGAGAATAGAACATTTTATATCTTTAAATCCCAAATTTCTCCCATTGAAAATGTCTGTTTGCAATCAGATAAAGTATGACTCCAGCAATCTGAGTTATTACCAATAATATTGTAAGATTTCAATTTAGTATAATTTAGATTTTTATTTAGTATAATCCATTGTGGGATTGAATCAAATACCTTATTCAGATCCCAGAGAGTTACAGCAGCAACAAATTCAGGGTTTTCAACTTTATCAGCAATTTGATATATTAATGTTTGTGTGGCCTTAATATTATATGTTCATTTACCTTTTCAGAATCAATATATTTTAGTACATACTCGACCACTGATTTTAAAAGTAAGAGTATGCCTGATTTTTTATGATGGCTTCAAAAGCCTTGGATAAAATGAACTCAATTAGATGGCAACTTTAAACTGCACATCTATTTTCTTTTTTAAACACTGAAGTTGTCTTAAGTATATTTTAACATGAATGGGAAATATTAATTGAAATTAGTTATTGGGACAGCAGTATAACAATAATATTTTTCGGAAAAATACACACTGTCACAAGAAACAACTTTTTAAATGATTATCTGATACAAATAGGTATTTTTAAAAGTATTTTTACTAATGATTGCAGAAATGAATTTATTTTTACTTTAACACATCTCACAAACTTATACTGTTTGTTTTAGCATAATACTTGCATAAATTTCAAGTTATTTTAAAAGAATGAGTATGGATTTCATTGAGAAACTTTGTGTTGTGGTAGTGGCCTTAGTTACCTAATAAATTTATAAAATTAACTATACACTTAGAAAAGAAATTTCTGAAAAATAGCATATTTACTATTATATTTAGTAATACAGTACTCAATATGTGAAATAGTAAATCTTATTACGGTGTAGATGCGATTAACAGAGATACATTTAGTGATGAAATTTAGTATTATTGTTATTCTGTATAAACAAGTACAAGCACAAGCCACATTGTAATTTCCACAGTTGCACATTGTAAATTTGATGAATTGAATCTTAATATGTACCAATAAAAGTATGACTTTCACTAAGTAACTTTGCAAGTCATACTATTTTTAAGAGATCCTCTTTTCTGTATGTAAAAACAGAAATTGAAGAAAAAAAATGGTTTGAGTTTTTTGTACAACTAACTTTATATATTACCTAAAAAAAAATCCCTACAATGGCAATTATTAAAAGAAATATTTAAAACATGAAAATATAACGAATACATATAATTGATCAGATTTATTTTATCAAATTTCCTTATATATTTTATTTTTTCAAATTTCCTCTATCTCACGCCGACTTAACTTTTTTCACACATGGCTTAAAACTTCTTTTCCTTTATTTGTGCCCCTCAGCAATGCTGTCTCTCTTTTACATTAAACAGTAGTTCACATTGTGTTAATATTCCACCTCCCTTGGTTCCTCTTTTTCATGTCTTATAGAGACATGAAAATGGATAGAGATGTTCTCCTTGCTCTTCATTGACATCTCCTACGTTCTCAGGAAAAAATTGATGTGCAAATTTAAAAAATGAAGCTTCACCCATGTTACAGCCCAATTTCATGAAATTCTGCAACATTGGTTTAACTATGGCTTTTATTACGGATCTTTCTTATCCAAAAAATTGGCCATAACTTATTTAAATTTAATCCAAACACTGTTTTTACTGGATTCATTATAGGTACAAATGCTTATCTTTCATTAAATTCCTGATCTACAGCCTCATGAAGATCCCTTCTTTAGGTTTTTCATAAGATATTTTTGGAAACTTTGTTACTAAGAACTGGAAACAGCAACCATCTTTTGGAAGTGCTTTAGTAAGTTATTAGATTAGGCCAAGCGTGATATGAAGAGGAGGTTGGTTTATTAATTATGTTCTTTGAACTAGGTTGGAATTTTTCTCTTTTGAGCCAGTCTGTTACCAGTCTCTGTTGAGCCAGTCCAATGCTTGTATTTGGCCCACTGTCTCATTCACAAATGGACATGGCATTTCATACATACAGCCAGACTGTTGAGCAAACAATATATCAATGGCTTTCAAATCGCCACAGATTGTCGAAGAATGTTTTCATAGTTTATCTTTTTTTAGGATAGCTTTAAGATTTTCATAAAACTCCTTAAAATGCACCAAATGAGCAACAGTGGATTGAACCAATACAATTGCTATTGTGTAAAAGTACACCCTTTGGCCTCCATTTTGATGGGTCTGTAAATTGTCTCTACTGACTTTGGTCATGAATGATAAAAATTCATTAAGAAATCAATATTACAACAGATTTTTTGCTTTCAATCTTGATTCTAGCGATACACTGCAACTTTTGTCAGTTTCAAGTAATGAGTTAACTCGTTAATTGAATCCATGATGAATTTATATGCATTGTCTTCTTAAGTCTTGTATGCTTCATCATCATCAGTTTCATTTTCTGGGCTGCACTTAGTAACCTCTGACACGTCTTCGAGAATTGTAGGTGAAATTAGAATAGAGAGAGATTCATTATGTGCAACCAACCGGTCTTATGGCAAAAGGAATATTAAATTTTTATGATTTTTTGGCTCCCTCCAAGTCATTGAAAAAGGCAATGATTTTTTTCTTACCATTTTTCCAGTCTCAATCCCTCTACACACATATGGCATACTTTATGCGGCGCCCAGCTTTTGTCTTGATATCAATGCCTTACGCCAAAGAATGCATAATACACATTTTTCACAAAACTAGTAATATCTTATCTCTGCTTGCAATTTATAACTACCAAAAACATAACAGAAAACATTTGGGTTATTTAAAAACTTTTGTGGATTCATTTTTACTCAAACTGCACAATCTAAAGATCACAGCATAAACATAATCTCAAAGCACTATAGAAACAATAACTACAGTTTGTCGCCAGCTGTGTGTAACAAGTACTGTTAATTGCTCCGTCTTAGAAAAAAAAATATTTCCCTTCCCACAGAAATTTACGCAAATTAAGCTTAGGAAATAAAATACTTATTTGATTTACAAAAAACTGTGCGTGATAAGCAAAAAAACTAATACTACATCGGAAAATTACATGATCATCAAAACTTGTGCAACATTGTGTTACTCATACTGTAATAAATATGGTTGCAAGACGACTTCAAACTATTTCTTTAACATCAATTACTGTAACTTTTACTGGAAAGTTTTAGTCCAGTTCGACATTTACTCAAAAATTTCTTATACAAACAAATTTTTCTGACATTTTACAGATGAAAATATTTCAACTTAGCTATACAATTAAGAAAGTAGTTATCAAATTCACGTAGAGAGATTGATATTTTCAGAGTTAGTAGAGAAATTTTAATTTCATTTCTGATTATACATCTGATAACGCATCTTTAAATTTAATAGTTGATTTCAGTAAATCAACTATTAGCCTTACATTTTCATCTAGTAGGGATTATTAAAAATATTTTTTAGTCTTATAAACCCATTTTGATTCTTCAGAATCATTATTGAATGATTTGTCTTTATTGAATGAGATCTGTTTGTAGCCACTTCTTTTGTTCGTGTATTAAATATATGTTATACATTGTACATCTCTGATAAATTGTTAATTGTTGGAATCCAACATTGTAGAGATTGTATTGAGGAACCAGCTGTGTTTATACACATTTGGCTAGGTCTCACACTATCAAATTACTAATATGAAAGGCAACTTTTAAACCTTTGTGAACCCTAACAATCGTGCTAAAAGAAACAAATACTTTTGATTTTAATAAAAAATAAAATCAGATATCTTTTCACCAAAAAAATATAATGGTAAATTTCTTCTGTCTTGGAAAAAATAAAAATTTTAAAAATTCTTTAGAAATATCTTAATTTAATAGAGCTCTAAATAACCTAAGCAGGAAGGTTGTAGGAGAGAATGTGATACACAGTCTATACTGTGTTTCTTGGTTAAGTAGAAGTGAATAGGTATAAATAATTAAACTTACTTCTAAGAATTTTCCAGTACTTGCTCTATACTGATCCCATTCAACATCTTTTGATAACTTTTTATAAAATCCTGTTTCAATAATTCTCAGCATCACCATATTTATCTCATTCACATAAATAGAATCTTTTGGAAAAGCGATTGATAACATAATTGGTACAAAGCATTCTCTGCATAAATGAAATCTGGATTTTCTATGCCTTGAACTGATTTGAAATATAAAACATTTACTTTCAAGAAAGAATTATGTAAAATATGAAAATATGTAAGCATTAAAACAGTATACCTGAGAAAAAGAATGAATAGATCTTTGGATTTCATTTGAACCATTTCTTTTATCATGGTCTGCAGCACAATCACACATGGGGACTGTTCTAACTTATCTACCTTAACACCATAACCATAACCTGTTCGAACTTATGTGGTGGTAACCTTAAAGAACTCTGGTTCTAGGGTACATAATCAATTATTTACTGTATCCATAATCTCCTCATTGGTTTCAAATTACTGAGTAGAAGCCAGTAACAACTTGATGAAGAGATAGTTACTACTTGGTTACAAGTCTTGGTTGTGGAGGCAAAGTAAAAGATTTTTCCACTTAAACTCCTCAATTAAAGCCTTTATGGAACCTGTAGAATGGAGCCATGCATGTCATCTTCTGAATTTCTTGCTACAGTCTCTCATAGCAGTGCTGTAACATTAACATTATTATCATAAACTGAACACAATTGTTGATTGATTTTGGAACACTAATTGCATTTAACAGCAAAAACTCTATACATTGATCCTCATAGAAAGTGACTATGATAGGTTACATAATCCTTTGAGTACGCTATACCACCACGGAGTGGAATTGATATTAAGGGCTTATTGTTAATTGATGTATTGTTAACTGATGTTTTTGTAAAATAAGAGTGATTACCACTTTGCATGAATTGTGTTGCTATGGCAACTGGTTTATTTCCAACAGCTAATCAAAAATCAGTTTAAACAAACCTTATATTCTCAAAAATTTGTGATCCCTGACAATAAAAATACTAAGATTTTGGTTATGACATTCAATGAGGGGCACTGTGTAAATGTACACCCTTCTCCAAATTTCTGCTACCAAATTCTCATTGGACTTTTATAATTTTATTAGCAAATCATACAATTATCAGTGAATCTTGGTGATACTGTGCCCTTTCACTTCAAAAACTCAGGCACACTATGCACCTGGTAATTGGTAGAAATGATAACGATTCTGTATTTCACTAACTGTTACTTTATCACCTTCGAATTGGGAGAACAGCTGCAACAAAATTACAGACTGATGCTTACTCCTGTTCATGTGCTTTGCTTTGTTACTGTGGTAACCAATTTATTTTAAGTAACAGATTGGAAATCAATTTTTGAATAGCCCTTGAATCTCATTTATGTTAAATATTTATTCTTTCTTTTTCCTGTTTAGCCAACGGTAACTACCGTTTAGATAATACTTCAGAGGACGATATGTATGAGTGTGAATGAAGTGTAGTCTTGTACATTCTCAGTTCGACCATACCTGAGATGTGTGGTTAATTGAAACCCAACCACCAAAGAACACCGGTATCCACGATCTAGTATTCAAGTCCATGTAAAAATAATTGGCTTTACTAAGACTTCAACACTGGAACTCTCGACTTCCAAATCAGCTGATTTGGGAAGACGCATTCACCACTAGACCTACCCGGTGGGTTATGTTAAATATTTATTATGCCAATATTTCTGCACAAAGTATAATGTCATATGTTGCTCTCTCAAACGGTCATAGTTTTCAAGAATCAAAAATGGGCTATTAGATCATTATTTGGTACCCACAAAATTAGTTATGCTAATTTGTCCTTGTGTTTATATTTAAGAAAGTGCAATCTTTGCTAAAAAGAAAGGTCACTTATTCTTAAAAAAAAAATAATAATATCCTTCTTACAAATGCTTTACTTTACCAAACCAGATAAATGACTGTTTTCAAACAACACAGAATACTTTGGTTTATGAGAAAGAATCAGTGCATCCATTGCTATTTCTAATAAACTGTTGAACAATTTCAAAAATTTTACTAACAATTTATTTAAAATACACTTATAAGACTTTCTTATTATTCTGTTGACGAATTTTTAAATATTACTAATTAAAAAAAAAGTGTTTAATTGGACCCAATTCTATGTGCTCAAAATAATTTTCTATAGCCGTTTCTAAACCGTGAACTATATTGTGGTAATTTTTTATAATTAATGTAAATATGTTTCACATTTAGTTCCTTGAACAAAATAAAGTAAGTATTGTGATCGCGAAACATTTCGGTTTTCATATTTCAACGGAAATATCCATTTTGACCATCCCTTAATCGATTTTGACTAGTTTTGGCATGACATTTGTACGTACGTATCTATGTTGCATAACTCAAAAACGATTAGCTGTTGGATGTTGAAATTTTGGATTTAGAACTGTTGCAACATGTAATTCTGCACCTCCCATTTTGATTGCAATGAAACTTAAAATTTTAATTAATGAAATATTTTGATCTTAAAGGGAAGGCACATCGGTTCGAATCAGTCTTCATCTCCTTTTGTTTTTTTTAACTTTTTTTTAAAATTTAAATATATTAATTTAATAATTAACACGCAATTGTAAAAAAAGTTTTACAATAAATAATTATAAAAAAATGAAAAAAAATTATTAGTGAAAAAACATTTCATATACTTTTAAAAATGTGTACATGTAATTTAATAGGCATATATATGTGTATATGTAATAGATTTGGTGAAACATCTGCTTATTTAATATTAATTGAAAATTACAATTTAGAATTGAATTATTTTTTAATTTTCTAGTTTAATTTCTATTTCATTTTATTTAATTATTCTGGAATTTCTGTTGAGTGATTGAAAAATAGACTGTCACAAGAACTATATACACTGAGGCATACATGCCCGATCTTTAATAAATTACAAAAAATTCTTATCTTTTAGTTCATTACTCCTGTGACATGTCGGACAATATTCTCCGTAAGTCAGAGTTAATCATAATTTGGTTTATTTGTTTCTTGTTGCCAATCATTTAATCGCTCTTTGGTTTGATATAATTATTCCGTTTTAAATTGGTTGCACGTTCTCTAGTTTTCAAATTTTCTCTCCCTTTATATTCTTTTTTTTCTTTCCTTGGTCTTAATGTTTTCTTCTTTATATTTATCATCTTCTCTTAATCTTTTTATTCTTTCTTTGGTTTTAACATTTTTTCCTCTTTATATTTATCATCTTCTCTTAAATTTTATTCTTCCCTTGTTCTTAACATTTTCTTTCCTTTCTTATTCATCTTCTTGTCGTTTTTTGAGATGTATTTCTTCATGTTATTTTTCTTTTTCCTGTATGATTGTTTCTTTTTCATTTTTGATTATTTACCAAATAATCCAATAATAAAAACTGAATATTTTATACCGTTAGGTCAAAATTAACATTTGTAACCAGTATGCAGGAGTTCACTAAACAGAATAGTTTAATTATTATTAACTTTTGTTTATACAACATATCAGAAATCTAAAACATTTGTTAATCAGCAACTCACAAAGATACGAATAATACTGATCTAGTAATACGAGTAATAAAGATACTTTTATTCTATTCTAATATTTCATGTATGATTGTTGAATTAATAATTATATAAATATTTGGTGTTAATAAAAGCTAATATTTCAGCAATTGTGTAACTGTCCACTTTATTAAAGAATTGGAGGATCGTATCTCACTTTCAGCTGAATAAGTTTGAATGAAGTGGAGCAAAAAATGTGTATATGTAATTTAATAAGCGTACAAGGAAGTCATGTGATGGCAACATCAGATTTTTATCACATAATTTGTTTTTATATTTATAATTTATCTTATGTTGATATGATCTGTATAATCAAAAAAAATTACAATGAAATTGTAAACCATACGGTAAGATTCTCGCAGAAATCATTTCTTCGGCTCAAAAAAAGAAAATTTCTGTAATATAAAATTGTTTTTAACGAAACGGTACTGGTATCAAAAAAGGTAAGACACTACATTTATATTATCAAATTTTTTTATTAATTTAGAATTTTCTTAAAAAAAAAATTCATGTTAAATATATGTAATACACAATTGATAATAAACAATGTCTAAGCGTTCTATATAATAAATAAAAATACAAAAAATTGTTACAAAACTCTTACCGGCCCAGTTTCATTTATTACACAACGAATAATCATAAGAATTATATTGTTTCTGTAAATGTGATATATATTACATATAAATGAAAATGGGCCGGTAAGACTTTTGTAACAAATTTATATTTTTTTTGCTTATTATATGGAACGCTTGAACATTGTTTATTATCAATTGTATATTACATATATTTTACACGTATTTTGTTTTAAAGAAAATTCTAAATTAATAACAGATTTTGATAATAGAAATTTAGTGTCTTCCTTTTCTGATATCAGTATCGTTTTGTTAAAAACAGTTTTATTATTATTACAGAGATTTTCGTTTTTTGAGTGGAGGAAATTATACCTGTGAGACTCTTACCATGCGGTTTACAATTTCATTGTAATTTTTTTGGATATCACTGCATTTTGTTAGATAATTCTTTTATTTTTTTTATGAATTGCTGATTGTTATCTTATGGATTTATTATTAAAATTTATTGTCTTTCTAGAACAAACAAATTGAATTTCATGGCCAATTTTTTTTGTTGATAGTGATATCATTCACTTCATATCATATTTTTCATTTTTTAATAAAACTAGTAAACTCTTAAGTCTCTTGTAAACTAATATTTCTATTTTTTATTTTTTTTAATTGAATTTTTTTTTAAAAGTAATGGGAATTAAAACAATTGTTTCATTTTCAGTACTTTCATTTTACATAAAGACATTTACTATTAAAACAATCTGTTGTATATCTTTTTTTAAATTTAATTATTTCAAGTACATCAAGTTTTTGTATGCTACCTAGTACTATCAAGTACTGCTATCTAGCGGTGCGATTCATAAAGATACATTAAAAAAATAAATAAAATGACATATTCGAGTCCTGCGGTTCATCAAATTGAAAAAAAAGTTGTCTAACAAAATTCTAGGTATTTTTTGAAAGTATTCTTCATTACAAATTTAACTGAACTGAAATATAATGTTTTTACGCTTATTTTATTTTTTCTCGTTCATTTCACTGTTAGTTTAGTTCATGTTTAGAACTGTAAACATAGTTAATTGACTTCATCGCCTCTTACCGATGAAGTTCTAACGAACGCCATGATTTTTAGTAACTATCAGAATAAGAATTGTTTATTTATATATCATATTGAATTAAAGCATCCCTTGTGCAAAGAAACATGAGTGATACACTGACTGAATTGCTGGCCAATTTTCTGTTTTTTAAGTATATATATTCTTTGAAATTGAACTAAGTAGTTTCAATATATTATGATAACATATATTAAAATTATTTCAATTAAGATTTTGTGTTTTATATTAGATTGATTTTTGAACATAATGTGCGCTATATTTTGTGTATTCTGTTTGAATAAATTCTAATGTCCAATATACATCCTTTGTGAGATCAAAGCACTTAATAAACATGGGCTTTATTTTTTATAATGATAATGTTTAATGAATGATGATTTGTTTTTTGTTTTAAAAGTTTCATCGCACCTATCTTTTTTAACTTTTTGAGTTATTGTGTCTGAATTTTTTATGTATGTGTTTTATTTTTATTTATTTTGTGTGGAGGGAGATATTGAATGCATGGTTATATCCATTTGTGTGTGTTAATTATTGTATGATGTTTAATTCTATGTAATCTTAAGGCGATATAAGTACGTTAAATGAGTATGGATTAACCACCCACATTAACATCCTTGATATTCAACATACAAATGAAAAAGATTATATCTTAACTTTCTTAGACATTACGAGGTATAAAAACACATATTAATATACTAAAGTGAACCGCCAAAATTAAAATCACATTCATCTCATCTTCATTCTGTATGTGTGTATATATATATATATATATATATATATATATATACATACAGAGTGGTCCAGAAGAATAAGCCAATACTTTGACAACTCATTCTAGAGGCTAAAAATAAGAAAAAAGTTCATATAAACATAGGTCCAAAAACGCTTTGTTAGCGAATTATACAGAGTGAAAGATTTCGCTCGAGTTTCAGTTCCTCCGGGTAAATTAAGGCTTTCTGAAATTCTGGGAAGGTCAATTAAGGCACAAATTCAATTGTTTCTTATGGTTTTTGAGCTGGGAAATCGAAAAAAATAGGTCCAAGAAATGTAACTCTCTTAGTTTCTAAGATATCCCATGTAAAACGCCAAAAATAGGGTCAAAAAACACATTTTCTTTTGTTTGACATACAATAACGTTGTTAAATTGGCAATAAATCATACATTTTTTAAACTTAATTGTAGAGAATTTAATTATAAGAAGATTGATGTAAATAATGTCAGCAGAAAACAAATAAAATTTTAAACATGTCGAACAAAACCGACAAAAACTTAGAAGAAAATATTACAAAAAAAGAAAACAGGTGTGTCTAGTAGGTACAATAATTTTAGACCTATGGAAAACAAATTGGCAACGCTGATTTTTTTCATCACAATTTTTTAAAATACTACTCATTGTTGTCAGTTAATTGTTTGCAATATTACGTCAAATTTTTATTGTAAAAATTTCAGAAAACTGTTAATAAGTGTAATTTTGTATTCATTTTACAATGCATAAAAATCAAGTCTGTTAAAAAAAGTAAAATTCTGTTTATTTTTGTTTTGAAAAATGCCGCGTGTCTTCACTAATGCCGAATATGCCGACATGATTTTCATCTATGGATTTTGCAATGGAAGTGCTGCGGCAGCGGTTACAGAATATCAAAATAGGTATCCTGTACCAAATCGTAAAGTATTTATTAGAATTTTTAATATTCTTCGTGAGAATGGTACACTTCCCAGCGCTCATATTTCATCTGAACGACAGGCAAATCATGCTGATGAAGGTGAAAACATTCTACAGATAGAATGTTTAATTCCATTTATACTATTTTCGGATGCGCATCAGTGGTCTGAAGAAAACCCACATGCTACAGTGGAAAAAAATTTCCTGCAACGATTTTCAGTGAATGTTTGGTGTGGTATCAAAGAGGACCAATCAATCAGGACTGTGTCACAGGGAGAAATTATCTGGAATTTTTACATAATGAATTTATTATATTGCTGGAAAATATCCCCTTAGCAAAACGAATTGAAATGTATTACCAATTTTATGGAGCTCCTACACATTTCACTAATAAAGTAAGGCAATTTCTTGATGAAATGTTTGCCACCAGATCCCCAGACCTCACTCCATTGGGTTTGTGGGGATAGTCGAAAAATGAGGTTTACAAGCAAAAACTAGACACTCGCGATGAACTGATTGCTCGCATTCTCAACACTACAGCTATAATCAAGGAACGCGAAGATACCGTTAGACTGGCAACACAAAATCTAGTACAATGCTTTGAAAAGTCCATTGAACACAACGGTGGCATTTTTGAAAGTTATTAAACCACATGAAATACTACTTGTAAGCAGCATTTTATGATTATCATAAAAAAACAGTAAATATTCTTTCTTCCTCCAGTTATTTTCTACTGTACATAACGAAAAAGTTTTTTCAATCTGTTAAAAATTAATCTGTTTTGTTGTTAATAAAAGTCGACATGTTTAAAATTTTATTTGTTTTCTGTTGACTTTATTTACATCATTATATGCTTAAAAAATGTATGATTTATTGCCAATTTAACAACGTTATTGTACGTCAAACGTAAGAAAATGTGTTTTTTGACCCTATTTTTGGCGTTTTACATGGGATATCTTAGAAACTAAGAGAGTTACATTTTTTGGACCTATTTTTTTTTATTTCCCAGCTCAAAAACCATAAGAAACAATTGAATTTGCGCCTTAATTTACCTTCCCAGAATTTCAGAAAGCCTTAATTTACCCAGAGGAACTGAAACTCAGGTGAAATCTTTCACTCTGTATAACTCGCTAACGAAGAGTTTTCGGACCTACGTTTATATGAACTTTTTTCTTATTTTTAGCCTTTAGAATGAGTTGTCAAAGTGTTGCCCTATCCTCCTGAATCATTCTGTATAGTTAAAAAAATGTAACTTCAGTTACTTTCGTAAAAGAAAGCAGTTGGACCGATCATTCAAGATGTCTATAAAAGTTACTCTTATATTGTGACATGAGTTTAAATTTTAAAAATGTTATATTAAAATAAATTTGGTTTATTTGTCACTAAAAATTAATATTGTTTTATATTGAATAACCAGTCAGAAAACAGTCCACAGAAGTTAAAAAGAATTTTACTGATTATGAAAATTATAATTTTTTTCTTACATACCCAGGTGTGAATTTTGTTTTGATAATATACTTAAGCTCTTCTTTGGAACCAAGAAATGAATATGGTTGTCGATAGATTGACTTTGAAACATTATATAAGCCAGTTTCTATGTTTGGAACAAAATCTGCCGACTTAAAAAGTGCATTTGCTACTGGATCACTAGAATTTTCAAAGGCTGATTTCCAGTCACTTCCATCTATAAAATGGCAAAATAAATTGATTAATTACATAAAAATGTTAAATAAGAAAGTAATGTAAATTTAATATTCCCCTTGTGATTCTTTTTTAATTAACAAGTGTTATCCTAAATCTTAAACTAGCTGTATATTAAATAACAAATTTCTAAATCTGATGATTTAGAAATAAGTATAAGACTATGCTACAGATATTACTACATTGCCATCCTTCATTAGCATTGCCAATAGTAATTTGATGCATGACAACAAAGCTTGTTACTTGTTTTCAAGTTATAACTTCTAATTAAGCATTTGGAAATTTACACTAACCATAATTCAAGAGCATGCCATATAGAGCAGTTGATCAAAGTCCCAAATTTCTAACATAGTTTACCAAGATCACAGTGTAGATTAGAATATGTTTTATAATTATAGTATTAGAAATGAACATTGGTAAAATAGACGGAGCATACAGGAAAGTTAAGGAGAATTTTGGGGTACATAAATTAAAATCTAATAATGTGTTAAACAAAGATGGTACACCAATATATAATACGAAAGGTAAAGTCGATAGATGGGTGGAATATATTGAAGAGTTATACGGAGGAAATGAATTAGAAAATGGTGTTATAGAGGAAGAAGAGGAAGTTGAGGAGGATGAAATGGGAGAAACAATACTGAGATCTTAATTTAAGAGAGCATTAAAAGATTTAAATGGCAGAAAGGCTCCTGGAATAGACGGAATACCTGTAGAATTACTGCGCAGTACAGGTGAGGAAGCGATTGATAGATTATACAAACTGGTGTGTAATATTTATGAAAAAGGGGAATTTCCGTCAGACTTCAAAAGAAGTGTTATAGTTATGATACCAAAGAAAGCAGGGGCAGATAAATGTGAAGAATATAGAACAATTAGTTTAACTAGTCATGCATCAAAAATCTTAACTAGAATTTTATACAGAAGAATTGAGAGGAGAGTGGAAGAAGTGTTAGGAGAAGACCAATTTGGTTTCAGGAAAAGTATAGGGACAAGGGAAGCAATTTTAGGCTTCAGATTAATAGTAGAAGGAAGATTAAAGAAAAACAAACCGACATACTTGGCGTTTATAGACCTAAAAAAGACATTCGATAACGTAGACTGGAATAAAATGTTCAGCATTTTAAAAAAATTAGGGTTCAAATACAGAGATAGAAGAACAATTGCTAACATGTACAGGAACCAAACAGCAACAATAACAATTGAAGAACATAAGAAAGAAGCCCTAATAAGAAAGGGAGTCCGACAAGGATGTTCCCTATCGCCGTTACTTTTTAATCTTTACATGGAACTAGCAGTTAATGATGTTAAAGAACAATTTAGATTCGGAGTAACAGTACAAGGTGAAAAGATAAAGATGCTACGATTTGCTGATGATATAGTAATTCTAGCCGAGAGTAAAAAGGATTTAGAAGAAACAATGAACGGCATAGATGAAGTCCTACGCAAAAACTATTGCATGAAAATAAACAAGAACAAAACAAAAGTAATGAAATATAGTAGAAATAACAAAGATGGACCACTGATTGTGAAAATAGTTGGAGAAAAGATTATGGAGGTAGAAGAATTTTGTTATTTGGGAAGTAAAATTACTAAAGATGGACGAAGCAGGAGCGATATAAAATGCCGAATAGCACAAGCTAAACGAGCCTTCAGTAAGAAATATAATTTGTTTACATCAAAAATTAATTTAAATGTCAGGAAAAGATTTTTGAAAGTGTATGTTTGGAGTGTCGCTTTATATGGAAGTGAAACTTGGACAATCGGAGTATCTGAGAAGAAAAGATTAGAAGCTTTTGAAATGTGGTGCTATAGGAGAATGTTAAAAATCAGATGGGTGGATAAAGTGACAAATGGAGAGGTATTGCGGCAAATAGATGAAGAAAGTAGCATTTGGAAAAATATAGGTAAAAGCAGAAACAGACTTATAGGCCACATACTAAGGCATCCTGGAATAGTCGCTTTAATATTGGAAGGACAGGTAGAAGGGAAAAATTGTATAGGCAGGCCACGTTTGGAGTATGTAAAACAAATTGTTGGGGATGTAGGATGTAGAGGGTATACTGAAATGAAACGACTAGCACTAGATAGGGAATCTTGGAGAGCTGCATCAAACCAGTCAAATGACTGAAGACAAAAAAAAAAATTATAGTATTTTTTTAATTTTTTTTTTATTAAACTAATGGAAGATGAGAATTTTCTCATTGTTAAAGATACATGTTAAAAATATATGTTTGTGTGTATGCATGCGCCTGCATGTCATTGTGGTGCAGTAATATTTTATATTTTGTACATTTAAACCAAGAATGGATATTTTGAATTTTATTTTTGTCATCCTTGGTGAGTCAGAACTTCATATAGAATGAATCAAAGATTAAATATAATATAATTATAATAATGTAATCCTAAACCTAAAACTATCATAATTATTAATTATTCTTCATTAGTGATAAATGTTATAATTCTCTTTTGTATATTTAATATCTATTATTACAGTTATGTATGAAATTCATCTACAATAATAATTACTCATTACTATGAATGGAAAAGATTTATTAAATAGAAAATTATAATTGTTATAGCTATTATTACTACATGGTTAATAAATTAGAAACCAAGAATAAAAACTAAATAAAAGTAAGTATTTAGACTGTATTATATCTAAAAAAAACTTCAGAAAAATTTGCACCAAAGTAAAAAATTATACTTTTTATCATTATAGCATAAAAATCCAATGCTAAGCAGTGTTCATGACAAACAGATTAAAAAATATTCAAATGTAACAAAGTATACAATTTAATTTTTAGTTCAAAAAATCGTTTAATTTACCTGGATTAAATTTTCAACTGAATTAAATTTTCAACTGAACCACCAGAGGAACATTCTTTATTATATTAAAAAAAAGGGGATCATGAAAATCAATCCGTTTGGTAAAGAGCAATTTTAAAAATTTTCATATACAAGTTGAATTGCAGCCAGCTCCTTTATTTCAAAGCCAGTTAGAAAAAAAGATGATAAGCTATTACTGCTGAGGTTTTAGAAATAATATTGTAATTAATTTATTAAACCAATAACTGCTGATTACTATTAAAAAAAATTGTGGTATGTACTGCTACTGTTAATAAAAATCAGTATATAAGCTTTTTGAGTCATACATGAGTACATTTTATTTTAAAGGTTACACAAGTACAAAAAAATTAACATCAAACCAAACTTGTTTATAGGTAACCTGTGAACTTTGTAGGATATTTCTTTTTTTTAACATTTATATCTCTATTCTAATGTTCATTTATTTTAAGAGAATTAAGAATTAATTATAAAGAGAGCAGAGCTATTTATAATATTTACAATAATTAGGTAGAAGTAATAATAGTAAAAGATGAAGAAAGGTGAACTCTGATTTAGAAAGGACTGAGATGATGAAGTAGTAGTCTATTTCCACTGTTTTTAAACATGTACATAGAGAAAGCATTATAGGAATTTAGGATTAGCAGTATAGGAAAAATTGACAGTGAAGTACTATATACGTAGAAAAATTAATAATATTAAGATTCTCGGATAAAATAGTTCTTTGAATAGAAGTTTGAGTAGTGAATAGAATGTATGACGAGGCCAAAAATACAGTTAGAAAGTAAACAAGGCTTAAAGTTAATGAAATGCAATAGAAAGGGGATATTGGAATTAGATTTTAAGTAGGAAACATAATATTCCAGAAATTAAAATTCTTTGACAGTAATTATGTGGAGTATAGTGTTTTATGATAGTTAAATAAGGAGACCTGAAAAACAAACAGGAAAAGAGTAGAGTCCTTTGAAGTATGTGTTACTAGTAGTATGTGTACTAGTAAACATACTGGTATGTGTGTTGAAAATAATGCAGGCCAATAAAGCTAGAAATGAAGATAACTAGAGTAATGGTACATAATTAAGACAGCCAGCTTTAGTTAATGTAAAGTAGAGAGGTTTTTACAGAAAACAAAAACTCAAGAGGAACAGCAAAAATGAAACTGAACTCTTATTTGTTCATGCATTTTAATATGTGTACCTCCCCTTCAGTACTCAAAAAAATGAATAACAGAACACTTTTTCCTTTGATTTGTGTTACAAGTAAATTTAATAATTTTACAATGCCCTACTATGTTCAAGACATCATGCTGCCACTAGTTGACAACTTTTCAGTCATAAATATCAACACTGCCTACTTAAAGTTCAGTGGCATATTGTTACAAGAGCATTTAAAGAATTTTTTTTTCCTTCACATGTAGTGTATATTTTTATTTAATCAACATTTTTAATTTGTTATATTTATTTGTCCAATTCTTATTGGTAACTGATTTTTGATTTATAAAGCTCTGTATTTGATCCAGAACAATTAATTAATATAAAAACAAAGTATAGAAAACTTTGAAGAAATATTTTCAAAAGAATGCGACCAAATAATAGAGAAGAAGCTTTTTTTGGGAACATATTCCTTATTACAAAAGCAAAGTTAGGAGTTAATGAAATGTTACTTAAAATTTTGTTCTTGAAGAAAGAAATTTAATCCTATAACATTACTCCATATTTATATTTGTCATTGTGTTTTGTAATTGGAGTAAAAATCTTATATCAACACAATTTTTATTATATTCTAATCCTGATTTATTCTACACACTTAATGATGAAAATGGTGGGCGAAAAAAATTCAGATCCTTGCTTGAAATTGAATCTACCAGTTTAAGAGTTTCACAATAGAAGAAGTTTTTTAAGACCTGTTTTTAACAAAGCACTAGATAGAAATATACATTTATATACCATATTATTAAAAGTTGTTCTTGTTTGCATTTTTGATGAAAATCTAAATTCTTTGAAGAAAACCCACAGGAATTAAGGAAAATTATGCATAAAATTAAGTTTTTTTGGCTGTGTTCTTGGTAGTGCAATTTCAAAATTTTATGTTTGATTTTTTTAAATATATAAAGAACTGTTTATATTTATAAACCGGTTTTGTGTCCTAAACATTTATAAAAACATTCTTTGATAGTTGTGTTCAGTATAGTGATGATTTTTTATAGAAACTACTAAATTGGCTCTCACAAACATTCAATGTAATTTTTGACATAGAACTATGTATTTTAATCTTGTTTGTACTGATGTGGTACATACACAGTTTCATACCTTTAATTAACATAAGATGAATAAAGAAGATATGAAGAATTTTATTTCAGACAGGATGTGATGAGATTTTAGAATCTCATTATATCTGTTTGTCTTACATTCTATTCAGTACTGGTAAAGTAGAAGTCCATGAAACATGGAACCTAACTTTAACTCTCCTACCAATTATGAGGTTCATAAATTTATTTATATTTTTCAAGAGGAAAGGCATTGTCACCTAGATCAATTGATGATTGTGTAGTGCTTATGGTAAGTAATATTTTGAGTAACAGTTCTACGAGAGATAGGTGCTGGAAATTCAGATAGAAATAAACAGATGTAAATAATAAAAGCAAAAAGAGTGATAATTATAACTTGTTAAAAAAAATTTGAACAAATCACGTGAGATAAAAGTTATTTAATAATTTTTGACCTTTCAAATGAATTTACATAAATTTATGAGTTTTATAAATTCTGAGCAAGTCCTGTTAGCAAAATAAGTTAGTGCCCTCATTTGTCCATGAGCTTGGTATACTTTGAATGCTACAATAAAAAATGGAGTGATATTTCAAAAGAATTATGATTACGTGATGTACAAAATCTAAATAATGGTTAAGACCTATGAAGTGAAACAAATTTGACCAGGAACTATCAAACCAAAATATGTTGACTTACCTGTTTCAGAACTACAAGGAGAATTTTTTGACAAAATCCAAGGAACTTTGAACCACAATAATATCAGAAGTTTATTGTGAACTGCAGGAGAAGAATCTTTGTAGGTTAATCTAAAAAGCAGTCCTCGTAAACAATTTTATTTTGTACTGAACATATGCAACCACACTATTGTATCACATAAAGACTTTATTTTAATAGTTTAGTTGGGAAATGATATAGGTGGTGACTAGCTAAATGAAGTAAACATGAGTAATTTATCAATATATTATAGTAGAATCTTTCACTTTTTCCATTTTTTAATCAGCAAACAGGAAGTAAACATTTAACAGCTATCTTATACTGAAAAATATAAACTAATTAATAGAAACATGAATACTAACGAATCACTCCAATTTTGTAGTTTTTTAGAAGAAGGTCCTTTGCAGTATCCACAACTGCAGGGTATGCAGGTAGTGTAATAAAAGCAATAATACAACCAGTGTAAGCCGCTGTTATTATAATAGTAAACACCCAATAAATACCTAAAAAAAAATTAAGAAAAGATTATTTTTAACAATCAGTTTTTTTTCATTATTTAAGCAATAAATTCTCAAAGGGTAAACATCATTAGAAGATAATTAACCTCCAGTCTGTTCAAGCTAAATAGTTTACAGTCTAGTTGGATACTTCCTTATAACACAAGATTTTAGAATCAATGAGGTTGTTCTTTTAGAAATCCTATATCTGTTTTCTGTGTCTTTTAATTTCTAGAAGAAAAGCAAATTTTTTAAATATTTAAGATGATTAATGGTAACCTTTTTTTGGATTGCCTCTTCTCATCCCCTACCACCATAAAGATAACTAATCTACAAACAGGGAAATGGGGAAATGTAGCTAAGTGTAAAAATTGGAACAGAACAGTAATTGAAAAACCTTTTTTACTAAATCAGCATTTAAAAATAAATCAGCCAAACCCATACTGGAGGCAGTTGACAAAGAGTAGATGGAAAATGAAATGTAATAAAAAAGTACAGAAAAATTACCAATTACCAACCAGTGTAATTAATTAAGTTCTAACACTTTCAGAAGTTATTTCTCCATCTAAAGGAACATCTGATAAACTTGTATATAAGTATTCACTTCACATATTATTTGATGTAGATTAGAATAAAAATAAAATAAAATTTCCATAAATATAATATCAATCAAGTTAAAAAATAAGTCATTTAAATTATAAAATAAATACATTTGTATGTCTAGTCGATAAAAGCACCTAAATTGTTATATTTATGGTATAAAAGCAATTTGGCCAACATATGAATCAATAATTATTGTTTAAAATTTGTTTGAATAAAATAATGTTTGTTCATTTATCAGTTTGTTGTTATTTAAGTAGATGTGGAATTTTTCTAAGATATTTGTTTTATAAAAGTCATTGGAGTATTCAAGGCTATTTAAGGTAAAAGAGAGTAAGGGAAAAATTGGAAAAGGGAAAAATCAAAGAAGGGGAAAACAGGAAAAAGGAAATGGAAAGGGGAGAAAGAGGCAGGGAAAAATGAAACAAGGCAAAGAGAAATGGAGGAATGAAGGGAAAAGGGAATATGGTAAAAACAAAAATAGAAAAAAAAGGAAATTGGGGAAAAGGAGAAATTAAAAGGGAGAAAAGGAAAGGTTAAATTTTGGGAAGTTCTGTAATGGTCATTTTGTTAATGTTTTATCAAACTTACAATTGTGTTCATTTAATCTATATATGTATGTACTCAAATCTAGCAATAGTAAAGCATTTCTGGGTCTGCTAGTGTATAATAATTATAATACGCTTTGTATATATTTTCATAGTATGCTTTTATAACATCCTGATTTGTAGACCTTGGGTTTTAAGGATATGTTCAGTAATATTAGGTTTTTTTTGTTACAAAATAATGCATTTTGATAGACGAAAAATTGTTCACATGCGTTTGTTCTAATAGTCAATTATGCACTGAATTTCCACAACTTTACTTGTGTTCTTGCAGCATGTCACATTATTAATAGATCGAATTTCAACATGTGGCATACTTTACTGCGATGTTTGAATTTCTCGTATAACCTCCTATATTTTTTTAACAAAAACCTTGAAAATAATAATACAGGTTCGTTAATTGTTGACAATACATTACTTAATTTTTATTGTAATTAGGTCATGTAAGATATAAAAAGATGCTGTTATTGAGTTACAATTGTCTTTATAATTTTGTATTAATAGTTTATTAATTTTTGAAAATTTAAATTCCTAAAATTATAACAAATACCTTCTTTTTCAGAATGAAAATGCATATACCACCACTACTAGATGAGGTATTAAATGCTGATTATGCTGAGAAAAAATATTTCTTGACTCCTTTTTGTCAAGGATAAAACATTCAAACGTATCGAAATCAGTTACTGGAAAATCTTTTGATCAATGTTTGTCCGATGTCGATAATTTGGTTGAACCTTTCTGCATAGTTAAATGACTTCTCTTTAGAATATTATTATAAATATAATATTTGGAATATTGTTATTATCCAGGGTATTATTTAGTACTGGAGACTGTATCCTTACTAATTTTAAGAGCAGTGACAGTACATTCTCTAACTTTTTGAAAAGAAATTAAAGGTTAATTCTTTTCTAAAATACTTTTTGATTCATTCTCAAAAACCTTTGTCACTCTGCAGACCATTTCTCGCGCTTGGCTATGAACCATTACACCTTGACCAAAAACTACCCTGTCACAAACAGGGTAGTGATATGCCTACCTCTTTTTGAAGTCTTGCACGACAAAAATTGTTAAAACCAATAGTTAACTAATGATTCTTGAAAAATATTATGTTCTAAAACATAATATAAAAAATAATATGTAGAAAACATAGTTTCATGTATAGAAACCTAGCGTAATTTCTGGCATTAATAGTACTTGAAAGTACTGTATTATATTATTGATGAAAAATGCTGTACAAACGCAGGAAGAGAAATATCACAGACCGCTCTCCACACAGTAGCTAGTCAACAACTCTAAGGCTGCCGAAAGCGTGGTAGTTCTATCCGACAACAACAGAATGACGTGTGTTGCCATGACCAGGCCAATACCCTTCCATCATTTCATTAGGAGAGAGAGAGCAATACTTCAATTGGCCTGAACCAAACATTAGTATAGTAACAATTTGTTGTTATATAAATTATGTTGTAGTAGAAAAAGAAGATGAACATTAAAAAATTGTTTATTATTTTTTTAAATAGTATTTTATAGTTTAAGTTTGAAAATACATGGTAAGTAGACCTAACTAATTTGCTCTTGTTAGCTTTTATGTTTGATTTCTACAGAAGAGGTATCTGTGCAATATGAAATGTTTAATTACACTGGTAAACATAATTTTTGTTTCCTGACATGTGATACATGATTTTAATCTGTTTTTTGATGCTGAAAACGAATATGAACTCAGAATCTTTGCATCACTCACCAAAGAGTGGAAGAAACGAGACAATTTAACTACAAATGGGAAAAATATTATTCATGAGCCCTTAGTTGAACCCAGAAAAATATTTTTACCCACTCTCCATATCAAGCTAGGACTAATGAAAAATTTTGTAAAAACAATAAAGAAAGATAGTCCCGGGTTTTTGTACATCAGGCAGAAATTTCTGAATGTAAGTAAAGAAAAAATTAAAGAAGGAATATTTGTTGGTCCTCAAATAAGAGAGTTGGTCAAAGATAACTTATTTAACTCAGTGTTAAATAATGTAGAAAGTACAGCTTGGGCTTCATTTAAAGATGTTTACAAAACCTTTCTTGGCAAACAAAAATACAACAATTACCACGACATTGTTAATCAACTTGTTACCTCATACAGAGCTATGGGCTGTAATATGTCTTTGAAAATACATTTCCTTCAGTCACATCTGTTTTTTTTTCCAGACAACCTCGGAGACGTAAGTGACACGGTGAATGTTTCCACCAAGGCATTTCGGTAATGGAAAGCGGCTATAAAGGGAAATGTAATACTAACATGTTAGCTGATTACTGTTAGACATTAATTCGCGATGTGCCTGAGGCTATTTATGAAAGAAAAGAATCAGCGAAATCATTCTAACGCAGGTATGGACATGCAAAATTATAAATTTTACAGATTTTAAAAATATTTTCGCTTATTTTTTTTTTTAAGTATAATTTATTTAAAACGCAGGGTGATAGAAAAATTGTGTTCACAAATCTGTAATGTATGCAAAAAAGCAATTCAAGAAATGGTATCATCCTTAGAGAAACATTAAAAAGTTTTTTTTGTCTATCAGTGTTATTAACTTTTGGTAATTTTATGATTACCTGTTATTATGTATACTAATCAAGATTGTGTATGAAATAATGTGTTTGTAAACCAAACACAACTAAAGTTATAATGTATTTTGTGTCTCATGAAAAATGAGAAAATATAAGACCAATTTCAAAAGATGTATAAATTTTTTTATTTCCAATTTTGACTTTTGAATTTTGGTTACCTGAAAATAAAATCTTTATTAAATTTTTAATTCCAGCAGCAGATTTTTACTGACTTTTGGCATTTGCTCTTCTATTTCATCATTTCCTTTATTGTCTCTTTACTGTTTTATACTATTCAAATCTATACACATTCCCTCCAATGATGGCAGATAGTAATTATTTGTAGTAATCTACAAAGAAAACTGTATAGCAGAAATCACTTCAGTTTTTATATCTATTTAATATTTGCTACATATCCTTCTAATAACTCAGCATCTTCACACACTTATTACAGTGAAATGAGCTTAATTAGAAAAATATATCCAATAATCTACTTTTTAACATCCTCTGTCTTTTCAAGATTACAATGTTGGTGTCTAACAAATGAACAAAATGGTATCACTCTGTTAGTTGCTACATAAGGATTTCTTATTAATTACATTCTCAATTTTAGCTGATTAACAATAACAAAAAAAAAATGTAAAATTTGTTAAGCCAATTTTGTGTAAAGCTTAGTACATTGGTTATTTGCAGACTGCATAAAAATAAAATATTTGCGCTACTGCAGTAATTTTATTTATAAATTTTGGCTTAGAAAGTATGATTTAGCTTTGCTTGATAAACTCTCTGATACCAGCATAGAATGTATTATTTCTCCTACTGGTTGATGTTTATTTATATATATATATATATATATATATATAAATTATATTATAATTTTAAATTTTTAAATTATATTTTTATATATATATATATATATATATATTAATAAATATTTTACTCAGATCATAACAGAATTATATTTTATATATATCATGTCAGGAAAGGTATATATCAAGGTCAGGAAAGGTAGGTTTGGAAAGTTTAAAGTTTGGTATTAACACTTTCAGCGCCATGTGTATCATTTTGATACATAGTAATATTACTGTATGGTCCATGTGTATCAAATTGATGCATACATACAGACATACATGAATGCAGAGAGCACTACTAAATATACAGTGGGGCTGGAAGTAAAAACTTGCATCATAGGTCTGGTGCTTAAAGTGTTTAATAAAAGATACATGTTATAAAGATTTTATACGATACATAAAAATCAAATTATGTGAAATAACAGTGAACTTAAGTGAGTAAACAAATTACATGATGATAATAAATAAATAAAATCAATGCAGGATTAAATAATAGTCATAAAGTAGTTAATGGTTAAATAATAAAATCGTTATTCAAAAATGTAAAAAATTCATGTTTACCTATTATTTAAAAACTCATTTGTAAGGGAAATAACAAATTGTAAAAGGAGATCATTTAATTCTACTTTAAATGAAATGGTGAAAGAGCTTTAGATTGTTAAATAATTAATTAATTAAAATATATTAGTTTTTAATGCAAGTGAATATTTTTATGTTTGAGGAAAAATATATTTCAAAACATCTACATGAATCATATTTATTGATGCCAGACAAAAATCCGACGGCCTATTTTATCAGAAAAATTGAACCGATTTATTCAATCAAGTAATCTGAAGAGGTAATATAATATTTTAGATGGGGGTATATACATGCATAATAATATTTAACACTGATGTCAAACTTAATGACCAAATAACATTTTTTTTTTGTGTAGGAGGAGGAAAAAGCCCTACCAGCTGCCGCCAGGCTCGCTCTGATGGCAGTGTGGGGCTCTCACCTACTAAAAAAATCCTTCCCCTCCCCACGCAGGGACTGGACCTAATCATACAGTATGCGCATAGCCCCTGTGTGATTACCCGGGCACAATTATGGTTGAATTAGGATAGCCCAAGCAGCGTCCCCAAGGGACCATTGACAGACAACTTTGAAGAGCCCCTGCCGCCTGACCCCCAAGGCTGGCCACCACTGCTACCTGGCATCAGTTCCTCTGCCTCAGGTATGCTACCTTTTCCTAGCTTGCCTATTTTTTTCCTCAACTGGTTAGCTTTTATTATGGTAGATAAGATTCTTATCTTATTCATTCTTTTTTCTAAACAATAATTTATTTTCAGAGTTATCTCCATCATCAGGACAGAATATATAAATAATGCTTTTTCAAAAAAATTACAAGGATGTTGTGAAATAAAAATTGGATTTAAATTACATACTTAATTTCACAAAGTTGATAATTTGTTAAAACAAGTAGTGATTCACTGATATAATTTAGATATTTTTATATAAAGGAAGTTAAAAACTATAAGACATATGAACTATCTCAGTCATTGACGTCAAGGATTGGAAAAGTATGGCCAGAACATTTTGAAAAGCTTAAATACGTTTTGTATAAACTTTATGCAACACGTACACTCAGCTCTTGAAGTAGAAGGAAATGATTAGATAGCAATTAATTTTTCAAACAAATGAAAACTTTATATTTCATGCATAAAAGTTTCACTGTTAAGTTGCTTTTTTAAATATATAATATTTATTTACTACTGTTTATAAATCTTTTGTAAACAGTTTGAAATTAGATTTTTTACCTACCAATAAACAATCTTGTTGCATTTCTGTTTTCACTAGTCCAGGATCCTTTGCCACTGAATGTAAAACAGTTGGTGAATGTACCGAATACATACCAAAACAAGTTTTCAATTTCTTTTGGGTCATCAATTAAATATTTTAAACTATGCTTGGCTGAAAATGCTATTGGAATAACAGCAAACATATAAATAACTATTAAACCCAACCAGACTTCTAGTTGAAATGGTCCCATAATGGCTCGATACCTGAAAAAAATTTAATGTTTCTAGATTTATAACAATTATAATTGTTGGGTAGTAATTTATTTTCTAGTCTCAAATAAAATGGTAAACTACTTTGGTCATCTAAGATTAGAAATAGTCCATCTATGGATTGATCATATCCTTTCTTTTCTTTTCTTTTCCTTTATTACTTCATTGGATATCTGCCATAATGATTGGATCTTGCTCGTTTCATCTGTGATATCATGCTGTCAGCTGCTTCTTTATGAGAGTTCAATAGTGTGATGACCCTCTTTCCCAGTGAGGATTCTTGAACAGGTTCCTTCCTATTCGCTGATTATACAAAAGTCAAATTAGAGATGTGTACCAGGTAAAACCAGGCTTCCTTTTACTTAAGTTTAATGTAATTAATGTACTTTTCGTTTTGCTTCTTCTTTACCGATACAAATTGGAAATCCTTTGTTCGTTGACTACATAAAGGGATCTATTCCTGTGCTTCCTGCTTTATCACGATGAAGTTTCGGCTAAAGAATTAATCTACAATCAGCTTATGTGATTTTACATTGCATGGAACAAAGATACTTAAAAAAGAATGACTACTGTTATGACCTTTAAGCTAAATGCAATAAGTGTGATTGTGGTATATTTGGAGATGTCCTGTATTCTGGGTCTCTTCTAGTCCAGGTTATAGGTAAGTAAATGTTCTAAACAGAAACAGCTAATTCATATTTATATAATATTTGGCTATTACCTATATACTTTTCCAGCTTAAAAAGACATCACTTCCAATTACTTCAGTTGTCACATTCTAAAAACCACCAGTAACAATATTAATCTGTGGTGAAGGACATGTGGTTGAACATATATTTTCACATGAATAATCTACTTTTGTTATAAATTTAGTCAAAAAAATTCTAATGTATATTCTCATATCTCTCAATATGATTAAAATATTGCATCTAGTGCATTTCTCAAAGAAATATCTATTCCATGATCGAATAGAACCATCTGCAGCTTTATACTGTATGGTATTTGAATTTCAGTAATATTTATGATTTTTAATTTTTAAGTTTTGTTAATATGGAGGATAGAGGACATATTTTCATTTAAATACACACTATTTTATTTTTTTTAATAAGATATAAAACTAATTTTAATAATTTTATATTTAAATTTTTTTTTTTAATTAAGAAATCTTACTTGGGTAAGGCAGTAGATGTTAATGTAATAAAATTTGCACAATCTTGTGAGTGGATGATTGAAAATGTAAAATTTTTCATTCTAGATGCAGTCAAATGTATGCCGGCTGCAGCAATATCAGCTTTATTTTCTAATAAATCCTTTAAAGCACGCTTAGCAGAATCACCCCTGAAATTAATTATAAATACTATATTAACTGAGTTACTTTATTGTCTAAAGAAATGCTAATGCTGGAAGAGGGAAAACAAATTTATGATAATTTCAAGAGAGAATTTATGTGAGCTAATCTGACAGATTTGTGAAATATTAATAAAGTAATAGGAATTGATATACCACCAACTGAATTAATGTGTTATCTAAGAAAGGTACATCTGAATAGATTGGAAACATTAAAATGCAAACTTTATCATTATAAAGAAAAGTGTTTTCAGATTTCAATAAAAGTACATTATTATTATATTGAAGAAAAGAACAACAGATAACTGCAATTATTTCACTATCAGTTTAACATCACATGCTCCCAAATTACTAACTAAATTAACTATGATGAATACAATATACATTTTATATTTGAAAGAAATAAAATAAAAACTGATCTATTAAAAATCATTTTGAATGGTAATCTCAAATAAAAATGTTTTTTTCTGCTTCAATAAGTATTTTTAATGGTGTAAAACATAGTCATTGTAAACTAATCTTAGTAAATCTAGTTTTTATTTGAATATACACTAATTTTTTTTCTCTAATGAATTAATTCACCACATATGCTTGTATATGGGAATATTACTGCTTCGTTGAATATTCTAAGTAAAAAGTTCTATATGAAGTGACTGTTTACTAAAGTAGTAATACTCATATAGTAATGCCCATAAGGGCATCACAGTTGATGAGTAAAAGGCAAAACCTTGCATCAACCAGCCCATGCAACAAAAAAAAGTAACTATTGTAAATATTTTCACACCAGATTACTAATAAATGATAATAAAACGATGATAGATAAACTTAAAATAATTTAGGTCTAACCAGTAAAGTTAAATAAAACAAAACTAAACAATTTAAAATAAGCCTAAAGAAAACTTAAGAAATCTAAACAAAAAATAAACAAAATATCAAAGTAAAAAGATCGATAAACTTAGGATCAAAGTACTGCATTGATAAACTCTTTGTCATTTTATAATGTTAAAAAATAGAAAAGCTGATCAATTCTCTTGACAAACTGCCCCATTTTTTCTCAATCTGCAATGAATAAAATCAGTATATAGAGACAACATTAAAATGACTTTCTTTGGAATGCACCTTTTTTCCTTCCTTTTATGTCTCCTTTAAAAATATTTGTGTGAAATTAAATTCCACATATGAAATGAAGGAAAACAAAATTAAAAATTTTTATGTTAATTAGGAAAAAATAATAGGAAATTATAGAGTAGACATTAAAAAAAAAAATTACAAACAGCATTGGTATACATAAAAACTGAAACCAGCCTTGGCATAATAAATAGAATATTTTTAATAAATAAAAAACAGGATATATAAATATATTCTAGATAATTAAAATCCTTTAGCAAATTAAATTAATGAGATGACAAAGAATATAATGAACAAATAATAATGGTAATGATGAAAAATTAAACACATATGCAATAAATTTAGAAAAAAATATAAATATAATAATAATATTAAAGGCCATATTGTAAAACAACTGTAGACATGTTATAAACTATTCATATATAAATAAAATTATAAATGCATATGATAAAAATATTTATAAAATAAAACAAACTTAACTCTTTTTCATAAACACGTGAACAAAATAGAATAATTTAAAATGGATTGTAGCCATCCAGCTACTTTTTAATGTGGAATATTTTAATTTATAACCACCAAATCAATAATTTAAAAGCATTCTTATTAAAGCACTTCATGTTTTTAGGTGCTTGAATACTGGCACCTTCAATGTTGGTGGCCATAATTTAATTTAAAACTTATCTATTTATTATTTTGTTTCCACATTAGTTTCTAAAATTGTTTTAAATCCTATTAATTTTCTCATATTGTAGTAAGAATTGCAGATGAATTTACATGTTTAGTAATAACTAAAGTTATTACTGAAAATGGCAAGTAACACTATTTTCTTGCTTATGGCATTTCCATTTTATATAGTGAATACTCTTAAAGAAAGTAACTCTTTTTATTTAGTGGGTGGGTTCTTTACATATATCATAGCTGGTAATATAAACTGAAGTAAGATAATAAATACCCCAAAACAATGGTACCCCTTTCTGTTGTGAAATAATGGTTTATGTACAGTGCTTCAATTGAACAGGGTAGATGCAATCATTAACAAGCAAATAAGGTAATTATCAAGGTTACCCTTTAGGTAATCATGGTTATGTATTAGAATATACATGTGAATATTTGGACTCTGTTGGTAAGAGGAATTCAGGTTGTAAGTTTTTATTTTAGGAAACTTGATGCTGTACTCAAGTACTCTTTAATTTCTAGAGAAAAAGACATTTTGTTGCAGCTTGTTTTCAATAAAAAGCCAATTATCAGTAATCAAACAATTATTGGTATACACTGACCATCATGCGGTTCTTCCACTGAATAAAAAATGTCCTAGTTTCTTTAAAGATTGAATTCCCGCTACCTAGAAAGGTTCTTGAACTATATTCTCTGGATGGAGCTGTATGTCTTGTACTGTGATCCCTCTGTGGTAAATCATCCTTTTCCATCATCCATTCTTTTCTTTTCACCTGTTAGAGTGTTTGGCTGTAGGTTATATATTGTTAAATTCTTGCAAATATAGAGGGACATGAAAGGCTGGTGATACATTCTTGTTAAGATTTGCCATAGTGTGACTGCCTGTGCATCTGCGAATGCTCAATAAACCTAATGGCTTAGGTAACTAAATGTTGCCTGTATTTTATTCATAGCATATGCATCCTGTATTAAAAACATAAGTGACATGATCTAAATAAGAATGTAATGGCCAGTGCATTTATTGAACATCTTGTTAGCAAAAGGATGCCATTTCAATGGAAGATAAAGTTTTGGGAACAGGGAATAATTACACAGAGAGATTTTGAAATAAGAATGGATAATTGATCACATACACTTGCTTTTGGGCCCAGAATTTCTTAGACAACTTTTGCTCAGTGAGCAATGCATTGTGGAAAAGGACCCACTACAATATATAAGCTGAAAATTCTCCCTTCGCCAACTACAATGTCTTATTATACACAATAAATGTATTAAATACACTTATTAATTTATATATATTATATATATATATATATATATATTATTATTATTATTATTACTATTATTATGCTTTTACGGCCAACATGGGACCACTTAAGTCAATTTTAGTTGGATCTTTTCTGAGAAAAGCGTGTTATTTTACTCTTCCGAGCTGCCCAGTATTTCTTCATCCGTTCAGATCTTGCTTTCTTTTCTTCATCCGTAAACACCCTCTTTGTTGTATTTTGTCGTTTGTCTGTCTTTTGTTTAAATCTAATGCTTTTGTCTTTTAGGTTGTAATTTTTCCAGTTTTATTCTGTAGGTCAGTCAGGGAAATTCCCAATTCTTTCATATCTTCTCTAATTTCTTTGATCCATCCTACTTCTAGCTTTTGGAACCAGAGCTTTTCAATGATATTTCTTGACAGTCTTGTTTCCGGTGTCCTTATGAGATGACCAAAGAAAGAGATTCTTTTTTTCCGCATAGTATCAGTAACAGGTTCTATTTCTCGATATACCACCTCATTTGGCACAATCCACCATTGGCCTTCTTTTTGGTGTTTTTTATTGATACACGTTCTGACAATTCTCCTCTCTATTTTCAGAATTTTTTCCATTCGGTTTTTCTGAGTTATTTTGAAAAGGGTCTCGCTTCCGTAGGTGACTTCTGGCTGTACTACAGTTTTATAATGTTTAAGTTTTGTTTTAGCAGAAAGGCATTTTTTGTTATATGTTGACCAAGTTAATTTTTGGGATTTAATCATTTTATTTGTCCTGTTTTGCCATGTCACTTTTTCATTTAAATTATAAGTTATTATTTCCCCTAGATATGTAAATCGTTTTACTATTTTAATTTTCTGATTGTTTACCGTAATGTGCTCTATTACCAGAGGATCTATGGCGATTAGTTCAGTTTTTTCGAAAGAGATATGAAGCCCTATCTTTTGTGCTAGGTTTTGAAGGCTCATGATTTGTGTTTTGGCTTCTTGAATATTATTTGCTAAAAGAGCGAGGTCATCTGCAAATCCTAGGCAATTTAGTGTGATGGAGTTTTTCTTAGTACCCATTTTTATATTTTTGGGATTTATTTCATACCATTTTCTCATGACAAATTCGAGGGCGCAGTTAAAAAGGAGTGGTGAGAGGCCGTCTCCTTGCTTCAATCCAGTTTTTATGTAGAAGGGGAGAGAGTTCACCTCTGAATTTCACTCTGGACTGGGTATTGGTTAAAGTTAATTTTATCATGTTTACAAGTTTAGGGTGAAGGCCCAGGTTTCTCAGAATATTCAGCATGGATGGTCGGTGTATACAATCATAGGCCCTTTTAAAGTCGACGAAGGTGATTATTAGTTGTTTTTTCCGTCTTTTATATAAGTCCATCATAAGTTTTAGGGATATTATTTGCTCCGGGCAACCTCTCCATGGCCTAAATCCCCCTTGGTATTCCCCAAGTTCCAGTTCAAGTTCATCTTTGCATTGGTTGTATATGATTCTCGACAGGATTTTGTATGTGCAATCCAGGAGAGATATGCCTCTGTAGTTTTCTGGATTAGTTTTATCCCCTTTTTTATGTAATGGATGAATGAGGGCTGTGGTCCAGTGTTCTGGAAGTTTTTCTTCGTTCCATATTTTCACGAGGCATAGATGTAGGGAAGTTTTGACTGAATAAACTGATGAGTGTTTCCAGAGTTCTGCGAAAAGCTGGTCTTCTCCGCTTGCTTTGTAGTTTTTTATTTCATTTAAGGCTGCGAGAACTTCTTGAATTGTTGGTGGGTTGATATTTACCGGTGAAGTTTTAACTGGAGTTTCAGTGTCAATCTCAAAAAGCTCTGGGGAGTCGTCACAGTTGAGGAGTCTATTGAAGGTTTCTGCCAAAATTTCAGCATTTTCTTTATTGGTGTGGGCCATATTTCCTTTTTTTCCTCTTTCCTTTTTTGCCGGGTTAAGTTAGAGAATTAATGTTGTGAGTGGCATGTAGTTTATTTACTTTTGTTTTATCCTCAATTTTGAAGTTGTGTTGTTTCCAAACGCTCCGATTCATTGTTATCTTTTAAGCAGCTGCCCACCGGATCCGAGTGCAGCCTTCTCTGGTATTTACCAGACGGTGGATTTTTTCTTAAAAGACCTTCCATATTTGACTTTCAAAGGCAAGTCAGCCTTGGGTGGGAATAAATTCCCGAGTTACAACTATGGATGTGATCCAGAGAGGTGATTCCGGTTTAGTTCACCAGTAGAAATCTCCACGTTTCTAACTGGTTATCCAGACGAACCAACGTGGAGGCGCAAACCGATTTTCTTAATTGAGATTTTAAGTATGGAGAAAGTTTAAATCGGTTCCGGAATAATTTCGTCCATATATATATATATATATAGATATATTGTATTTTTGTCCTTGTTTTTATTTAATTTATTTTACTTTAACTACAAATAAATACTAAGAGCATAAAAATATTTATTTTGATTTACCATAATGGAGAAACTGTTACCTTTAAAGTGTTGCTAAATCTTCATCGCTGAAATTGTCTTTGCTTGTACATGAATAATCATTGTTTTTATCACTACTTTCTCATAAAATGATAAATTCTTCTTCCAACATCATCAACTAAATGTTCTTTATCAAACTATTCATCTTCTAGTTTTTTTATATTCTCACATATCAGTGACCATTCTCCTCTGTTATATTAGAAATTCTTTTTTCACACTGCATAATCATGGCATTTAACTTGAATGTGGCATTTCTTTGGGTCACATAAACTTTTATGTTGGTCCACATCATTTCGATGGGGTTTAAATCCGAATGGTATAGTGGCAGGTGAATGACTGTGTGACCGTGAGCTTCCAAAAGGTGATCCAAAATATATGTACCAAGGTCTTATGCCTTGGTTGGTGCAGCTTAATTAGTTTGTAAAGTTCCAGTCTCAACATTTTAGGACAAAATGGTATTTACTTCTCCATAACCAAGATACCATTTCTGATTTCTTAAGTTTTGTGGTAGGTGCCTTATCAAGTAGATTAATATAGTACGTAGCATTATCCAGCATTACAACTGATCGCTGGGGTAGATTTGGACATAGTTTGTTTTTCACCCATTTCATGAAATTTTCAAAGTTCATGTTGTGATAATCCCTATTGATGTGCTATGTTTCCATATCAGCAGAGTGTTGTTTATGAATCCCATTTTCACCACCACCATGCACGATTATTGGTCGGTCTTTTTTTTATATATGACAATGTATGCCGTGATCAGAATTGTCTGACCATGTTTTGTTTGAGATATGAGAAGATAAAATGTATATTTCATCTGCATAAACAATGGAACATTGTTTTTCTTCTTTGTAATGTTTAATACATCTTAAATAACGAATTCTTTGTTCTTGTATTTCTCCATTTTCGATGAGAATATTTCTATTATTTTTGGTTTAACTCCATTGAAATACTAAAGATTTCAAAATTTTCCTGATGCTCTATACCCTGCCCTAAAAACTAATAACCTCTTTCAGTTAATTACAAATAAACTCCCAGATGGGGAGTCTTATTCTTTATGACTTTGGGGGTTGGCATCCCCACAGGCCTAGCCGCCTCGCAGCTTTTTTCCCTCTACACACAGAGCTGCAGAATACATTACACTATACACATACACTACACAAATTTCAATATTTACCCTTACTCAAGTACACAACAACACTCTATACTATTTCTTCTTTCAATTATACTCAGTGATGTTGTGACACCTTACAAAACGCAACCGTAACCCAAGGTGAAAACGATTTGATTGTGGAGCTCCACAATACACTAAATTTCACCAAGGGAGTGAATGATCTTCTGCTGTGACTTGGCTGATATTGATTTATCAGAAATATCTGAAGAGCTGTCACCGCAGACTGTTTCATCTGTGTAGAGGTTCATGAGAATGGTGTTGATGTGCCATCATTCTCACCTATCTTAATCTTCTCTGCTCATCTGTTCCTGAGTGTATAAAAATTGGCTACCTATCTGTCCGTGTGCACCCGTATATACCAAACCCAAGATGCTGCTTTCGGTGCCAGGTCACAACAAAGATAATTCGGTCTTTTTGAAGCCAGGTCACGCACAAAGGAACAGGTTTGTGCATTTTGTGGCTATACAGACCATGATGATAACACATCATCTTGTTATCATGTGTTATGATGATGATAACACATCATCTACTTCAGCAAAGTGCTGAAGTAGAAAACTGTGTTAATTGTAAAGGTCCACACTCAGCTAGGTCTCGGGAATGCCCCCTCTCTATAAGAAAGAAAAAGCTATTTTAAAAATCTGTTCAGACCAGAAAATTTCCTTTCCTGAGGTTCGTCGAGAATATAAAACATCCCTCAACATGAGGAATCCAATGCAACTAGGTATTAGTTTTGTACAAGATCTCTCTAACAAAGTACAGAAAGAGAATAAATGCGCATTGTGCAAAGAATTAACAATAATGGTACAGGCCTTGTCAGACCAAGAAAAATCGCTCAGATCTGCTGTTACAGCAATAAGTACAAGCAAGAAGGTTCTTACTCCTGCTAAAAAGTCAGAAAGTGGTTCAGGAAAGCCAATTCAAACAATCCACCACCAAAGAAAATTCCCGCTGCACCAACAACACGGGAAACTACCAAGATCCCTTTGAGGGGATCTACTAAAAGGCTCGTCGCCTAGTACGGTATCTCCGGCCTCCCGAGCTTCCAAGTCCTCACCAAGGATATGGAGGCCAAAGAAGTGCCCGAAGAAGCGAAACACTTTTTAAAGATTATCAATAGTAAAAAGAAAAAAGGTAGCATAAACCCTTTATGCCCTAAAGCATAAAACCGAATGTCTGTGTCAAAAACGGCTACTGAGCCTAGAAACAGTTTAGCGACCAGTGTCCTAACTAGCTCCTAGAGCTAACCTAAAAGCGAGATACAATACGCCACTCGCTTGCGTGTCCACTAATATATCATATATCACTAAAATGGGTAGGCGCATCCCGTCAACTAATAAAAATATATATGACATCCTAAATTAAAGTTTATTTCGTCTAGACAGAAATTCGCTGCCACGCCTAGGTTGCTGAGTTCCAGGAAGTACCTGTCCACCTTATTAAAGCGCTTGGAGCCTTAATTGGCTGGTGGTCAGCCATATATATCTGTAGGTTAGCTTCCCACAGCAGTGCGGTATGAATCTTTTCCCTTACGTAAACTACTGATATTGGTTGAATAAAGCAACCGCATCAAGGAACTCCTACATGGTCCGATTGTGCGGCTCTCGCCACATTGACACTCCGCTTGTAAGTGGCCAATTTTCCCCATGACCTCTAAGTTCCAGGTTCTGCCCCCCCCCCCTCCCAAGAGCTGGACAGTCGAACATCATGTGTTTGTTCGACTGGACCTCCTCGCAGACGCACAGCTCATCTGCTGCCAGGTGGAGCCGAAACAAATATTGGTTTAAATTTACATGGTTGGAAAGCACTCGGGCTCCCGTTGCCCTTAAAAACGAAGGAGAGGCATACCATCCCCCCAGATCCTGCATAAATTTATACAAGGACCTACCCTTAGTCGTGGCGTGCCATTCTTGCTGCCATGCTTCCATTCCGAGGCTGTAAAGCCTCCTCCGCAGGCAGAAGATGGGCAACTGTTCAAAATTTAGAACCGGTGCACTGAGATCACCGTTCTGCTCCGGTACAGGTCCGGCTCAAAACCGCATCCCAAATACTTCGGCCTCACTGCCTCTTCGCAATTTCCACATGGCCGCCCAAACTTTCACCACTAAATCGATTGGGAGAGCCTTTCCCAATACAGTGGTACCCTCGTAGGAGGTTGTTTTAAAACCACCAGTGCATACAATTAAGGCACTCCTTAAATTTTGAATAAGTGCTCGATTTCTTTTCAACCTATGCACCCAAACAGACATCGCGTAAGAGGTCATACTTTCGAAGATACCTCGTTACACTATGCACAAATGACGGACCGACAGCCCGTATTCCTTTCGAGTAATCCTCCAAAGCTTGTGCATCACAGAGACGGCGTCCGCCGCTACTTGCCTAATGTAGTTGTTAAGCAACAACTTCTCACCAAACAAAACACCTAGGTACTTATGAATTCGAACTCGACTGATTGCACAGCCTTTATACTTAATACGGGGGTTATGACTGTATGATAATTTCTCTATACCCTTGAGAAGCATAAACTCGTCTTGGGCACAGAAATCTTTAAATTTTGAATGTCCATCCAACTCTCTGCTGTTGACAAAGCCACTTGCGTTCGGTCCTCCAGCTACGGTCTTGAGTACAATTACTAAAAACTAATAGGAGACAGTTATCGGCAAACGCGTGGGCCGTGACCCCTTCCGGGAATGTCATTCCCAAAAATCTGTCAAATACCAGATTCCACAGCAAGGGACCGAGAACGGAGCCCTGCGAGCTTCCCCTGGTGACGGACTTTTCCACAACTAGGTGCGCATCTTTAAACAGAGCCGAGCGATTAGACAAATAGTCTCTTACTACGGCCTGCAAGGCTACGGGAACATTGCGGCGTTCCAATTCATAGAGGACAGAACTCCAAAACAAGGAAGGAAATGCTGCCTCTATGTCAATAAAAATTGCCAAAACATATTTGCAGTCGGCGCTTTCCACCTCGGCAAGAGCATTTAAGATGCAATCCTCGGGCCAACCCCTTTCATGAAGCAATATTGGCCTCGATTTAGAAAACTGTTCATCTCGATGTTTTCCCAGAGCCGTTCCACAACCAGCCTTTCTAGCAACTTGCCGAGAACCGGCAAGAGGCTGATGGGCCGATAACTACTGACCTCACCAGGATCCTTTTTAGATTTTAAGAGCACCCTCACCAAAGCCACCTTCCAGCAAGCCGGAAAGTAACCCCAGCTTAGGCAGCCCGAGAACAGTGAGCTTATTGAATCCTCATAAAGGAAGAAAATCCTTTAATACTGTGTCTGTAGGAGACTCACCTCTGTCCCCAGGGTGATGTGTCTCATCGCAGATACGTCTGCAAAAGATGTAACTGTCAAACTGAAGGAAGAGGACGTGAGGGTGTAGCTTATTTCTTGAAGGACATCGTAACAGTCACCTATATTTCGCTAGCGACAAACATCCCTGCAGTCACAGTGAAGATAATTGAGCCATTCCAAATGAATATCTGCAACTTTTATCTTTCTCCAAACTCTGATAATAATGAGGATGATCTATTCAGTCTGTTTTCCCAAATTCCCATACCCTGCCTAATAATTTGGTATTTCAACACCTTTCAATGACGATAGGCCCCAAGAATGATTTTGGGGCTCACCATCTCTTTCATCCCTTCTTTCTTTCACTGTTTAGCTTCTGGAACCACCGTAAGGTATTACTTCAGATGATGAATGAGGATGATATGTATGAACATAAATGAAGTGCAGTCTTGTGCAGTCTCAGGTTCATGTTCACCCCGAGGCAGAATTTAGATTTCTGCTTACTGAACGATGGATCGTACATATTTGTAATATCTTCATCTGGTACATCTTCGTGCATCGATCTGTCTCTATGTTAAGCAACCTTATTCCCACATCTTTCTTGATGCGTTGCTTAAAACTTCTTTCGAAGCGATCATAGACCGGTTCTAATCTCAGTTTGTAATTGTGATTCGCCTCAAGAGTCAGCCACGCAAATGGGTGGTTCAGAAAGCTGACTGGATTGTGTAGAAGGATTCTTTTGGTCGGTATGACAAAAGCGGTAGCGTAATCCACCAACTTGGCAAGTTTACACAAAAATTCTCGATAGCGCCAATGAATTCATCCCTTTAACATCTGGGAATCCATGGTGGCCTGTTGTTCCTTGGTGGGATGAGGTATGCAAGCGCGCACTAAGTGATCGGCATCGGGCTTTACGTCATTCTAATCGAAAACTGATGATTAAGTCAAGTCAGGACGTTGCTCTACGTCTTCCGCAACGCGACTGCTTGCCGTCAAGTATTTAGATGTGCTAAACGGAATCCTGGGTTGAATTGCGACGAATCAATTTCTCATACAACACCATCATCTGCTGTTTGGAGAAAGTTTCATACCATGTGTGGATCGGTACAATCACCGCAGCCAATTGTACTGCAAAGTGGCGAAAACCTTGTTACCGCGCTGGTTGATATAGCGACCACATTTGGAAGGTCGTTTAGGGCTCTTTCAGTTACATCATCATACTGCCCTGAGTTTGTGAGATATAAGTTGCAAATAGAAAATATCCTGTTGGTGATTGGAGCTTCGTAAAATGAATTAAACCTACCCTTTTCTTATAATGAAATAAGGTGTGCCCTGAATAATTCTCGAGACACTTCCCCTGCAAATGATAATACCAGGCTCAGTATGTTATCACATCTGTTAGATAGTGCAACAACATCTTTTGTGTATCTAATAAAATTTTCTCTGACCAGGTATTTCCAGATTCTTGGTCAGAGGCACTGGTTATTACCATACTGAAACCTGGTAACAATAAATTGTTCCCCACATGTTATTGCCCTATCTCCTTGACCAGTACCCTGTGCAAGGTGATAGAACGAATGATATACCATCAACTAGTGTACCTTGAGAAAAACACTCTAATTGCCCAAGAACAGTGCGGTTTCAGCCAGGGTAGGTCATCTATTGATCATGTAGTTGCCCTGGAAGCTGCTATACAAAATGCCTTTTTATTTCATCAATGCCTGGTTGCTGTATTTTTCGACTTGTAAAATGCATATGACACAACATGGAGGAGAGGAATCCTAAATATATTTTTCATGAATGGGATGTACAAGGTACCTCGCATTTATCTGGTGTTTTCTCACTAGTAGTCCTTCCAAGTTTGAGTTGGAACAACAGTATCTGAAAGTTTCATACTAGAAAAGGAGTACCTCAGGGACGTGTCCTTAGTGTTACTTTGTTTGCCCCAACCATAAACAATATTAAAAATTCCATGCGAAAACCGGTTTTGTGTTCTTTATTTGTAGATGATTTTTCTATTTACGTAGCATTTAAAATGTTAGCTACTGGTGAGAAGCTGCTTCAAAACACAATAACCTGCTTAGAATTCTGGTGTAAATCTACGCATTATTTTTTTTCCCGGAAAAGGCGAAGTGCATTTGCTTTTCTCGGTAGAGGGGACATGTTGACCCTCAACTATATTTACATGATAAACCAGTTGAGACATGCACGTGGGTTAGATATCTAGGAATGTGGTTAGATCAACGTCCAACCATGACTAACTGCAAGTGGGTAACTCATTGGAAGGAGCTAAAGGTAAAATGTGTAAAAATGTTAGACATTCTGACAGTTCTATCTAATACCCATTGAGAAGGTGATTATATATGCATGTTGTGCTTCTACAGAACTCTAGTCTGTTCCTGATTAGACAGCAACTAGTGGCTTATTCGTCGGCATGGGCCACCACACTAAACATGTTTGATGCAGTCCATCATTCATTCATCCATCTTACCACGGGTGCTTTTCGCTCTAGCCCCATGGTAAGTATGCTGGTGGACAGGGGTGATCCATCTCTTTGTTATAGAAGGTAGCAAATGATATGCTCCTACGTGGCTCACATTAAAGCGCTCATCCAACCTTTGATGTGGTATTTATGATGTGGTAACAGTTTTTACTGTTGCTCCAAGTTATTACCCACTATGGTAGCCTTCTCTCATTAATTACCTGTTTTGATCTTTGTCAGTATAATAAAAAAAACACAAATCCAGTTATCTTACAAAACAAATCTCATAATATTATAAATAGCAAGAATCCTGATGTTACATGTTATACAGATGGCTCTGGAAACGTTAATTTTGTTGGTTTTGACTTTGTTATTGGCAACAAACATACATGTTTGGCCTTCCCAAGTTCACCAGTATTTTCGTTGCAGAACTGTATGCCATTAAAAAGACCTTACATATAATTAGCCTAAAATATCAACATGTACTTGTTTGCTAAGATTCCATGAGTGCCTTGGAAGTAATTAATCACTTGTACTCTAGACACCCTGTTGTCTATGAGATTCATTGTGTCATTTTGCAAATGACTAGATGTAATACAGCAGTGAGTTTCTCCTAGATCCCTAACCAAATAGGAATTTCAGGTGATGAGCGTGCAGATAATGTGGCAAAGGATCTTATTTCCAGCCTCCTTTCGCCGATCGTGTCGCCTCTAATGATTTTGTCTCTTTCCTGAAGAGGATGGTTTATAATGAATAGCAAAGTGAATGGATGCTACCATGAACAACAAATTGCCCAATTAAGAACACTGTTTCACTGAGGAGCTCCTCATGCAGACGTAATCATCAAGAGGAGATTATTATCTGCCGTTATCAGTGCTAATAGGGCACACTAGGCTCACTCATGGATATCTGATGATTTAAACAGATGCACCATATCCTTGTGGATTATTTTTTAAGCGGCATTGGATCGCAAGTTTAAGCTAGGGGCTAACATTCAAACTATTCTAGGGGATGATGAAATGGTTTTATCTTACGTTTTACAGTTTCTTAGGACCATCCGTTTATACTCAATAATTTAAATTACTGTAGTGTGTATCAGTTATTCATGCCAATTTTGAAATTTTAGTATTTTAATTGGGACATAAAATGTAATGATATATGTTTGTTTACTACAACAAACATGTTGTGGCCAGGCGATGATAATGCTAAAGTGATTTTCGCCCAGAGAGAAAATAAAAATATAAATACATTTAGCTGTAGGAAGCACTTTTTTTTTGCAAATAGTGAATGTAAACAATTCGTCTGACTAAACATTTATCAAAACTGTCTAAATTAGTAAATTTTTGGGGGGTTTGAAACAAGCATTCATCTTCTGACATCCCATTCTTTTCTTTTTTCAACAGTCGTGGCTGAAACCTCATATGCAGCAGAATATTTTCTGTACATTTTTTACAAGAATAATAAATGGTAAACCTCTCTTTCCATAAACTGATTTACGTTTCATATAATTTCCCGAGCTTGATTATAAAGAGTTTTCCCTCTCTTAAGTTTTGGCGTACAACCGTCCATAATTATTCGAAGAATACTAAAAATATGTAAGAAAATAAATATTTACTAACATTAAAATACAACTACAAAAATATTATACGCAGGATAATGCACTCAACATATGAAAAACCAAAATACAGACGAGTATAAACAAATTAATTTAACTCAGCGAACACTACTTCACGATTAAATTGTAACAGGAAGATTCTTAATGTGTTTGCATTTTATATTCAAATGTGTTACATTATTAGTAAGTGGATGATTTCATTTGGTTAGATAGCACAACAAACTCTGCTCCCCAGTCCTGCTTAAGCAGCCGACTGTTCGGTTGACTAAGACAGGGGCAAACCTCCAGCTCAGTGTATTGAATGCTTAACATAATGTATTCTACTTCTTATATATTACAGATCACTTTGATAGAAATTTGCAGTGATAGTTTGTCTCTCAGGAACAAATTTAATGGAACATTAAAAACAAATTTCCTTTGCTTTCATAGAAAGACATTTTTTTTTATTTTAAAAGACAACTTTATTTGCCTTTCGATAATCCTGATGACCTGCATTCTTTATATGTATGACCTGCAGATACTTTGATGCTGATACATGCCGTACACTCATGTATCAATGTAGGGTCACAGTGAAAATGAGTTTCTCTGCCACAGCTGCATTCAAGTCTTTTATTGCTATAAGTAGTTAGAAAAAAAGCTTCTTGCATATTGTACATAGTTAAGTCTTGGCGTATCTGACAAGTTATGTGACACAAACTAGGAAGCAACTTTGTCTAGCCTAACCCACTGGGTTGATCTAGTGGTGAACTCATCTTCCTAAATCAGCTGATTTGGAAGTCGAGAGTTCCAGCATTCAAGTCCTAGTAAAACCAGTTATTTTTACATGGATTTGAATACTAGATCGTGGATACTGGTGTTCTTTGGTGGTTGGGTTTCAATTAACCACACATCTCAGGAATGGTCGAACTGAGAATGTACAAGACTACACTTCATTTACACTCATACATATCATCCTCATTCATCCTCTGAAGAATTATCTAAACGGTAGTTACCAGAGGCTAAACAGGAAAAAACTTTGTCTAGCCTAGGTTCTTGTTAACACCAAAATCATCTATGATTGTTATTACAGTTGAACATTTTTTGAATCTGTTTTCTTACTTTTTCAATGAGTTTCTTGTTACAAACAGAAAATAGAAGTTCAGACCTACCTTCATTTTCAATGGTCTTTTTTATTACTTTTGAAATGTACAAATCACCTGAGTATCTTTTACAAGATAAATACACATCATGTTTCTTTATCAGCTGCAACATCTTACATGCATTTTTCCTGAGATTAAAAGAATCCAATATTAATTTATTCCACAGTACTGTGACAATGATTTTCCATTACCTACTTGCATGGTGCCACCTTCTTGACTTACTTAGCACAAGACAATGTAATGTTGTCAGACTGGAGATTCATTTTGTCCACTGAATTTTACATAATGCTTACTAGGTTGCATTGGTGTCTTGATCTGTAAAATCTGGCCCATTGTTTAATTGTTATACTGTAAGTGAACATTATTACATAAGTGTTAGTGTGTGAATACTACATATTCATATTCATACATTGTATATTCATTAAAAAATTAGTGAAGGCTAACATAACATCAAATGTTGGTCAGGTCCTTTCACTTCTAAAAAGTGAAAGGACCTGACCAACCAAAAAACACTTGACCAAAAAGATTTTCCATTGGCACAGTAAAGTTGATTTTTTCATCAAGAATAAATTAGCAATACAACATTAAGCAACAGATTATTATAAAAACATTAAAGTTTGGGAAATGCACATTTACAACTTATCATTCTCTTATAATTTTGGTAAATTACCATTTCATGTTATTTAACTATAAAGACTCATGCAAATAAAGTTTAACTGAAAAATAAATACCCTGAATCTTTAGATTCTATTATTGTTAAAGTGAAGTTTAGAATCTCTCCTACAAAACGTAGAAGTCTTATCTCATTACCATCCCATGTTGTCACACGATCTTCATAGTCTAATATCATCTGATCTCTCCTGTAAAATAAATTATTTGAAAAAATATACTTAAATCATTTGATTAATGCTATAAGGTAGATATATTTGAGTCATTTTTACAATCAATCAATCAGTAAGAATGCAATCTGCTATGAGACACAGAGAAAATTGATCATTTTGATATTTCAGTAGCCATTTGTGTTATTAATATTATTATAACATGTTATGCTAATACATTTTTTCTCTTAAACAAGATATGCACTGACAGATAGTAAAATACTTTATTTCAATTTTCCAGGTAAACCAATCCAACTATGTCAGAGTGTAGGTATGTATGTGCACATGTAGATTTCTGGACAAATGTAGTGATACTGAATGTCAGCTCGTTATTTTAAGGTTATTTGGAGACTGATTATACTTTCTGAATGTGTCCAATTATTTGTCATGATATCTCTCCAAATTTATCTAAAAAATGGTCCAACTGAAAAATATTGATCTGGTAACTACATAAAAATTAGTTTCAAAAAATTAAAATTTTTTCTCTTCAAAGTGAATTTTTCAGCAGTTAAAAGACCACAAAAAACAAGTGTGTTTTGATGTATAGTACAAAATTGTTAAACTGGTAATAATTTTTGTGATATTTTCCTAGAAAAGAGGTGAGATTTCACTTATCAAATCTCTTCTTGATTCTCTACCACATCACTTGTAGTTGTAAAGAATGCATTAGGTAAAGTAGAATGGAATAATTTTTTTACTGTTGTTTAATATAAAGAGATTGTGGTAAAGGTATTTTTAAGTCTATATTATTTCAGTATAATATCTTAGTGATCCAGCAGTTCTGGGTGCTAATGCAATGCAATGGTAAAATAATCCCCTCCTGTAATTCGTCTTGCACAAATAAAGATTACACTATCTGTGCATGCAATTAAACCATGAGTAGAGCTAATGATTGACTCAATTTATTCAACTGTTTTGTTTATTACCAGGAGTACAAATTCTTCAACTCATAATATCCAACTCTTATAAAATGGGAAGAAATAAGCAAGATATAAATTATAATTATTAAAAAAATAATGATTGAATTATCATTGAATAATGATTGAAGGTTTTTTGTCTATCAATACATAATAGAAGTAAGATGAGTTTATGCAGTAAAGAAGTCTGCTAGTATTGAATATAGATCTAAGTATTATAAAGATAAAAAATTTTTATGTAGAATTTAGTATTTTATAATAGAAAAAATGGATAATGGTAAAAAAGATCTTCTGTTTTGATAAACAGATAGAGATCTTTGAAATGTGGTGTTGCAGTGGTGGTGGAGGGGGGGGGGCTGAAAATGTAGTATGTTGATAAAGAATTAATTAAATAGGTCTTAAATAGATATGGCAGGTAAACATTTGTAGCAAAACCATGTAAAGAGAAAAACAGAGCTACTCTGCTTCATAATAAGACATCTAGATTTAGTTAATTTGGTAGTGGAAGGATATATAGAGGATAAAAACTTTAAAGGAAGACAAAAGTTAAAATATATAAAGTAGATAATTAAGTATGAACAATGCACTAAAATTGTTGAGGCTGAAAGATTAACACAGAGTAGACTGAAGTGCAGAATATCATGAAACAAGTCAAGTGACTTATGACCCTCTTTATAAAAAAATAGCTGATCATACTAAATACTCATACTCTGGTCTCCTTTAGTGCGCCCAGAGTACTGTGGTTTTTGTCTACTTTTGGTGTTTTGATTGCTGGTCGAGTGTGTACCTTCCAGTGGTATCAAGTCTACCAATCGAGGATTGCGAACACAGCTAGCACAAGGTTAAAATATAGACTCATCTTTTCACTTTTTGCGAGAGTGAACGGAGAAAGTTTTCTGCGACGCGTGTCCGCCTCAACGGGGCTATAAGGTGGCAACGATTGCTGGTCGTTAGCCCCCGTAACAGAACAGGCCGAGCCTGTAGTCCTTCTGCGCTCTTATCAGAGCGAGGGCCGTAATTTGTGGTTTTTTGCCGTACGAGTAGTATCGCAATCAATCGATCCAGCAGCGGCCAAGAGGCACAAAGAGTGACAGGAGAACGTAAGGGTCTCCAGCTGCCCGTACTCGCTGCGGGTGGTTGTCACACCGTGGGCTTGCCCAAACCAGTTAGTAGGGAGACAGAGAGAATTTCGTCAGTTTTCCAGTGCGTTAGGGAATCTTCGGCCATGTCGGAGTTCCAAGTAGAGGAAACCAGGCGCCGGAGTCCAGGCGGACTCCAGGGAGAGACGGAGTGGTGTCGGAGTCCAGGCGGAAGAGGAAACCAGCGCCGGTGCCGTCGACTAGCTCCTCAGAGGACGAGGTAAGCGACGCGATGGACACAGGGGCACCCACCCTGGTGCGGTCCTCCCCTGTAGTAGAGGCATTTAAAAATTCAAAGGGCAGACCTGGTAGTTCTGCCCTGCTGTTGAAGGTAGTCCAGGAGGACCTGGACTACTTGGTAGACTTTCTTTCGCTTCCCGGCGGGGTCAGCTCGGGCGCGAGGAAGACAATTCTCCCCCGGCTAGGTAAGCTGAGGGAAGCTTTTACGGCGGTGAGCGAGGGTTTCGAGGCCTTGGCCTCCAAGCCCCAAGAGTTCAGGCCCCAGTGCAGCCCAGGCGTAACGCTGAGGTCCAGAAGACCAAACGAGAGGCCAGCAAAGCGGTAAAGAAGCCGGAGGTAGTTTTTGTTAACAAGGCTCCAAGACCACGAGTCAGGAATTGAAACGTGATTTCCGGGAAGTCCTTCGTGGCGACCGGAATCGGCTTAGGATTCGAGACATACGGGAGATCGGGAGACCAGCAAAGGTTTAGTCGTTGTTGCGGATAACAAGGAGACAGTCCAAGTCATCAAGGACTCTCCAGCGGTGCAGAAGCTTGAGGTTAAGGTGGACCCCAAGCGGTTGAGAAAGCCCCGAGTCATCATATATGACATCGAGCGGGGTCTCTCTGATGTGGAAGTTCTGTCTCTCATTCGGGAGCAGAATACTGATTTGGATGCGGCACCGTTCAAAGAGCAGTGTAGGTTAGTCTTTAAGACTGGAAAGCGTGATGCCCCTCGGTATCACGGAGTATTTGAATTAGGTGCTGGTCTCCACCAGAAGTTTTTGTCCGAGGGTAGAGTCTTCGTTGATTTTGCCTCTTGCCTTGTCAAGGAATACCTTGACGTACAGAGGTGCTTCAAATGTTGTAGGTTCGGCCATAGGGCCAAATTCTGTAAGTTTGCGTCGGTCTGCGCGCATTGTGGTGAGGAGGGCCACAAGCGTGACGACTGTCCGCAAAAGAAGGAGGCTCCGGTCTGCGTTAACTGCAAGCGGTTACGTAGAAACCATAGGCACTCCATCAATAGTAGGGAGTGCGGTAGTTATTTAAGAGCGGTTGAGGTCTACTTCAACTCGCTCGATGGTTAGGATCGGTCAACTCAATGCCCAGGGTGCCTATGCGGTCCAAGTAGAGTTAGGTAACGTCGTTGAAAAGCGGAGCCTCGATGTTTTACTTCTCCAATACCCGTATGTTGTCAAGGGTGATCTGCCAGGTTTTTCAGGCTGGAACAAGTTCCATGTAGGTGAAAGTAAATCCGCCGTTCTGTGCAGGAAGTCTATAGATAGCGTCTTTGTACGGCAAACCTCTGACACACATCATGTCGTTGTCAAGCTTGCTGTAGATGGTTTCGACCTAGTTGTGGTTAGTTCGTACTTTCAGTACAGAGATCCCACTGAATTACATTTGGAAAGATGGGATAGAATTATCAGGCAGGTAGCGGGTCGTCCTATTCTTATCGGAGTTGATGCGAATGCCAAATCGCTTCTTTGGCACAGTGGGATCACAGACGACGGCGGTGAATTGCAAGAAGGTTTCATCGCGCAGCACCGTTTTGAGGTGTTCAATGTCGCCGGCGAGTCGGCAACCTTCGCCGGTGCGATGGGATTGCGGAGGACTTTCCTAGGTACCAACATTGATGTTACCATAGGCAAGGATATTCCTGGTAGAATTCAGAACTGGTCTGTAGTCGATGATTGCGAAAGCGACCATCGGCTCATAGTTTTTGATTGGATAGGTGGGCTGCGCGATGTCTTTAGACAGGGACGCCCCTGTTCAGCAGGGACGCTTCTTGCACAGGCGGGCGGATTGGCCCAAGTTTTCCAATATTCTTGCGGCCAGGATGCGGGTGTTCACTCGTACCCTGGACGAGGTTCCTCTAGATAACCTGGCAGAGAATTTCTCCTCTGCGGTGGTTGAAGCCGCACAACTCTCAATCCCTCGTAGTACGGGTCGAGAGAGAGTAGCTGGTTGGTGGTCTCGGGACTTGACTGCGATAAAGCAGGCCGTGGGCCGATTCAGGAGAGCAGCACAGCGTGCGCGTGATCCTGACAGGCGCGAGGCCTTGTTTGCGGAGTATCGTCAGAAAAGGAACGAGTATTTTCATAGAATTAGGACTTCTAAATGAGATTCCTGGCGCTCTTTTGTTCAAGAGCAAGGCAATAAAGACCCTTGGGGTGTTGTTTATCGTGTACTTGGTCACAAACGTAAAAAGGACACTCTTATGTCGGCTCTCTCGACCCAGGACGGCGTTATTGTTGAGAAAGATCGTGTTCTATCTCTTCTGATGGACTATCTGCTCCCCGATGATACCGAGGTTGGTGAGACCTCGTATCACCGGAGAGTTCGAGCGGCGGTTGTAAATTTCAATACGGACTCTGTGTCTTTGGAGATTGCTGAGGCGGAAGTCCGCCAAGTAATCTGTAGCCTTGCTAGTAACAAAGCCCCCGGATATGATGGTATCACGGTGGAGCTCCTTGTTCGCACTCTGCCTGTAATTCTTGGCCCGTTGACTAGGGTGTTCAATAGGTGTTTGTTTGCCGGGTATTTCCCAGCTTGCTGGAAGCGTGGAATCTTGAAGCTGTTGTTCAAGGGTGGCGACAAGGACCCCACGGTTAGTTCTTCTTACCGTCCTCTGACGCTCTTACCAGTTGTTGCGAAAATTTTCGAAAAGGTAACCTTCGCATTAATAGTAGGCTCACTTTGAATCACATGCTGATGGACGACCAGTATGGATTTAGACCCGGTAAGAGTACAGAGGATGCGATTCATAGGGTCCTGGATCTGGCTTCAGGCAGTGAGTAGAAGTACGTACTCGGTGTCTTCTTGGACATATCCGGGGCATTTAATAACTTGTGGTGGCCCTCTGCCTTGTTTCAATTGCAGAAGCGTGGTTTCACGCAGGATGAAATTAGGACACTCTCGAGTTATTTCAGCGAAAGAACTGTTGTCCTTCGTGACGGCAGTTCGCAAGTAGGAAAGACCCTGTCAAAAGGATGTCCGCAGGGCAGTGTATTAGGTCCACTCGTCTGGACCATCGAGTTTGACTCTCTCATGCGGCTACGTTTGCCCAGTGGCTATCGCGTTGTGGCTTATGCCGACGATGGACTGCTGCTGGTTGAGGGTGGCTCGCGTGCTGAGATTGAGCTCAGAGCGGCACAGGCATGTAGGGTTTTGCGGTTGTGGAGTCTTCAGCATAAGATGGTTTTCAGTGCGGAGAAAACCACTATGATGTTTTTGAAGGGCCGTCTAGCTGCGACTCGCCATCCGCGGGTTGTGATGAACGGTCGCTCAATTAGGTATGTCACCCTTCAGAAATATCTGGGTGTTATCCTTGATGAGAGGCTTCTCTTCAAGGAGCACCTGAAGTATGTGGCGAAGAAGGCAGTTGATGCTTTCTTCGGCGTCCGTAGAGTGGTCCATCCCGATTGGGGGTTGAATTTCCGTACCATGGGGATTCTTTATAAAGGCGTTTGTGAGGCCATTATGTTGCACGCTGGGCCCGTCTGGGCTCATCGTTTGCGGTACCAATGTTATATGGACATTCTATTACGAGCCCAGCGTCTTCTTTTGTTAGCGGTTGTCGGTGGTTACAGGACTGTCTCGCGAGAGGCAGTAACTGTGATCGCGGGCATCAAACCTGTAGATATTTCGGCTACGGAACGTAACCAGCGATATGTTGCAAAGAAGGGAGACCTTCTTACTGCTGGGCGTATGCGTGAGATCGAAGACCAAGGTTTCGACTCTTGGCAAGATAGGTGGGATACTTCTTTGACAGGTCGTTATACGCATGGTATATTTCCCAATGTTAGGGAGTTGCGAGCTGTTAGCTGGGTATCCCCCAATCGGCATACCACTCAGTTCCTCTCTGGACATGGTGCCTTTAGGGATAAATTGGCTAAGTTTAGGTTGGTTGATTCCGGCTTTTGTCCGGACTGTAGGGTCGATGACACCGCGGACCATGTCCTTCACATATGTCCCCGGTACGAAGCTGAGCGTACCAGAGTTGCTAGGGAACTCGAGAGAGTAAACTCTATTTTGAATCTACGAGTCAACTGGAGGACTCGTAGAGAGTGTACAATAGTTGCTGGCTTCCTTCGCTTCCTCGCCCTGAGCAGGGCTGCCGAAGGGATTTAGTAGGTGATAGGAACCTGGATGGCTAGGGACCGCCTGGGCAGTTGACTGGCCGAAGGTAGGCGCTTAAGGCAGCGTGCCTCGGTTAGATGTATTGGTGGCATGTATTTAATCACGCTGTCGGCGGAGTTGCGGCCGTTGTCGGCGGGCAGGGCTATCCTTGCCCGGTAGGTGCGGTCGCGCTCCGACGGGGGCACTTATGAGCTAATGACACTGTCGGCGGGGCTTCTCTGGGTACTGCTTTGGTGGTATGCAGGGGAGTCTTGAAGGCGGTCTGCGAAAGATGGTGAATGTCACGCGGGACTCCGTGATGGCGCTGTGCGGGAGTAGGCGTTAATTCTCCTCTCCCGGGCAGACCGGAGCGGAGTCAGATAGGAACTCATTTTGAGTATTAAGCGGGGTTCTTAAGGGAACTAGGTCTAAATTTCGATGTATGAAACTTTAGTGGGAAAGTTTGTTGTTGAGGCTATTAGTACGGATCTGAGACATTCAGTAGTTGGCTCTATAATAGTTAGGACTAGGCGCGGGGTCTTCGTTCCGCGGTTAGGCTTCTAGCTTAGTTCCTGAGGGCGACGTGGTAGCTGCAGGTGTCCGTTGTCTTCATTCTGAAGACATAAACACGAAAAACTATTTCGGGGTGAACTTTACCGATGCAGATGTCCCTCGGGGCATCTACATCGGTGGCATCTCTGCGGGGCCTGGACTGAAAGCTGTGGTGCGCAATCAGTTTGAGGGCGAGAAGATGTCCTCCGTTAAAGCCACTACTGGCTAGGAACGGAGGGGGTGGTGTAGCGCCCGGACACGTTACGAGGTGGGATCTTCTCCCCTCGGGGGGAATCGAGATGATCTTACTGAATATGAAAACAATGCATAATTTCAACAAAATAGCATAACAGCAAATATAGACAAATATTGGGGACTTCCAAACACTTGTTTTCAATTGATGAATCATCTCAACAAATATCTGGTTATCTTGTTCTTTAGAGATTAGTCTTTTTGTAGAGATGAAAAAATAAAATTTATAAAGAAAACTCCCCACATTTCAGAAACTTCAAAATACTGGTTTGTTTTCACAGGAAGATTATACTTATGAAAATTTTTGAATTAAAACTAGTGAGTTTAAAAACACAAATGAACAAAAGAAATTTGTTCTTAGGTAAAAAACGAAAGAACATCCTAAAATACTGATGAACAGCATTCCACCGATCTGTAAATGTAAATCAGGTATAAATCTTAATTCTATTGAAATTACTTCTTTTTTTTTAATATATAACAGATATGTATTTTATATGTATTGGTATGTATTTACTTTCTAAATGCTCTGTATTTACTTACTTCCTAAAAACAAATGGTGGTTGTTGAGCTCCAGCCAATTTGAACATATGTCCATTGAATCCAGATTTTAGTTTATTTGGAAATAGGTTGATATTAGGACGTGTTACATAGTTGCACCTCCATGCTGTTAATATTTGTGGTTTAGTGTCACCAAGAGGATCAGCGTACAAATTTTGAGTATACATGTTGATATCTTTCTGTGATTTGAGAAACATAATAAAACTATTAAATTAAATTTCTTTAGTAATAAATTTATTTTAAAAAAAATATATTTCAGATAGTATAAGTTGAAGTGGCCATTGTCATTAATATGAATAAGTACAGTGAATTACATATTAAGTTGAACCCATTTGTCAACTTTCTGTCTAATATTAATTTTTCGGCTTGTATACCCATATCTTTTGCTGGAATTAACAACTTTTAGTTCAATTTAGTTAAATCATTATCAAAATAAGTTTTTCCATGTTTATCATTATTTTGATTAACAAATTATTTTTTGCCTCATCAGTATGCGTACCTTATATCCACAACAGTTAGGTATGATAAGAATGTACTTGTTCAAAGTCCAAGATAATGAAGCCAATTTCATTTTGAAGAAATGGTTGTAATTATATATTTAGCAAATGAAATTGCAACTTTCTGTAGTTAAAGGCTTAATACACAATCCTCATTTAGAGTCTAATGTCATGAGTATTACAAGATTCCACAGTCACAAGCAGATCTGTTGTTATTGATGGACCTAAACAGTTGAAGTCAACAAAAAAAATCTTACAGGGAAACATCTATAAATAAAATTAAAAAAAAAAATAAAAAGAAATGATTAATAAAAGAGTGACTAATTAAATTTTTTTTTTTTTCATTAAAAAAGGTTATATTTGCATTACATTTGTCAGCATAACGTACTAACGAGCCCAGCAGCCACTGACAGCATGGAAGAAAGAAGAAACCTGCAATTTCCCCCGTTCAGCCCTTCGGGGCCATGGGAATACTAAGGTTAATGGTATGTAACTTCGTTACTGCCAATTCTCGGAAAGTGCAGGCCAAAGAAGAATGAAGAGGTCATCGGAAGAAGAAGGAAGACCCTCTACTCGACCCAACACCACGGACAGGAGTCCGGAAAAGAGCCCAGCAGAGATGCGTCCCGAAAGGCAGCCATCACAGAAGTGGATGAAGAGCTTCTACTCAACCTCTCCTTTTAAAACTTACATTTAAATTAACTTAAATCAGCAATTGCGACTTCTCCGGAGAAGGGGGCGTATTGCTCCCTCCATACAGTTAGTGCCCCGTTGTGGCGTATTCCTGCTAGCCTATGAAGCGTTAGCACCGAAAGGACTTCAGTGGACGGTCTGAAGGGGAATTACGTCGGGAGAATAGGTTTCATAAGCCTAGCCTTCCGCGGTCGGCCCATAAAATGGGTTTGATAACGCTAGTTTAACAACGGATTGGAATGCAATTAAATCCATCCTTAAAATCAAAATATAAAATAAGACAAATTGAAAAATTAGACCCGTCATATAAAATAAACCTTTAAAAACACGCCCGATAGAATCATCCAGCAGCAAGGGACACTGTCCAGGATCTGCGATCCGTAAGGAGAATCTATAAACTCCCGCCAACTTTGCATTCCATTATATTCCATAACGTACTTACACATAGGCAGTGAATGATTGGAAAAGTCTCAGCTATTTTTTATTAATTAATTTTTTCGGAGATTCTGTTGATCAAAATGTTTCTACTGTTTCCTTTGATCCTTGCAGGCATGCTAGGGCAGGAATCATTTTCAGGAAACTATTACTTTAAAGAACTATAAAATTTTAAGTTCAAAAATGAATGATAATTATTTAAGTTTAAACGTGTGTAAAACTGTTGCAATAGTTTTCTCAGGTAGGAGTATCATTGCTAATCATATGGAAAATCTTTGCATTACTGAGTTATCATTTGCATATACTAGTTATATTTCTGTTGTCCATATTGTAAAATTTTGAGCATTTTTTGACTAATATATTTTTGGCCATGTAATTTACTCTTCTCCATTCTCAGTACATACTTGAACCATCATGAATGCAACGCAAGAATGGCGGGAGTTTCAATATTTCTCCCTACAGATCGCAGAGCCTGGACAATGTCCCTTGCTGCTGTATCTTTCTATTATCGGGCGGATTTCATCGGTTATTTAATGGCGGGTATAAATGTTAAGTTTTATTTTTGGATGGATTTGGTAATTTGCGTTCCTATCCGTATGGACCATGGTGTAATTTTTTTTCTGGTTCTGGCCGGGATAGACTAAACTTTTGAGCCTAGTAATCCCGGCGTGATTCCCCTTCAGTCCATCCGCTGAAGTACCTTCGGTACTATGACCATCATGACTGCTTTCTAACTGCCTCTTCATTTTTTATATATCTGCATACACAAAAAGAAAAACGTTGTTCCTAAAAAATAACAATATTTGCTTGAACTAAACCAAAAACCAGAATTATTTTCACGTTTTACAGCATATCTCAAATCTCAAAAAGGCTCTTATTATCCACCAGTTTCTATTTATAATGAATTACCTAATGAAATTTCTGCATATCCAATGAATATGTATTTGAATACATATCTTACTTAAAATAATCTATCAATTAATACCTCAATAATTGTTACATTGTTGCGGTACCGTTGGTTGTGCTTTTGTTGTCAATGAAAGGACTTATATGTTTGGCCTACCCAGTATTACGAGTGTGTTTACCATTGAACTACTCGTTATAAATAAGGCTCTAAATATCGTTAACCCTAAATATAGAAACATTCTTATTTGCAGTGATTCGTGTAGTGCTCTCCAGGCGTTAGAAAACTTTTATTCCAAACATCCTGTCGTCGTTGAAATTTACGATGTAATCGCTGAGTTAGGTAATCGGAACACAGAAGTAAGTTTTTGCTGGGTCCCTAGCCACGTAGGCATTCTAGGTAACGAAAGAGCAGGTTATGCTGCCAAAGAAGCGTGTATTCAACCTCCTTTCACCACCCGAGTTACTACCTTTGATTTTATTAATCGTGTAAAACAATCACTGAGAGCAAGGTGGCAAAGTGACTGGGCGACTACCGTCGATAATAAACTCCGACGGATTAAAGATTCAGTGTTGCCATTGGGCTTTTCTTACAGAAAATCTTGTCGTGAGGAAGTGGTCCTCTGCCGGTTTCGAATAGGACATACGAGAATCACACACGAATACCTAATGTCAGGACAAGTCCCACCCCTATGCACACGATGCAACTGCCGCATGACTGTGCACCACATTCTCGTGGACTGCATATGTTATGCGGCGTTGCGTCGTAAGTTTAATCTACCTAGAAACATCCGTGATATCTTGTACAATAATAACGAAATTTTGAACCGGATGTTTCTGTTTTTGCATAGTACCAGGTTACTTCAAAAAATTTAATGCTATCATATATATTTTGTGCTAGAAGAGTTGTTGATAATTTTTAACCTTTACTTTCAATTTTGATTTTTTGGGTTCTATGTCTTTAATTTTATTATCCGAGAAGGGAGCCTTTTGCACAACCAATCGGAATTAGGTAAGTTTTATACAGTTTCTTTATTCGATTATTTTAACTTTTATATTTTAAAGACTTCGTCTGCGGTACTAGTTTTGAGTTTTAGTTTACCTTCTTGACTTGTTTTAATAAATTTTTATTATATGATTAATACTAATTTTACACCTTATAAGTTTTATTATTATGGAGTTATTTTACCCTTTTATTAATAAAATTCCGGGCGATAACACCCAGGCGTTTTTCGCCCACAAACAAAAAAAAAATTGTTACATTTTTTTCTGTACTGACTTTATTTATCACTTTCACATAATTGGATTATTATTATTTCTATAATTTATTTTATTATTTTTTTTATGGGTTAATGCTATATACACTTGATCCTTTCAGACGAATACTGTAGCAGTTACACTTTGTTTTGTGTAATAACAAATCTATTACTTCTGACATCATGAATGTAATAAATAATTGTGAATAAAATCAATATTTCATCAAAAATAAAAATTTCAAAATCTGATTTCTGACATAAGAGTAAGCTTTAATTTTGATTTTATTAATCTGTGTAAAAATGTATTCAAAATGAGTAAATCTTGAAAAATTAATGACACAATCCTGATAAAGATACAATCCTAAGTAAGACACAAGACACAATCCTAAGTAAATATATTAAATTATAAGATATCCTAGATTGCAGTAAGGATTTCAATTAGTTTTAAATTCCGTATTAAACTGATGGATTAATTGCAAATAAGAGAAATGGATTTTTATTGTATATTCTTAGTAAAAACAATATAAAAAAAATATTACCTTTTCACCATTGAATTCTTCAAGTTGTAAAGAAGGATCAGCAATAATAAGTAAATTGAGAATTTTATTTGAATATATTCCTGATTTTCTGCTTAAGAAGTTATTTATCTGCCACTGTGAAACCTGAGTGATAAGAACAACTTTGGATATTGGTTGTGGACCAATTACTTCCAGACCAGTTTCAATTTCTTTAGTTAATAATATATAAGCTTGATTTTTAACTTCAGACAATTTCAGAGTTTTTCCTATTACTTGATATGTTGTGTTTGCTGTGATTATCCTACCTTGTGTTAGTGATATAGGATATGTTATAAGTAACTGATCAATAATCTCCTGTAATAAAATAAGTAGAAAAGTATTTAAACTAAAAGTATATTAAACATAAAAAATTCACTGATCGCAAATCTCAATATCTTATTTTCAAAACAAATTAATGTTAGATGCTGTAATTGCAATAGTTGTAGGTAATGACATGGGACAAACACACCCCCTAAAAAGGCATAGTCTGTAAAGAACAACAATGTGTTGTACAAGCTTGTGAAGAAAAGTGGGGAATAAAGTGGTTTACACTACTGAATAGAGGTTTTATTAATATTAGTTAACTCAATAAGGCAAATGTGTGTTGCATATCAGCATTTCAGCCTTATGTAGCAGCACCTTAACTCGAATTAATCATGGGTACAGTCTATAAAATAAACGCCAGTAGTATAAAGAAAAATCAAACTTGTATTACACGTGCTTTATGATTGTCTGGTAAGAATATTTGTAACAAATAATGTATCCTTTTTGAGAACGGTGTTCTTTATAAAATGGTTGCACTCAAGAGATGTAATTTAAAAAAATATGAATATAATAAATCAGCAATGGTGTTGCTAAAAGTTTCCACTGAGTAGAATGATAAACCAAATCTGGAGGAAGTTGAAAATTTGACTAAAACCATTATTTTTTTATTTGGGAGTCAATTTGGAGAAACTCTTTGTTAAGTTTTAATATCATGCTTTCTTATTCAAAATATTGTAATGGTAGCTTGTTGTTGTAGTTGCATTTCACGCTGCTAGGGCTGACGACACGCGTGCACTTCTTTGTTACATTCGGGTGTGGGCACACGTTGCAAGATGGTGTAGTGAGACGGTAACACACAATGCATTTAGTTATTCAATCATTCATTTACGTTAATTCGATTCAATATACTTCAAATACTCTGTATTATTAATATTCAATTTGTTATTACTAAACTGAAATCAAACTACAACAAACAAGACTACCAGATATACTTAATCAAAAATGTATTCTACAAATGAATAAATTTAACTACATAAACTCAATATAGATTCGCCTACTTATTCAATCTCCAAATAATCAACACAACACTTTAAGACAAAATTTTCATTTTTTTAAAATAGTTCAAGACTCATGTGAGTAAAATTTTCCTCAAGTCTAGCCTTCAGCCAAGATATGAACCCTAACCCATCTCCTCTACTTGCTGTCTCTTAAACACCTCAAATCCAAACATTAATATCATTAATGTCTCATATATAGAAGAGTACCATGCCAAAATTGAAGATTTTTGGTTCAGTCCTTAAGATTTTATGTATGTGGCACATAGCACACATACAGACTTTGCTGCCTTATTTTACATTTCTCTATCTTTCATAAGACTCTGAATTAAAAAAAGTAGGAAGTTGATTTTTGATATAATTCTATTCATTACTATTGATGTAGTATATACTATACAATAACTGCTGGAAAAGATAAACAATACTCAAAATATTAGGGTAAAAATGTTTTTGTGTGTTTTGAGCTGTAGTAACCATAAAGTTGTTAAGCATTTTGATATTAGTTTATTTACTTATAAATTCAGTAAATGCATACTGGTGTAAACCCAGAAATTAATTTTTTTAATCACCGAGTAACAATATTTTTTATCACTAATAAAGACAATGATAAGTTTATTTAAATAATAGACAAAAGAATAAAAAAATAAAAAACAATAATAAAAGAAATAATCTGAAATAAAATTCTGGAAAGTTGAGATGACCTAGATAGGGAGAAAGTGCCACAGAACAATTTAAAACGTTAATATATTCCACAAAAAATAAGAAATAAATATGTATAAAACTCATAGAAAATTAATCATTTATTAAAAAGTGCAAATCCACCTTATCAGCAATTAATTTTGACTTCTCGACATCTTTTAGTCCTAAGACCATCATCAGGAGATTAAAATATCATTATAAAATAAAGTTAAAGAATTAAAATATTAAGCAGTCGTGACTGATTGCTATCAGTATACTGATTTAAATGTACAGTCTAATCTGGTGGAATAAAATAAAATCAATGGAAAGCAGTTCTAAGAATGATATTTTATTTGAATTATTATCTTTTTATATCTATATTTAGGCCGCATTTAAACAATTTATCACCTTTAAAAAATTTTTGCTCATTAATTAGATTTTTGTTTACTGTAAATGTGATATTTTTCTAAATTAGATATAATAATTATAAGATATATCTAAACTTTTCATAAAAGTATTTGAATTGTATGCATGACCATTATCAAATATATGTTTAGACGTGTTATAATTATTATAATACATCTAACTTAGAAAAATATCACATTTATAGTAAACATAAAAATCCAATTAATGAGCAAAGATTTTTATTCATGCAATATAGAACATAAAATCCATAAATAAAAATAACAGAGTTAAAGGCCCAGAGCTAAGACCTTGGTCAAATTATTGAAACAAGCCATAATTATTATGTATATAAAAAAAAATTTATGATCGGTTACCTAATTATTTATATATATGGCTTCACTTATTAATGAAATACCATCATCAACTTCACAATATTAAAAAGATAACATTAATTTTTCTAAGCACCAAAGGAACCAATGAAGCTGGCTGCTGCATCCAAAGAAAAAGATGATTCTTTCTGGGTCTAACATAAGGCACTCATAAATCAATATTGTTTATATCCCTAAGAATACTTTTTTTAAGTACCTTACTAGTAAATATAACATCCTGAAACAATCATTGATCATTCAGGGAACTAAGACCCCAGAAACTACACTGGGCCATACAATCAAAAAACACTTCAGTAAAATCTGTATGTCAAAAATTAAAAAGTTGTTTCTGAACATTTTCAGTTAAATTAAATAAATTAGAATTTTAGTTTCTATTGTACTTCTATACTGGGGCACAGTATTCAAGCATTGGGCTAACCATTTTCTTACACAGATGAAGGATCAACTGAACATCTTGAAACAAGCGACAGACCCATAAAAGCAGTCCAAGGTTTCTCTTTGCTTTGGATACTGTTCGGAAAATACATTCACTTAACCATAATTTGTAATCAAACAAAACTCTGAAGTCCATAACTACTTCTTTTCTATATTTTTGACAATGACCAACCGCAGAAATTTAACTTTCAATGTCTTTCTGGAATATGTAATGGCAATGGTTTTTTTCTAAATTGAGGGGCATTCTATTAATAATTGACCATTCATATATTCTATTAATTTCACTCTGAAAAACTCAACTGATCATTTTTACAATTCACATCTGCAAATAAAAGGATCTTTGAAAAAATAAAGGTGAAATTATTATTTATGATGAACTGTAAAGCAGAGGACCCAAGTTAGAACTCTGAGGAACACTACATAGAGCACTATACATACTAGAAATCCTACATAACACCTTTACTTTAAATGTTTTCTCAAAAAGCTAGGATTTAGCCAACTTAAAATACTATCTTTGATTCCAAAAAGAGCAAATTTTTACAAACATAAATCATAAAGTATCTTGCCAAGGCCTTCTGAGAGTTGAAATATACAACATCAATCTTTTTCCTACCTTTGATCTCAGGGAAACAATAACATACATTAAGATTAGTTATGGTAGACCACATAGATATAACACCATGTTGATGAGGCAAGATACTATGAAACAAAGCAGAATGTTGGTGAATAATTTTTTCAAAGATTTTTGAAACTACATTCAACACTGATACAGGCTTAAATTAAATGGAGAATTCCCTTTTTAGGAGCAGGGGAAACCAGAACTTCCAACAACTGGGAAAAATTTCACTAGTTAAACTGTTAGTGAACTTAAGTAACAATGAAATCACCCAGACCTTTATTATAAATGGTGGAATACCATCGTTACCAACTGCAGCTGTAGATTAAATCACTTGTGCCTCTTGATACCTCCTTTTTTGAAACAAAAGGGACATCAATAGTGTCCATATTATATCCTTCATCATAGATAACAGTATATGCAGGATTATTCATTTGAAATACAAAATGAAAATAAAATTCAAAATTTCTTGCTTCCTCACAAAACTAACTCTTCTGCATCAGTAATTATCCTACTATATTTTTTTATTAGTCTCAAACCACACTTTTTACTTAAAAAGGATTTTATGAATCTGAAAAGGTTTAGTGGCCTACATTTCAGATCAGCCTCTGCAGTTTCTAGCTGCAGAAATGTTATCTTCCCTTAAAAGTATTTTGGCCTGCTTTCAATAAGCCAAAATACATTGGTAGTCTATGATACTCAAAGCATTTATGAGTGAAAATTTATAACAACAAATATCGTGCCCAGTTTTTTTATATTTCTATGCTCAATGTTTTTTTAATCTTAAACACTGTTTGAGTCACAGAGAACCACGCAGGAAATTTCTTGAGCAGCACCCTTTTTTGAGGAATATGATTTTCCATATGCTTATTAATCAATTCACAAAAACAAGAAGCAGGTACACTAATGTTGGCAGAAAATAAAAGAGTATTACAGTTCTGTTATCTAACAGTTTCATAAAACCAGAATAGTCACCCTGCTAAAAATCAAATGTAAGCATCTCAAATTTTGATGAAACTACTGTAAATACCAGGGGATCATGGAGTGCATCATGATACACAAATGAGTAAGTCTCCGGGGCAACATTTACCTCGATGTTAGAAAGAACAATAAGAAAAGAAAGAAAAAGGGTGGGTTACTCCCAAAACGAAGTTTTACCAGAACCTATAGGAAAGGTTAAGTTCTTTCTTTTTCCTGTTTACCCTCCGGTAACTACCGTTCAGATAATACTTCAGAGGATGATATGTATGAGTGTAAATGAAGTGTAGTCTTGTACATTCTCAGTTCGACCATTCCTGAGATGTGTGGTTAATTGAAACCCAACCACCAAAGAACACCAGTATCCACGATCTAGTATTCAAATCCGTGTAAAAATAACTGGCTTTACTAGGACTTGAACGCTGGAACTCTCGACTTCCAAAACAGGTGATTTGGGAAGACGCGTTCACCACTAGACCAACCCGGTGGGTAAATTAAGTTCTTCTATCCTCGGTTAACCTTCCTACAGGGAAGGATAAGTTCTGCTACCTTCTGCAAAAATTCTCCACCATGGAAGTCAATATTCCAAAGTCGTCTGGTACTTTTTCTTGACCCCCAGTACCATGTGTTATTAATCAAGTGTTATTCAGGAAAAGTAGGCTTATAACAGGTTTAAACGTTTGCCTTCTCAAGAAAATTAGATTGAAAAACAACTAAACCGCCTAACGTTTATTATTAACATGTAATCATAATTAAATGACAGCAATCAGTAATATTCAAGTTAATTTCGAACTATACATTTACTACTACTGAACTAATTTTTAAATGTCATAATCTATCGTACGGAAAACAGCAGTTTTTAATTTTTACAAATTCATATCATTTTTCAGTTAAGTTTTGTTCTCTTTTGTTTTTTAAAATAAAAGTTTATTCTTGTTTGATTTTCGTAGACATTATTACGTCAATTTTATCAGAACTAAATTTTCTACAAGTTTTGATAGTAAAATTTACGCACTTATTAGTAATTTAATAAAGTTGTACATCAAACCTAAATTACGTGTTTTTCGGTCACCGATATTTTTTTCTGTTTTACGTTGGATATCATGAAACTATGTTATTGATGTTTTGGTAGATATTCAGGTCAAAAAACATAATAAAACAAATTTGTATCTTATTTAAGCCAGCATTGCTGACTTGTGTCTCGAGACATGACGGTGAGGAGCCACGAACTTGCCCGAAATGAGCCGATCGCTCGCTCGAATTCTCCTCACAGTCGAGCCACGCGCGTATTTCAAATTCAACTTCAATAAAGAACTGACGACTTGAAAGTGAATTAAATTGACGAATTTTTGTTTATAATTTTAATATTTAATTAATTATTAATTATTCATAATTTTTAGTTATACTTATTTATGAAAAATTATTTACAATTATTTTTGAATAAAAAAGAAATATTTGATTAATTATAAATGTATTATCTACATATTATTTACTTCGTTCAAGTGGTGGGGAAACGATAATAAAAAATTAAATTTTGACGATATTTCTTTCCACATACTCAACATTGTAATCGAAACTATTTTTTTTTTCAAAAATCTTTTGTCAAAAGTAATTGGTCTCTCAAAAATCATATTTAATCTTTTAATTTTTAATTTGATGAAAATTTTGTATAAAAAATGTTGTTCTAAAAATATGTCGTCTAAGTATTCAATTGGTTATATACGAATTTTGTATATTTTTTTAATTAAATGGTTTAAATAATTGTTTTTCTGACAAAAATAAATTTAAAGAATTGATGAAACGGCTGCTTTAATTTCGATTGATTAATATGTTAAAAAAAATAATAATTCGTAATTCTATTAGGCCGAAAAGGTTTACGCTGTTTTTAATTACAATTTAATGCTGGGAAACGAGACTTATCAACGTCCTAATAGATTAATAATTATTAATGAAATAAATAACAAAGTTTTATTATTGCTTTTGTCCGCCATTTTGAATTTTGAAAAACGAATATAAAATTCGTAATATACGACTTGAAAAACCCTTGTATAACGAATTTCATAAAAAAACAATACAATGGTGGGCAAAAATTGTTTTTGAACATTTTGAAATTTGAAAAACTAATTTAAGATTCGTAATAAGCGAATCAAAAAATCTATTGGTACAAATTTTCGTCGAAAATGGAGTCGAAATAATACATTTATAATTAATCAAATATTTCTTTTTTATTCAAAAATAATTGTAAATAATTTGTTCATAAATAAGTATAATTTAAAATTATGAATAATTAATAATTAATTAAATGTTAAAATTATAAACAAAAAGTTGAGAGACAAGTGGCATTGCTGGCTAGGCCATATGTTACGCCGTTCTGGCTGGTGAGCGCTGCGCTCACCGTTCGACTTTTTCTATTCCATTGTTTCATATTGTCAATTTTATGCAAACAATTATTTTTTAATGTTCGTTATTACTGATTAATGATACAAAATTAATTCTCTGATAGTATTATTTAATAATAACTACTATTTACTTGCGTAAATGATGTATTTTGTTTGGATTACTTCTGGAGATTTTAAATACACTTTATCACCTTATTTGCGTAACACACGTAATTTATTCTTGCACTTATTTTTATTTATTTAAAAAAAAACAAAACATATAAGTTTCCACTTTGAAAATTAAAAGATCAACTGTCAACTGTTACAAATTATAAGAAAATTGTTTTTACACTACCAATAATTAATTTGTTTCCTAGAACTAAAAAAAAATCAACTTTATAGATTTTTCAAAAAACGTATCCCATGTAGCTAAAATAGTTCAATTATTATAAATACAGTAATATTTTAGCTTATCCTCGCTTTCGGTGTCTGGTCCCTTTTTTTTATTGCATTTGTGTAGATTGTAACTGTGCTCCCTACAAATATCAGAATGACATTTTACACACCTAACTTTTGTTTTTCTGTTTTTTTTGGGCAGTAAGAGCATTTCTATCGATCTTCTTCGATCACTGCCATAGGTAGCTCTTCCTCTTCTGGCAGATTAGCTTGTCTTCGTACTTGCAATTTTAGAACTGGATCCGGATTTTTTATTGAAACTCGTGTTATTAGAAAAGGTTTTGTTAGTTCTTTGGATAGAATTTTTATGAATTCTCGTCTTGAAATTAATTTCTGTGTATTACTTCTAAAAATTATTTGACTGTTTATTGTCGCAACGTTTAGAAGAGAAAAAACACAGGAAGTGGCCATCTGAAGCTTATGCGTGAAACAGAATACATACTAACCATTTCATCCACGACATCTACAGCTCCTTTTGTACGATCATCTCTGGCTTAAAATCTTTATTTTGAGAGTGTATAGCATCATCGTAATGCGTGGTGGGTAGTAAAAGCATATTTTTGTTCTTTTTGGCACATATGATGCCAGAGGACAATCATTTTCTCCATACAAAAACATGATTTTTTTCAAAGGTCTGTTTTGTTTCCAGCAGTAATGGAGGAATTTCACGTTTATTTTTTTCTCAGCGTCCCTACAGTTGTAGTTTTAACATTTTTTAGACAATGTCTTGATAAACTTACAGATGTAAACCAATTATCCGTAGTACATTGCGTCCAGTGTTCGCAATAGGTTCAATAAGGCGCTTTGCCACACTGTTTGCACTATTGTCTTTTCTATACTGACCCTCCGGCTATGTTCCAGAGAATAATTTCATATTGAATGTACAAAATGTCTAGAAACAACTAATGAAAAGATTTTTATACTATTCTTATTTGGCTTTGAGGGAATGTACTGCCGAAAACTACACTTTCCTTGGAATCCCACAAGCATTTCATCAATTGTACAATGCTCTCCAGGAGTATAATATTCGGAACAATGTCTTACAAATTCATCAAATATAAGACGGATAGATGCTAATTTGTCTATTTTTTTTCTTTCATCCCTATCGATAATGTTGTCAAAACATAGAGCCTGTAATAAGATGTAAAATCTATTTTTTGACATAACGGTTTTGAAATACTTTGGAGCAGTTCCATCGTCAGCCCAAAGATCTTGAAGATTCACATTGGAAGATTTCATCGTTCCTGTTAAATATTAAAGTTCCAGTAAAGCTCTTATTTCATTTATATTAGTGTGTAAAATTGATCTTTCACGCTTGTAATTGAGCTGCATTTTTGCTAGATAAGTATTTGTGTAGGTTACTATTTCATGCAAAATATCATCTGAAGTAATGAGTTGGCATGCATCAAGTGATGCTTTCGTGTCTTTTGCTACCTTTTATACTACAGGTAAATGCATAACCAGATTATGTGATCAAGTTCGCACATATTTTGCTGGCTAATTCAAATTTCATTTAGTTGTTCTGTATTTACTTAGCATGTATTTAACTTTAGAACATGATCAGAACATGCTGATACTTCTGAGTCCGTATTGTGATTAGCAATTTTTTCTACACCTGTGAACGTCATAGTAACAATAAAATTGCAAATAATAAAAAGAAAGAAATAACTTACAATGATTTACTTTCGTACAAACAAATTAATTTTACAAATAGGATATTAACATAAAACAAAAATAGTATCTATACTAATAAAATAAAAGATAAAAGTACGATATGTTTCACTAAAAACAGTATATATGTAAAACGATATATAATATCTATAAATAAATTTGTGTAAAAACAAAAAAATATTGAAATGCATAAATATACATTTGAAAAAACTGAATTTTTTTGTAACACAATTACTAGTTACTGAGCCCTGCACTCACCAATATGACACTGAATGAACAAATTCTGCATACATCAACAAAAAATATGATAAGATAAGAACTAATGATGATTTATAACTCTACACGTCCAGTACAAAAGGAACACAGTCAGTCGTATTCCTAAGAACTGTAAGAAAAAACAATAACAAAAAAAGCATGTAAGGTGAGCACAATGATTCTAGCTAGCGATGGGTTAATGTCCTAAAAACTCTAGTATATAACCTTATTTCACTGGGAGAACTGAAATCCAGGGGAAATCTTTCACTAGCTCTAATTCGATAACAAAACGTTTTCAGACATATATTGAACTTTTTTTGCTATTTCAGATTCTAATATCAGTTTCCAAATAATTTCTTCCCCCCTGGATTAGCCTGTATATAAATATATATATATATATATATATTGGAATGTAATCAAATGGGAAATGTCTTAACTTTCCAAAAATTTTCTTAACCGAACTTTTCCTCATTTATTTTTCAAATGAATGTTTTTAAAAACATTCATACAGTTGAAATTCATCAAGAACTTGATGAAATGTATGGAAAAATTACAATGAGCATGTAAGTGTGCAAAAGTGGTGTTGATTATTAAACAAAAGGAGAATGAATGTGTTGATGAAGCAAACAACCAAAGAATTTAAAATTGATGTTTATGCACACATTTAATAAAAGAAGATACACAATTGATGAGCTTTATGTGGTTACAAAACCTTAAAAGAATTGTAATGTGTTTACAGATCTGTAGGCGTAGCATATCGATAAGGGGGTGAGTCTACTCCATGATATTGTGTGTTTTATTCATTAATCCAAACAAGGTAGTTCCCATACGTTTCAGTTCCATAAACTCTAAATATGGAACCATCTCAATTTAATTTTTTCCTAAAATAAAAGGAAGTTTTGAGTGAAACACACATGTAGATCTATGATGATGTCCATATAACTGTCATTTCATTAATGAACTACCCTTCATGTACTATTAAGTTGTTGAATGACTAGAAAAATTACTTTATTTTTTCTTAAATTATAATTTATTTCATAATCATCAAATTTATTCATAAATATTTCAGTTAATTTTTCTGATAAAAAATTATCCATGACTAAACTTTCAATTTGTTAATAAATTTTTTATTAAACATAAAATAAATAAGGTTAGTTTAGAATCAGGATAATTTCTTGATGAGTTTTATAAGAAAAAAAATGAAAGATTCTCCTTTTTATTTATAAAAAAAAAAAAAAAAACAGCAGTTGTTTTTTTTTAATAAGTAACAGTTGTTTTTTTTTGTTTAGAAATTTTTTTATATGGTTAAAACCTATACAGTTTAATTAAGAATCACTTTCTGGGGTAAAATCCCTCTTCCCTGTAGCTTTAAATTTTTTTTAATATTAGATATGTGTAACTCACTTCTCAAATTTTACCATACAATAAAAGAGACAAACTATTCACTGAGCAAAGTAAGTCTGATGTGTAATAATTATACACCCATGACAGTTGAAAATTTCATTAAAAAACTTACCAATGAAATATTATAACTTACATGGTGTTTTTCATTGAAATAGAAATAATCATCATAAAGGAGAATTGTATGACAATTATTAAAATAATTCTCAGCTATATGATTAATTAATAACACAATTGGTCTAAAAATAATATCAGCACACTGCTTGTAGTAACTTTTATGTTTCTGAAACAATGGACATATTAACAAATTATTACTTTGTTCTGATTGGTATGTAAACATACATTATATAAATCACATCAGGAATTTAAAAATGTAAAAATTTATTAATAATAATAATTATAACTTATTAATAAGTAATAAACATTTTTGTTTTTTTTTTCTTTTTTGAGATGACTGGCCTGATGTTTTGGTCATTTTGCCCTATGAAAATGGAAATTTGTAGCATATGAAAAATGGCTTGCCTGACCAGAATTCAAATCTAGGACCTCCAAATGAAAGGCTGAGACACTACCATTCTGCCATGGAGATCGGCTAAAACTTATTATTTTGAAAAAAAATTTATAACTTAGGGCTTTACTAAATGGTTTAAAGGAAGTGATGATAAAACTCTAACCAGAGCAGCAGTGCAAAATATGCAATTAATTATAAAATAATAGCATTTGAAGTTCATTTTAGTAATGTAGTTCATATTAATAATGAATAAAAATAGAATAGTAGTAATTATTTTAAGAAACTATTTAAATAACGTAATTGCAGAATAAATAACAATTCAAAAAATATTAATGAAAATTATTTCACAATATATTATTCATAAATATTATACAGATTGGAAAATCAAAGTTTAAAATGTATTTATAGTTAGTATTATATAAAAGCTTATTTTAAAATCTGACAACAAAAGAAGAAGGCCCTTATTTGTTTGTTGAAGTACTGTAGGAAGTTAAATAAAAATTCCATGAAACTTGTACTTTCTGTCACTAAGTGTTATTGGTATTCTGTACTTTATACAACACATGAACCCAATGAGAGAGATGTTCATGATTTCAATATGATATACCTTAGGTAATATTCAGCTCAGTAGTTGTGTATTAATTTTATTCTGGTGACATTATTGCTTTGAAAGTATGCCCATTTGCAATCTACCACTTGTCATCTCAGTCAGAACAATGACGACAGTATTTTAGAAAACATTAGATGTATTAATATCATGGTATACTGATTATCAGTTTTACTGTACAAACCAATATGAAGTTCTTGGTACAAGATAAAGACATAATTTGATGGTTTAATCAGTTAAAGAAAGAGGAAGTATTGATATTAAGAAATCTGAAGCAGACTAAAATTAATATATGCTTGTGGCCTGAATAAATCTACTGCTTTTCACAGTTTACAGCTTAATACTAGTAAGATGGATTTAAAGATGTTAGATTTACAAGTATATTTAATTGCATGCCCTCAAAATTCAGCTTTTATATGAAACCAAGGTATGGGAACATTCCAAACAATTTCCTTAAGATCATTATGTTAATTGATGAGCTAATTTTTCTTATATGTGTCAACCATTATAAACATTGAATTTAGGAATTCTCAAAAATCTAATGAAATTATTTAATACATTGATGAATCTTCCTAGATAAACAACATATAATGTAGAATAATGCATAATTGTGTGGTGGGTTTATTTGCAAAAATAATTACAGTCAATAGTTATTTTAGATGTCAGCACTAATTTAATATACTGCAAACTTTGTTTTTCTCGGATTACTGATATTTAAAGGGATAAAGAGACAATAGTTATTACTCACTCAGCAATGTGGTAGAATATCCATTTATAGTCATGAGGTACAATCATTAGTAGGTTTCCTGGTCATTAATTAGGTGAGGCGATTTTGTTTCCTGGCTAGCAAAAAGCCTTCATCTGAATCATCAGAATCATTGTTATAACAACTATAACATCTGGCTGGAGATAGTTGTTAATAGAACAACTATCTCCAATGTCTCCAATGTAAGCAATGGTGCTTACATTGAAAGATATGTTCTGAGGAATATAATGAATTTTTAGTTTTATGTATATTTATTAATGAATTAAATGCACTCAGTTTAATTAAATATTTTATTATTTAGTCATAAATCATGAGCACACCTTTCATAATCCTTTATTAACTATAAATGGCTACTCATGTGTTTATGATATGTACAGGATATGTTATGTACAGGATAAGATAGAAACCACAAATAATGACAAAAAATACATGTTTACAAACATTAATCAGCAACCATATAAAATTATTAATATTTTTAGGATAGGAAGATTACTTTGTTTTTTATAAAAATACAAAATATACAAGATTGTTCAACAAACAAAATACATAAGTAAGCACCCCTCACACACATGCATGCATGCACACATGCACACACACACACACACACACACACACACACACACACACACACACACACATATATATATATATATATATATATATATACAGAGAGAGAGAGTGAGAGAGACTGAAATAAATTCCAGATGTACACAAATTAAACTACAATGGCTACACTAAATACTGCATTGAACTGCACATTACCTGCATTTACTTACAAGCACTACAGACAACAGAATCAATTTTTGCAAATCACTGCTTAGAAAAAAAACACATGTACTAAGATATTGACCAGAGCATGCAAATTTTACACATATTGTATACAAATTTCAACACACTTTAACAATTTAAAAACACACTAGATTCTCCCTGCCAAAAAAAAAATTGAATGATAATATAGATCAAATATATTACATAAACCTATTATGTAAGTTTATGTAATATAAAAGAATTTGTCCTCACCTACTGAATCACTCACTCATCAATGCACAGCCTATACTGTTAGTTCCATATATTCAAAAAGTGAGCCAGTTTCTAATTTGGGAATCATTCCTTAATTATACTTCTATAAGCGTAAAATTATGATTTTAAAAATTCCTTTTCTTGATGTGATATTCTGATAATTTCATAAAACTCCTGTCTTCACATCTTTCTTGATATTTAATTAAATTTAGTAATAAATTAATTTTGCTCAAAAATAAATAAAAAAAAAGATAAGGACCAAAGAAGTAGATTTTAAAAATATTTTGGGAATTAAATTTTGAAATTTCCAACTATCTTTTGTTTATTAAAACTTAATTTTTATTTTTTAATTAGTTACATCAATAGAAAAACTCTTTAAATGAATTATTTGTGTTATCTCAACAAATAATGTTTTATGAATGTTTTATTTGTAATGATTGTAGGCAACCAATATGATTCACAACTAACTTCTGAAAATGACAGCCATTTCCAAGAATAACTAACTTACCACACAGACTTAAGAAAAGTGAAGAGTGAACTGTTTTCCCGTTGTTTCTTTACTGAACCAAATTACATATCATCATGCCAAGCCAAAAAAAGTGCAGGTGATATTTAGCCTGCAAGTGGGCTAAAAATGGGTTTTAAATCTTTAGATATTAGAAATTCTGTTGTTTTTTTTTTGTGAAAATGTATCTCTTTAATTTACCTATTTATTAATTTTTTGATGTATCTCTTTTATTTATTTATTTTTCAATATAAAAATTTTAATATATTAGTTTGGTATTTATTTATTCTTTTAGCATTATACTCAGTGTTTTATAAATAATACTATCAGGAAAACCAACTATGATTATTACCACTTTTACCTTATATGATTTCCATTTGTTATAAGAAAGACTGTGAGAGATCCAGTCATGCTTCTTTATTTTCTAAGATTTCTTTAATTTTTACCATGGAGATATATCATTGTTCTCACCTAGGGCCAAAATGCTTGCAAGTGGCAAAAATAAAAAAAAAGGAGAGAAAACAAATATGATTATTGAAATTGCATACATAACAGAAAAAAATATTTAAGAATGAAAATAGATCATCCTAAATTTGTTATCGTTATTAACAACAATTATTATATTATAAATTGATTTATTAAGTTTCAAACTTATTGGTAAATATATAGTGCAACATAGAGGTGCAGTTTAATTAAATATTTAGTAATTTAGCTCTGAACAGAAAGTATTGAAGAAACATATCAAATCAGTTCAAAACAAATATGTATGCAGACAAAAATAAATAAATTATAACCTACCAAATTCTGTTGTAAATTATTATTATTACTAATTGTCACTTGTAAATAAGCATAATTTAAATTTACGTAAACAAATAGAATAGAAAAAAGTAACAATATAGTGAATTCAGCATTCATGATAAACAATTATGTTTATAGAAGACGACTGTTACTTGAATCAAGCTAGTAGTAATAACAGTAATAAATTTCATTTATAGCTGAATAAGTGATGTATGTGTTATATCCCTTTATGAAGAAATCTATAAATATTATATTATCCAATCAACATTTCTTTTACAGTTCAGCTCTAACTATTCTTTTTTAATATAAGTAATATACAGTATTTTTTTTTCAAATAAATCAATTCTAATATTCTTTTTTTCCATTACTTATATCAAAATAAAACTACCAATTTAAAAATTTTTAAATTAATTATCTATAAATATTAATTAGATTATTCCAGTTTAATTTTTCAGCTATAAGATTATGTATTATACACACTACTTTGTGTGTGTAATAGTAAAGAATTCTTACCTCTCAAGACAGAGTGTCCTAAAATAAAGTATATTCTATTTGTGTGTTACATCACAAATAAAATTAAGACCAATTCAACATGAATGATTCAAATGGCATTGAAATACAAATTCTTTTATTTATTTCAGGTCCATTTCATTATTAATTTAAACAATCATCCTGGAGATGCATATTGTCTAAGTGACATTATGGATATTCAAGTAATGTTGAAAACAAAAAATGTGAGCAAGATGCTGTAACATTAGGTAAGTGAATTCAGAATACTGCTGATGACATGAGTGACAATTACAGGAATCCTTGACAAGTTTCAGGTGTTGGATCAATACAAACTGTTAAGAAGGGGGATGGTAAGTACCATCTCCCTTAAAAATAATGTTTGGAAATTGTTAGAGATTTTCATAAAATCCATGAAGAAGTCTGTGAGGCAGTGTTATCACAAGAAGTCTTGTATCAGTAAATCCAGATCAAATTTTACAGGTGAGAGATAAAAACCATACATTCTGGAATTACTGCATACAATAAATGAGTTTGATCCAGATAGATGGGTTCAATTTTGTGAGTGAAAGTAAGATCTTCAAAATTAAAAATTATATGTTTTAATTAGAAAATATAAAACTAAATGGTATTGTCGATCAACATAACTAAGCTACTGAGCTAATGAAAACCTACACATCATTCAAGAGCAATAAATTAATCTATCAGGAATAGTATGGTGTAGTCTGCCTTCCAGAGGAATAATTGGACTGTTTTTATTTAAAGTGACTACTTCCGTACTTAAGAATTTTGAAAATAATGTCATTCCGACCACCATAAGGAATTTTTCTTTGAAGACCGGTATTACCCTTAACAAAATGGTGCACCACCACATTTTCTAATTTATATGAGATACTTTCTTGGTTGCACTATCTCTGAGACAAAAATGATGATGAGGAGGTGTGTAGGATCTAATCTATCATGAACTCCGGATTTACATCAGTGGGATTTTAATACTGGCGTACACAAAAGTAAACTGTATATGTTGAGAAATACCATGAACACTGCACTACCTAAAAGAGAAATTTGAACATGCTTGAGCTGCTATGCCACTATACTAAGCATCGCTCTATTGCTTGCTATTGTTTACAGTATTCTAGTGCTGATGATAGTACCAATACCTGCTGTGATAAAAGCAAAATCGATTTACAGTCAATGGTACTTCAGACACCCAGTGGCAAAACTATTACGCATCCATGTATTTACATATAAATTCTGATCAATAATACTTCCACTATATTCCCGTATTCTATGTTTTATTCTTTTGAATTTCTTGTATTTCAAATCATTGAGGAATGGAGACCAATAAAATATATTTTTATCACAAACCAATGTTAGATTAAGTATTTAACACTATACTGAGAAAGACTTGTACAGTAGTAGTAAAACATATCAAAGATAAACATTTGTACACTAAGCCGATCGAAAAGTGAAAGAATGAAGCATATGACATCTAACTGCTGAAAGGCAGACCAAAACGGTGGCAGACTCAGAAGCAGGTTTGGTTTGCATTAGCATTACAGGTAAGTTGGCTACAAGGGTAATCTATAGGTAGAAACTTCCCTTCTTTGCACTTCTGCTTCACACCCCTTCCAATTAAAAATGTAACAGCCAACAATTTTAAATGGACAATTTTATGAAAATCATTACATATATTTTGTTCCATATACCAAGGAACAACTCCAAAAGTTAATAAAAGTCAGAAAACATGCTTAGCTATAATCATGTTACACACCACAAACATTAAGCACAAAAAGGCAGACTTAAAATAAGATTTGCTTTGCGGTTAATTATTTATTGTAACCTCAAAAGGTATAGAAATATTATTATAATGATGAGTAAAAGATTTAACATACTTTAAAATACTGAAATAATTTTGTTATTATTTGAGTAGAATAAACTTTGAAGTGAATGCTAATATAATAGTAGTGAAATGAGGTGAGCTGTTATGAATTAAACCTATACTTATGTGTTTACAAGTATGGGTGAAAAAACAGGCACAAAATATTAAACTGGTATGTCCAAAGAATTTAATAATAATAACAAAATGAATATGAGAACAGTTCCCATAGGATATTCATTCAAAATAAAGTATGATTATACAATCAGATCTGAGGTAGTATGTGGTAAATATTAATTTATTCTACTTAGATTTTTGTTGAATTGAAAATAAAGTTCATAAAAAGGGCTCTACAGTAGTAATCTAGTGCAAGAGATTAAAGTTCAGGTGGATACTTTGATGTGGAATACAATTCTGGGGGTGGGTGATGGTTTTCTTTAAGAAAGTCTTAGCTTTATCTCAGATGGTTCTTTATTATCTACAAGAAAAGCAATTTGTTGAAACAAACATTTGGGTTGGCCATCAAACTATTATTCAGTATTATGCTGTTCCCATCCCAAGAAAACATATAAAAATCTGAGGGATTGTGGGCAAGATAAATGCTCACTGCCCATGACCTTGAAGAACTTCAGATAGATTTATTTCCTAGTTTCTCAGGGACCAGATTGGTCTTTTCTTACTATCCTCACTATAAATTCGATTCTGTCTTCTTTGGAATGTAATGTGAATTTGGCCATATGGTCAGTGGATGTGTTCTAAAGATTGGAAGGAGTGTATGATTCTATGTCCTTGATATTTGTTTAATTTGGTGGTGGAAATTTTGCCTGTAAATCTGTTCGTTAACTTTTCTCATCTGATAGCAAATCAAATGAGTAAAAAGGAAAAATAACTGTAATGAGTTGTCAGCAGGTGACTTATTTTAGTGAGGATGAGGAAAAGATAGAAAAGGAATACTAAATCAGTGGAATGGAGAAATTAAAGAATGTAGTATAGACTCTCGCAAGGAGAAGAGCATTATGTTAGTTATGACATGATTAACCATTATCAGTGATTTGCAGCTAACGACAAATTCATACTAATAGATATGAGTTTGTTTTTATACTTTATTCAGATTGATAAAAATTATACATTACAAAAATTAATTATTGCTTGATGAAATAAAAAATGTTTAGGGTGCTAACCCATAGATAAATAAGGAACTGCTTTTGATTAGGTAGATTAAGATAAACTATTGTAAAACCTTATACAGAGATATCCCATAAAATACATAATTAATTGTAATAAAAGTTAGAAGTGACTAAAGTTCATATTAATAAATAAAAATATAAACAAATTAAATACAAGCAAAACAAATATTTCAAAATATTTAACAAGTGAAATATGTAAAAAGGATAAAATTAAAAATGATGACTGGAAAATAGTTCTGTTAAGCTGTCATCCTTTTTTGTGTGTGTATAAAATAACAAGGTAACATACAAACAAATACACTCATATACACAGTACAAAAATTATGAAACATGGTATGTATAAATAAGAAAAACTGAAATATAGAATTGTATTAAAATAACACTTTTATATTCTATCAAGCCCTTCTATATATTTGATTGGATAAGGGTTGCCATCAGGATATCTTCTGGATTACTCTTTTATGGTCTGAGAGGGCAGTCTTCTTTTATATATTTTGTGGTCTGCCTTGGAGCTCCAAGTCATATATTGGTGTTGGCAGCCTACCCCAGTCATGTAATGAATCTGCACATCTGTTGTATTCCATTCTCATTCTATTAAAAAATCAGGTATCACTTCAGAAATACATCATAAGTCATGACAATGAGACAGAATGTGACAATGAGGTTGAAGTTAATGATATAACGATTTTCTAAACATACATAAAATAGTTTCTTATCTTTATACATTTGAAGAATGTAAAATCTGTAATCTCATAAAAACATGTAAAAATGATGTACCTAATGAATAGACACAATTTAAGCCCAACAAATTTTTCACCACATTCTTAAGATGTGTTCGTATGCTATTAAAAACTACCAGCAATAACATCAGGCTGAGAACTGCTGCAGTAAAAATGCTGAAGATGATTTATAAGGCCATCAAAAAAATCATTGCAGTTTTCAATGTATTATAAAGGATTTTTACCGTGATATTAGCTTAATTGTAACTTTATAACTCTGACTGCAATGTTCCTGTACTTATTCTGAATGGCATTATCATTGACATCGTTTGTCTAAACTCTTCCAGATATATGCTTTTTTTCTCTGTCTCTGCCTATAGATTATGGATTTAAAATATTTATCTATCCTAAGTTTACAAAATTCTCTTTAAACAATGATTACATGAATGCAATGCAACAAATGTAATTTTAACTATTTACCAAACAAAATAAAAAAAATTTTGAATTGGTTGTCAATTAGAAGAGAGCTGTAACATATGCTAGCAAGTCAACAGGAGATTTGTATATTAAAATATATTTACTGAATTCTTCAAATTTATTGATCATCTCTTGGGGCTTCTTCAGAAAGTTAGAACAAGTTTTCAACAAAAAAAAAATCCCTTTTGACACACCAGAAGGTAGAGGTAGATTTCACCGGTGCTAAGTAGGGGATAAAATTCATCCAGAGGTCCTGGATTCACATCCCGATCAGGCATGGCATTTTCATATGCTACTTGTCTCATTCATCTCATCCTCTGAAGCAATACTACCGGTGGTCCCGGAAGTAAAAAAAAAAAAAGTAGGGAATAAAAAAGATTTCCACCTTAAAGTTAAAAAAACTGTCAAATTTACTCAATACGACAATGTTTGCATGTGAAAGAAAAAAAGTTTCTCATGTTTAGCATATGACAAGCCCCATCATCTTACAATTCCAGCAACATTTTGGTCATCCCTTGCTGTAAGGGTCGGTCATATAAAAAATTGTTTCAGGCAAAAGTTTTAGGTAATGTTTAGAAGACTAATGACCACTTTAAACAGATTCGATACTGTGCCTGTTAAAGGAGGTATAATTTTTTTTGTCTTCGAAATCCCATTTTTTCCACCCCCTGGGCCAATGATTGGTGATATCAAAAATCTTTACTTACATAAGTTTTAGGCCCTTATCCAAAAAATAATAGGAATTTAAATGAATTTGATATTTTAATTAATAAGAAAGTTATAGCGATATTTTGTTTTTTTAAAAAAGCCCTCCCATTTCCACCCCCATGTTCCGATTTTTCCCATTAACAAACTCAACTGAGATTTTGGGTCGTTATATTTTTTGTATCGATTTGAAAGTGATTGGCACAAAATTATGGTGGTTATTGTGTCTACAAAAAAGTGAAATATGCATACACATAGGGATAAGTTTATATATATATATATATAAACTTTTCAACTGACGGTGGTTTTGGGGTCTGGGGGATGTGAACGCGAAGATACGTTGAAATTTTCTGGAAGTCAAATCATGGCAGCCAGTACTACAGGTAGTTTTCTTATGAAATCTACCTATTTAAAAGTGGGCTGTCAAATCATTGTTTGGAGCCAATAAGTATGGATCAGATGGATATCCATATGTAAATATATATGATAGATGCAGATGTATTTATACATAAAAATCAATATTTAGTAAATAAAAATTGTAACTTTTTCATGTGTGCATTTATGGATATGTAATCTTTGCTAACAATTGTCACTCATTCTTAAAAAACCATTATCCATTTTCTGTCAAATCAAATCAGAGAACTGATTTCATATAACTCAATACAATAATGTAGCATATGACAAAAGAGCCTTATTATCTTTCTGGTAGCATTAAAAAAAGAAATCCACTTAAAAGAGATTTTCACCAGTTTCTTTAAAATAAAATTTAAAAAAATCTGTTTTTGTCTTTAAACAATAATTTAAAAGATATAAAAAACTAAATTTTCCTCATCCATTTAATGATGTACAAATGATATTACTTGATTAATTTTAACATCTGAATTATTTATTTTGTAGTTATCTTAATTTTCTATTATTTTATGTACTTATTATTTTAAATTACTGATAAGAACTTAACCAGTTATTTTGTTTTATAATTAGTTATACATTTTTACACTGCTGTGGTCAAGGTTTTACCATGGTTTTCCTTGATTTATTTAGACAAGTGTTGGTGCAGTTCTTTTTTTTTGTTTATGCAGTAGCATGTTTACCCATTCCTAACGTGACTTAATTAATGTACTGTTATCTATAATCAAATAAAAAATTATTATTTCTGTAATTTTTTTTGTTAATTGGAAGATAGTTATCTGCAGATACTATCAGTTTACTAAATTAACTTTTACTGTACAAGGTATGCAATAAATTCAAAATATCTGTTTTCATAATTTATTATTGTTGTGTTCTTCAGTACATCACGATGTGTTAAACTGACAATAAATATATAAGGCATATTTAAAATCTGCAATGTGTTCAAAACCAGAAAAAGTATCATCAAATACCTTAGACAGTATTTAATAAGTTAAATGCAAATAACATAAGACTTAAAATGATAAACATAAAACCGAATTAAAAGTTGCTTCGTTATCTTATTTCCTTTTTAAATTGGCGCCATTCTAAAACAACTACCAGCAATTTCGTAACCCTTAATTTGGCACTGTCTCATAGTAGATTTAGAAAAGTATTTTGTTTCAGCTTTATTGAAATAATTTTGGAATTTGAAAACGGGTGTAATAAAAGACGTGCCTGCTGCAAAATAGACAATGTACTGTAAGAGTTTCTCATCTTTTACCGTCTTTTATTCCAATTTACTGGAGCATTCTTGCTACGATTGGATAGCTACCCACTCATTACAATATCGCTTTCTGAATGGAAAAATAATTTTGTAAAGGTTTAATATTTTACCTAACAGTTACTCTAAAATAAATGCTTCAAATACGTCAAAGCTGAAATTCCTTGTGTTATATATCTGAATTGAAACTTCTTAAATTTTTTAAATTATATATATATATATATATATATATATATATATATATATATATATATATATTACACACAACCACGCACGTCAATTGAAAATTAAATCACAATTCTTGACTATACCGTTAGGTTGTAAAATAATGATAATCTGTATATCCTTATTTATACAATAAGAAGGAAAATAATTAAAATTGTCGCTTATATTTTTTAAAGAGTTTCGATTTTACTCTTTTTTTATATTCGTCACAGGAAAGTCCACAGTTACCAATCTAGGTGGCAACTTCCTTTATGGTGAAGAAGTGAATTGCTGCGAAGGTGTAAGTACATTTGTTTTACATAAGTATTAATGATTACGAGTTAATTTGTAATTTTCATAATATACGAAAGTAGACAGCAATAGTAAAGCAAAGTTACTATTTTAAAGTATAATTTTTATTTTCTGGATATTTTTAAGTTTGATACACTTAAGGTTAGAAAACGTGCTTATTCTTCGAAGTAAAATTATTATTAATCAAATACAACTGTTTTGTGTTATTAAAGGTAATAGGAAGACATTAAAAAAAAAAATTTATTACACATAATTTGTCAACTCGGGGTTTGTTATATTTTGAAATAAATCTGGTATTGTAGATATGTTACCGTGCAACGTAAGAAGTTATTTATATTGTAGTAGCAACAGTCCTTTTTTCAGGGAAGTATTTTTTTTTGCATTTAGGTTTTAAAGAGTGGGTGTTATGTCAAGGTTTCGCCCATATTTGTGTGAAACTTAGATAAAAAACTAAGATAAAAAAAAATTATAAGCAGTTCAATTTGGTTTCAAATCGATTTAGGTAATTGGGTAAAGCAGCACTATTACATTAATTTAGGTGAGTAGGTCATCTGAAGAATTTTCCAAGTGCCAGCTTATAGAATTCAATTTAAAAAAAATCCCCATTACAGACGACCACAGATTGCTTTGGTATGAGTAACTCTTAAGACAGATAAAGTAATGCAGGTATTTCTTTACTTTTGACTGAGTGTGTACATTTGCCGGAGCATTAATATTGACAATGATAATGTTACAATATTGTGACTTTAGGATCTATTTACACACATCAGTGCCGTGTTGGTTTACCATCACTGTTTAAAAAAAAAAAAAAACTTATTTCAAACTGACCTGTCCAGTCAAGTGTGATAAAGTGACGTGTTTTTTACCATGCTGTGTTGTCTTACGTAATTTTTAAATACCGGTCGACAACAATGATGTTTTTGTTAACGTTCACTGTCAAACTGATGTGATTCTATTGTTGGAAGTTGTTTGAAACAAATAGAATTGATGAAAACTAATAGAGTTGGTATGGAATTTTCCAGAACTGTATGATTTGTCACATAAAAAATATATGGACACTTGTTTTAAAAATATTTGTAATGACATAGGTAATGAATTGAAACTAGAGGCATTTTTTTGTTATATGTATATTTGTTATGTATATTACAAATTAGTGTATAGGAAGTATGCACTGTAGTAAATATAAGTAAATAAGCATTTCTTTAATTTTTTTTGTCTTGCCATGTCATGCGTTTAATTTTTGATTAAAGTAATTGCATTTCCACCCCTGCAAAGGTAGATTTTTTAAGTGCCTTTTCTTGTGGAATATCATTCATGTTTGCATTTGAATTCTCTTATAAAATTATGTATAATGAAAATTATCAATATTATGCAATCTACATTTTCCAGTTTGGCCTGGATTTGTCTCATAAGTATTCTAAATTTTTGGGTGATAATGCAGAGTTTTCAACAGTCCTCCAAGCTGTACTTAAACTATAGTTAAAGATGCACTTAGATGATTCAATTCCTTTCCTGGATATGGGTGCATCAAATAGGTTTTTAGAGGGAATGTGTCATCATGTACTATCACATAAGGAGCTCAGTATCTGTATCTGGCAGTGGAACATGATGTGGTACAGATAAAGTGTTTTTATGAAGTGCTTTCCCCAGACTAGATTTTGCAAAAATGCTACCATTGCTACTCTTGCCATATGCACAATCAACTGTGAAATTGTAATTTTATTTAAATTATAATTTATCAACAAGTGCCAATAAAACAACAGAAATATTTTCTTATAATTAAAAAATAGTGAACTGCTATTTGGAGGAGCTTGAATTAATTGCAAAGTGTTTACCAACTATTGCACCCAAACAGTAGGGGAAATTCCAAATTGTGTTTTCAGCAATAATTTTCCACATTTCTTCTGAAGGTTGCAGCAGCATTTCACTTAAGAAATACTCTGTTATGTTTTCCAAGTTTCCATTACAATTTTTTGCACTGTACAATGGCCCATGTGGTAAGTAAATCATATTATTGTAAAGAATCACCGGTAGCTAGGTATCTAAAACAAACAAAATTTTATTTAAATTTACTTCAGTAGATTCATAAATTGAAGACTAATTTATTTTTAGGGTCATCATGTAAGGCCTTTTGGAATAATATTAGAGACAATTACAGAATATCTATTAAAAAACTGATAAAAAAAACTTTGACAATCCTCAAAAATAATTTAACTTTATAAATATGCAAATCAGTTGGAATTTCTACAATGAGACAATTTCTACAATTTTACAATGAGTTATTCAAAAGAAAATATTGAATTCTAAGAAAACGAGACTGAGGAACAGGAAGATGAACAACACATTGAAGAAGGGTCAATCCGTTTGAAGTATCCCCCGAAAAAAAAAAATAGCTAATTGTTTGACCAATTCAAAGAAAATTGAAACTTACCCACTTTTTTCTACATGTTTCAGGACCTTAAAACTATTTTTTTTTTTTTTTTTTAATTAAAGCTACCTTTGGTGGCCATTTTTGTTACGGTGTGCACACCTATTTTTGTGATTGTAAGGGTTTATAGAAAAAAAATCATAACAAAAAAAGTATTGGCCCTGGAAGGATGAAACAAAATGCAATTAATCACATTTTCTCAAGGTTAACGATTGGTCCAGTGGTTTATTTAGGCTTTTGAATCTTTTTTTTTTGTACACAAGTTAATATAAAGGTTGTTAAGTTGGTGAACAATAGCCATAGTGTAAATGTGGTTAATGTTTGCCAACAATTTCTTAATAAGTTATTATATTATCAATAAATGTATTATTTAAAAAAAGGATTTATCCCCTTCTAAAATAATTCTTGTTTAATACTAGAAAACCATGCAAGATCTGAGAATGTATATCTCCGTGAATACAACATAACACATGGACATGTTTCTTGTAAATTGTTAATGTCATGTAACTATCACATCTTTCTATCAGCTTTTTTAAATATTTGTGTTGATATTTAATACAGTTTTTGTTATAAATTGTTCAACAAAGATTTTAATAGAATATAAATAAGATAGAACTACAAAATATTATTTTGGAGATTTCATATTTTACCTATTTTATAAATTTTTTGTAAGAAAAGTTGCATTAAAATTGAAATTAATACAATATTTGTGATTATTAATGTAATCCATGAAAATACTAAAAAACCAGTCGGAAAATTATATTAGGCCAGAATAATAAATCCACAACTTCCAGCTAGGATTTTGTTTTCACACACATTAAATAAACTCTTAACAAAAAGTAATTAAGAAAGAAATTATGATATATAAATACAGAGTAACGTTCAAAAAGTTGCTAACAGACTGAATAGAAAAGAAAACATTTGCTAAACTCATAACTTCATCTGGTACTTGTGCTTTAACCAGCACCCATATATTTGTTTTTACGTTCATAACTAAATTTATTATTTATATCAAAACATTGCTGTTAATTAGTTGAGGTTAGCGAGCGTTGGTTAGATGTTAATTCTCTGTACTGACAAGTCATATGTATTTCAACAAAACCTAAGTTCACTTTTCTCGCTAACCCCATCCATTTAACATATACATGTTATTCTCAAACATTGGAGGTAATTAATCAAATTCACCGGTAATTATGCATAATCACCTGATTGATTAATTTAACTAATATATATATATATTACGGTAAATTTTATTTGATATATATATATATATACACAAAGCGAGTACTACATAAATAATATATAATAGCTTTATATGTGTATATAATTGTTGCATATGAAACAACCCCAGATTTTTTAGATCCTAGTAGTCAATTGATGCAAAAGTATTTTATTTTATTTTTTATTGTAAATAACCCTTTCTTTTATTGTACAGATCTTCCCTTAGAAATTTTTAATTATTTAAAATTATATTTAAATTTTTAATCATTCTTCCCTTAGAAATGCCCTCTTAGTGAACATCACAGTGAAAGTTATTTTTTTTTTGTCTTCAGTCATTTGACTGGTTTGATGCAGCTCTCCAAGATTCCCTATCTAGTGCTAGTCGTTTCATTTCAGTATACCCTCTACATCCTACATCCCTGACAATTTGTTTTACATATTCCAAACGTGGCCTGCCTACACAATTTTTCCCTTCTACCTGTCCTTCCAATATTAAAGCGACTATTCCAGGATGCCTTAGTATGTGGCCTATAAGTCTGTCTCTTCTTTTAACTATATTTTTCCAAATGCTTCTTTCTTCATCTATTTGCCGCAATACCTCTTCATTTGTCACTTTATCCACCCATCTGATTTTTAACATTCTCCTATGGCACCGCATTTCAAAAGCTTCTAATCTTTTCTTCTCAGATACTCGATCGTCCAAGTTTCACTTCCATATAAAGCGACACTCCAAACATACACATTCAAAAATCTTTTCCTGACATTTAAATTAATTTTTGATGTAAACAAATTATATTTCTTACTGAAGGCTCGTTTCGCTTGTGCTATTCGGCATTTTATATCGCTCCTGCTTCGTCCATCTTTAGTAATTCTACTTCCCAAATAACAAAATTCTTCTACCTCCTTAATCTTTTCTCCTCCTATTTTTACATTCAGCGGTCCATCTTTGTTATTTCTACTGCATTTCATAACTTTTGTTTTCTTCTTGTTTATTTTCATGCGATAGTTCTTGCGTAGGACTTCATCTATGCCGTTCATTGTTTCTTCGAAGTCCTTTTTACTCTCGGCTAGAATTACTATATCATCAGCAAATCGTAGCATCTTTATCTTTTCACCTTGTACTGTTACTCCGAATCTAAATTGTTCTTTAACATCATTAACTGCTAGTTCCATGTAAAGATTAAAAAGTAACGGAGATAGGAAACATCCTTGTCTGACTCCCTTTCTTATTACGGCTTCTTTCTTATGTTCTTCGATTGTTACTTTTGCTGTTTGGTTGCTGTACATGTTAGCAATTGTTCTTCTATCTCTGTATTTGAACCCTAATTTTTTTAAAATGCTGAACATTTTATTCCAGTCTACGTTATCGAATGCCTTTTTTAGGTCTATAAACGCCAAGTATGTCGGTTTGTTTTTCTTTAATCTTCCTTCTACTATTAATCTGAAGCCTAAAATTGCTTCCCTTGTCCCTATACTTTTCCTGAAACCAAATTGGTCTTCTCGTAACAGTTCCTCCACTCTCCTCTCAATTCTTCTGTATAGAATTCTAGTTAAGATTTTTGATGCATGACTAGTTAAACTAATTGTTCTGTATTCTTCACATTTATCTGCCCCTGCTTTCTTTGGTATCATTACTATAACACTTTTTTTGAAGTCTTGATGGAAATTCCCCTTTTTCATAAATATTACACACCAGTTTGTATAATTTTTTGTATAATCTATCAGTCGCTTCCTCACCTGCACTGCGCAGTAATTCTACAGGTATTCCGTCTATTCCAGGGGCCTTTCTGCCATTTAAATCTTTTAATGCTCTCGTAAATTCAGATCTCAGTATTGTTTCTCCCATTTCATCCTCCTCAACTTCCTCTTCTTCCTCTATAACACCATTTTCTAATTCATTTTCTCCGTATAACTCTTCAATATATTCCACCCATCTATCGACTTTACCTTTCGTATTATATATTGGTGTACCATCTTTGTTTAACACATTATTAGATTTTAATTTATGTACCCCAAAATTTTCCTTAATTTTCCTGTATGCTCCGTCTCTTTTACCAATGTTCATTTCTCTTTCCACTTTTCAACACTTTTCTTTAATCCTCTCTTCTTTCGCCAGTTTGCACTTCCTGTTTATAGCATTTCTTAATTGCCGATAGTTCCTTTTACTTTCTTCATCACTAGCATTCTTATATTCTCTACGTTCATCCATCAGCTGCAATATATCGTCTGAAACCCAAGGTTTTCTACCAGTTCTCTTTATTCCGCCTAAGTTTGCTTCTGCTGATTTACGAATTTCCTTTTTAACATTCTCCCATTCTTCTACATTTTCTACCTTATCTTTTTTACTCAGACCTCTTGCGATGTCCTCCTCGAAAATCTTCTTTACCTTCTCTTCCTCAAGCTTCTCTAAATTCCACCGATTCATCTGACACCTTTTCTTCAGGTTTTTAAACCCCAATCTACATTTTATTATCACCAAATTATGGTCGCTATCAATGTCTGCTCCAGGGTAAGTTTTGCAGTCGACGAGTTGATTTCTAAATCTTTGCTTAACCATGATTTAATCTATCTGATACCTTTTAGTATCGCCTGGCTTTTTCCAAGTGTATATTCTTCTATTATGATTTTTAAATTGGGTGTTGGCAATTACTAAATTATATTTCGTGCAAAACTCTATTAAGTCAGTCCCCTCTTTCATTCCTTTTGCCCAGCCCGTATTCACCCACTATATTTCCTTCCTTGCCTTTCCCAATGCTTGCATTCCAATCTCCAACTATTATTAAATTTTCATCTCCTTTTACGTGTTTAATTGCTTCATCAATCTCTTTGTATACACACTCTACCTCATCATCATCATCATCATGGGCGCTTGTAGGCATATAGACGTTAACAATCGTTGTCAGTTTAGGTTTTGATTTTATCCTTATTATACAATGATTCTATCGCTATGCGTCTTGAAATACTCCACTCTCCTCCCTATCTTCTTGTTCATCACGAAACCTACTCCTGCCTGCCCATTATTTGACGCTGAGTTAATTACTCTAAAATTACCCTTATTTATCTCCATTTAATAATTTGAATGACAAGCATATTTCTATTATCCAGTTAAGCATATTTTTATAGCCAGTTGTGTAGTCTATCTTACTTGTAGTAGTGAATAATTAAAATTTCCTTTGCAGAAAAAAAGACTTGTTTTTATCATCGATAGAAAGTGAAAATTAGTAACTTTTTAAATAATTGTATGAAAAATAAAAAAAACCTGTTTTTAAGGTTTTTTGGTTACACCCTGTCATTTAAAAAAAAAAGTAAAAATATTATGAATATATGTATTATTCCATATGATTATGCCATTTACATTTCTGTTTTAGTTATTAGGCAGTGAAAAAGCCACCGTGTCTTTTTTGAAAAAAAAAAGTTTGTGCCTGTAGGTTATTTTTTCCATCACATGAATGTACCTCAATAACAAAATATTTGAATGAATCAGTTTGTTTTCTAAAAAGCCTCTTTTCATACTGTATTTCTGATCACATTGTATGCATTGACATGTATCTTAAATTGGTACTGGATATCATTTTTCAATAATTATTGGCATTAAATTCTCAAACGTTTATTGACCGCAACTAGAAAGAATATGGTTAAACTCTGTTACATGCTGGCGTACATTTTACTATGTCTAGATCACATCTGTTTTGTAAGTCTCCATTAGCCATTAGATGGCATTAGTTGTTTAGTAACAATGTGGTTTGTTAGTTGATAGTACAGTTTCATTTTCATATTTTATTACTGTAATTCAAGCATAATTAGCGATTCATCATTATTTTACCCAGTAAAATTAATTTTAAACTTAACTTGATTTTTTCCCATTAATTCACTAACATTTTAAGTATCGCTGTTTTAATTCAATACTATTTTGTATTTAGTTTAATTATCACTTTTGTTATCTTTTTTTTAAACAGCAGATTTTACTTAAGCAATATAATTTTTGTATTTAATGTTTATTAGACAAGGTTAGCATGTGAAGTGAGCATTAAGTTGGATAATGTTGATATTATATGAAGTTTAGTACATGAAATTAACTTAACCTAAAAATAACTTTAATATTTTTGGCGCTACTTTAGCATGCAGCCTACCATCATCCTGTGGTCTAAAATAGCACCATCCCATTTACTCTCTTAGTGTCCCACTTTATTTATTGTTAATAGTAAACTAATGTTATAAATTACTTATATACAAATTTTATATAATTTCTGTATTTAATGTTAATTAGATATATACGGTTAGCGAATAAAGTGAGCATTCATTACATTAAGTTTGGTTAGCTAATGCATCTTGTCTACTGAACTTCGTTCAATTTCAACATAAGCCAACCAAACTTAACACTCACTTTGTGAGATTAAATTTAAGTAATAAAGTTTAACTAACGCCTGTGTAATTAACATTACATGCACGAATTATATGCAATACAATGGTTCTGTAATAACATGATAAATGTTCTTTTGATTAGAAAACCATGAATTGTTTCTAGACAACTAATGCCATCTAGTGGAGACTTACAAAACTAAATGGCATATAGTGGAGTTTAACTAAAATTCTTCTGATCAGTAACAAATGCCACCAAACACTCTTGCTCAGATGTAGCATATGTACCACATCGAATACACAATAAACAATATACAATAACTGTTGAAAAACTTCAACAGTCATTCCTGGATCAGTAGTTAAGCTTTCAGTGTTTGAATGTACAAACTTCTCTAAGATATTTACGTCAATTGATGGTTGTGTGATGTATTCCTAATTAATACTTTCAAGTGTGACAAATGTTAACTCAACAGACTAATAGTATATAAACAGGAGAATTTTATTGAATGGCAAAGTTAACAATTCTAATAAAATAATTTAATGCACATTAACTTCAAAGTAATTTCATTATCAACATCTGAAATTATTAATTCATGTTATATCTATTTTGATTTTTCTAGAACAATGAATGATATTGATTGTACCCTTGTAGATATTCAGTTACATTTGTGTGTATTTTTACAAATCTGTAATACTAATGAAATTATTCAACTGCACCGTTTCAAAATGATAAAATGGAACACCAAAAATAATTGCAAGAAATAAATATTCTAATTACTATGAAGTGAAATTTCCAACACAGTAATAAAATAAGCATGAAGAGTGGAAAACAACAATAGAAAATGGCACTGGGGGTGGTATAATTCAGTATACTCAATATTTATCTACATTTTTTTTTCTGTGGAATAATTAGAAATGAATATTATGCTTTATGATTATAGCTTAGTTGAATTAATATTTTTATATTTGATCTCATATTGTGCAATCTGTTGATTAAAAAATGTACTCATCATATTTAATGATTTCTTTTATTACTATCAAACCTGCTGCCAAAACAGGAAATTTATTTTAAAGCATTGCTGCATAATATTACAGGTTGATAATTTTCATTAGTTTTAAGATTGCTATGAGTTTGGCATTTCCTGTTTGTCTAATTAGACCTTTTGTAAAGTTTTAAGCATATATATATATATATATAAAAATAAAATGATTTTTCTAAAGTCAGTTGTTTTAAGAATCATTCCTCTATACTAGTAATCCATTTTTTTAACTTGTTCATGTCAAATTACATAATACACATAAAGATTATCAAGAATAATACATTTTTTGATCTTTTTTATAAAATACAATAAAAACTTAAAATTTCTTTAAATATAAATTATAAAAATCAGTAATTTAAAGTTAAAAATTAAGTTAAAATTAAAACATTTAAAATAAAAAATTAGATATATAGAAATATGACGTCAGTTGACAAAAATATTAAAATTAAAAATTAATTTAATAAATAAATAGTTTAAAATAGAATAAATATACGTGTGATCTGGCCAGCCAATGTTACATTACTGTACAGATTTGAAATAGATAGAATTAAAGAAATGTCTGATAAGTGCTGCCATCTACTGCTGCTTTTATAATCATGTCATCCTCATACTCTGTATCAAATTAAATCTACCCTTATATTTATATATAATATAATCTCTCTAAAATGTCTAAACCCCTATTATTTGCAGTCATTTTTAATATTTTGATCTCTAATAGTTCCAAATTTGTTTGAATATCAGATATTGAATGCTTATTATTGATAAGATCAAAAAGATTAGAGAAACCCAGTTTTCCATTAATATAATATCTAAAGTGTTCAGAAAATCTAGTTTTGAAAGATCTAGTAGTTTTTCTTACATAAATATGGTCACAGTCATTACATTTTATTTTATAATCCCACAAATGTTATCAGTGTGTGTGTGTATATATATATAAGTATACATTATCAATTTTTTTGTTATTTATTGGTATTAAACATGTATTATTTTTAATTTTTTACATTTGTATATATTATCAACTAAAGATTCACTATAACGATTATATATGCATTTTTCAGTAAGTTTTAAAAATGGCCCATGAACATTTAATAGTTTGTCACCTGATATCTCATATAAAAAAAGTACTGTAGTAATATTGGGGTAACGAGCAGGCGAATGAACTGGACCAGCTTAACCAATCCAACGATCATTGTATTCATAGTTCAAAATTACTCTGGTGATAATTGAATAATGTGCAGAAGAGCAATCATGATGAAACCATGTCTTTTTCTCTTCTCCAAGAGTAGTTCATCAAGCAGTAAAGGCAACTGATTTTCTAGAAAATTTGCATATTTCTCTTCATTCAAATTTCCATAGAAAAAATGCGGTCCGATTATTGAACAGCCTATGATTCTGCACCAAACATTGACAGTCCTTGGACGTTGATGTTCTACTTCCCTTAGCTAGCCACCATGGATTTTGCACTACCCAATAATGAATATTGTCAGTTTACTGCTCCATGTTAAATAAAACCTGATTCGGAAAATAGAACATTAAGAAAAAATTTTGATCTGCCTGTACGTTATCCAGCACCCATAGACAAAATTCTACTCTTTAATTAAGTGAAATATGGTACGGATGAATTTCAGGTGTTGAATATTAAAACACCTGAAATTGGTTTTTATCAGATAATTTGATAATTGGCTTTGGTTTAACATCAGATAATTGGGTTTTTGATATCCTGGAGTCATGTGCAATTCTTGTTGAACTAACATGAGGATCTACAATGACTGCCGCAGCCATTGCTATTTCATTGTTTTTTGCTGTTAAAGTATTTTGACGGTTCCCATTTTTGGCCCCTCTACTTCCAGTATCACTAAACCGTTTTAAAATCCTGTACACAGAAGAACGACTTCGAATATTTCTACTGGGGAATCGTAGAGCATATACAAAGCTACTGTCTGATCTACATTTCAGTGTCATTCTCTTTAAAGCAAAATTACTTCAGTTTCTTCTCCAATTGTAAATTGTTCCATAATTTCCAGTAAATAAAAACCAAATAATTTAATTATTTATTAATGGTTGGCGAGTAACAAAGTAATAAATTAATTGGAGAAATTGATAATACATTCAGTTAGACAAATGCTATTTACAACTTGAATTTCACTTTTAGGCTATTTTAAAAAGTTTGCTGATGTTTACATGCTTAACTTTTCTTATTATTATTGTTAGGATTGTTTTTTATTTAAAATTTAATTTTCTTTAATTTAAAATTAAACATCAGCTGGGCCAGACCTAATGAAACTAAAAGCACCAGTTTATAGGCCTACAGCATTTTTGAAGATGAATAACTGAAAAAACTATCAATTTTAGAAAAATGTCTGAAATGAAATTTTAGTTTTTTTTACAAAGAATTCAATTCCACAAAAAAAATATAGGTTCCCATTTAAAAAAATTAAGTTGACCTTGAAAATACCTTTATTTGACCATATCAAGGACAACATAGGTTGTGAACGTATTTCCCCCTTGAAATGGAAAAACTTTTATGGGAAATATGTTTTCCTAAAATGTGTAGTGTATATGAGATATATAGAAGTGTTTCAATTTAAATGGAGCACCTCGTATTTTTGTTTTTGCATGTACTTATATTTAGAAAATTGTTTGATGAATACAAATTTATTGTTTGGCAGGTTGGATACATAGCACCTAATCAATATGGGTAAGATAATGAAAGCAGGTAAGGTTGTGCTGGTACTTAGTGGCCGGTACGCAGGTAGAAAAGCTGTTATCATAAAGAACTGTGATGATGGTAATGCTGATAAGCAATATGGCCATGCTCTTCTTGCTGGTATTGATAGGTACCCACGAAAAGTGCACAAGAGGATGGGAAAAAAGAAGATCCAGAAGAGGTCTAAGATAAAGCCTTTCCTCAAGGTAAGTTTGTTTGTAATGTTTATAGATTGTCAATTTATTGATATTAAAAAACCATGGTGGTTGGATTGATTCTGAGATCTGAAATTGGTCAGAAATCATACATAAAAAATTAACTTTTACAGTTGAAATCATTTAACTTTAAATTATAGGGTTCAGTAGTTCAAAAAAAAAGAGCATCAGACAAATATAGACTAATATATAGTTGAATATCCCTTTATGAAACATGTCTGGAATATTTTCTATAAACTTATACCTAAAACAGTGAATGTAGGTGGTTAGTAACAGGTGATCAGGAAATGTTCAGACCCCTGTAATTTTCCCCAAACACTATTTTTTCAGTTAGAAAATTTTTCCAAAAATAAGATGAGGGTTTATTACATTTTACTGACAAATTTATTTTATGTGATGAAAAATACATGGATTGCAGACACTTAATTTAATCAAAAAATTATCTTATGAACAACAAATACATTAATAATCACAACTCAACACACACTATAGTCTAATATTGGCTGTATTGTGATGGCTTCAAGGTAAGATGAGCACTGAAGAAGGCACTGAAAAAGTAAATGAGGCTTATTCTAAGACATGTTAAAAAAAGATTAGCTAATTACTAGAATACAAATCTTGCTTACTTTTAAATGTCAACATATTTAGTTAATGTACAATTACAATATTTTATTCTTGCTATACTGTATATTGTGTATATCACTTAACATTAATAAAAGTCATTTAACTACTTACTATTAAAAAAAAACTATATGTTTGCAGCAAGCCAACTAATAAAAAAAAAAAGAAACACTATTGCCTACACCAAAGCAACTAAACGAATAGTGCAGGTAACGAGGAGATGAGGCGCACTCACACGCATGCACATACTGGTGACCACATTGTGTCGTCTTATTAGCAATGCATTCCTTGGCTGTCACAATTTGAGTCTATGAGTCATCACTCACCAGGAACGACGTTGCTACTTGTGTTCTCATTGTGCCCAATACAATAGGATGAATATTTCTTTTCAAAACTTGTTAAAAGAACAGTTATTATAGTTAATAATTTTAAAAAAAGATGTGAAGACAACATCAATTGTTATTTCTATTTTTCATAACTGGTAAAAATTTCCATGAAATTTCCCCCAAACCATGTTTGTGCATTTGGACATATTCTGCTCTCCTGGTCTTATTTTTTGGCATTAATTCGTGATAATATAACTTTGTATAAAAAAATACAATTACCATAGTTTTCATTATAGTTTTTTATATTCTCGCTTAAATGCGAATTTGGTTTCTTTGAACTCAGCCAAGTTGTGCTTCAATATTTTGTTTCATACATGAAGCACAACTTTGATCATCTCTGTTAAACTTTTACCAATTGATAAATTGATAAATTTCTATAGTGATCGACCATCTAAATTTTATGTTCTGGTGTTAACAAATATGTGTGCAGTTTCTGCTTTTTCTTATCTTACTAAAATCTCACAAATCCTTTATGTGAAATTGATATTTAAACATTTCTTTTTCAGTCAAAAAGTTTTAAATTGGTTTGTTCTATTGATTTATTTGTTTCAGAGGTATTAGGAAGTCCTGCTGTTTGCTCATAGTTCTTTACAGACTCTTATCTTAATTTTATGGCATTTGGACACAGTTTTTGATAAGTAATTTTTGCTATGTGCAATTTTAAACATAAAAATATTCAATAGCTTTACTTAAATTTTGCACAAAGTTTAATCCATTGTTAAACTTATTTCAAATACTTACATTTTTTTTAAATTCAATAAATATACATCACCATAGTATTCGTAATTCTTGACTGATATTCATTCAGGTTGAAACTTGGCTAAAGGTATAGAAAAAAAAGCATCCAGATCATTTAATATGTAGCACTTTCTGCCTTGGTTGTTGGTATTTTAGGTGATGTCAGTATTTATTTAAATTTCTGAAGTATACTGTTGAGTGAGGATATATTTTCTTATTTTTATTGTTGTTTAAGTTAATTTGTTTTATGTTAAAAAGGTAGGAAAGTGTACTTTTATAATGGCCCTTATTGTTTAAAAGGAACAATCTTAAACTATTTTTCAACATAGTTGCCATTTAAATTGAGGCACTTATAACGATGCACAAGCTTTTCAATTCATTCTCTAGAAATCTGTTGCCTTAGATTTTTTGTGCCCATCTTGCACAAAACTTGTGATAACCAAGCTTCCCTGAAACAATTTCATGCAGTAAACTTTGTGAAATTTGGGGGAAATGAAGCAAGAGTTCAGTAATTGTAGTATGGCAATTTCATGAATTTTAGTGTTTATTTTCATTGTCAATTCATCAGTCAAGTCTAGGCTGACCACTGTGGTCCTCATCATGAACATTGATGTGGCCATTTTTAAACTGAATGTACCACTGCCTCACTCCACCTTCACTCATTCCATCTCACAAAGTTGCCAGTGAAATTCAGTTGGTTTTTTGCCAGTAAAAACTTAATCACTGAATGCACCTCACAACTTACAGGTTTTTCTATTGAAGCGTACATTCCAATAATTCACAATGAACAAAGTAGAAAAATCACAGTCCACACGCTATGACAGCTTGATGTGTACAGAGTGTAGAAATTTTTTCATGCCAAGATGTTGGCTCTATCCCCCACCCATCTTCACACTAGACACAAATGTAAGTTACTTTCTGGACCACTTCGTATTTCATTTGAAAAAATTATGTTTTTTTATTTTTCTATAAAATTTGTGTACTTCCATATTAAATTCCATATAAATTTATTGCTTGTTTTTCAGTACAGCAAAAATTTCTAGTTGCTGTCTGAATTTAAAAAAAAAAAATGAAATTTGTCTGAATTTTTTTTTGTTTACTTGATTTACAGGTAATAAATTATAACCATTTAATGCCAACTCGTTATACATTTGAAATTCCAACGGAATTTAAGGTTACTCACAAGGATTTAAAGGATCCAATGAAAAAGAAGAAGTTGCGTTTTCAAATCAGGTGTAAATTTGAGGAAAAGTAAGTGTGATAATGTTAATGATTTTTTAGTTTTGTGTTAAAAAGACTGTATTTTAAAAGTGATAAAATATCATTATAATAACAAGCATTCTAGAAATAGAACTTGTGGTAGCACTCTGATATTGTGATCGTTGTTTTATTTGAGGATAAATGGCTTAAAAAAAAACTAAATACATAATAAAATTTTTAATTTTCAATTGTATTGTTTTAAATTGCTCTGCTGAATCTTAAATCACAGACTTAGATACTTATTTATTTTTTTTTTTTATGGATGAAGACATACCTCAAACTCCAAATTTTATATTTATGGGTACATTCTGTGGAACTCTTTAAGTGTGTAAGTTAGTACATTATGCAATGAGTCTGTAATAATAGCCATTGATGCACAAATGCGAAGTAAACTACAACAAGCCTCTGCAAGATTCACAAGAGTGCATTAATGGCCATGGTAGATAGTTGCGTACTGAATTTTTTCTATGGCTGAGAAAATATTAGGGATTGATAGGTAAATTGCTGATAGTTAGAATGTTTATAAAATGTTTATTTAATTTTTTAAAAAAATATAAAATTTAATATAATTTCTTTATTTCTTACATATAATACTGTAATGTACACTGCTGTAGCATGTTAGGATTGACTTGACTCTTGTAAATTTGTACAATTGCTAAAACTTATTTGTGGAAATAATCCTTTTGTAATAATTGATGTAGACTACTACTATTGACTTCCAAGTTATTGTTTTTTTTTTTTTGACAGCCCAATATTTTATTTGATATTTCAATTTTATTTTTGGTTGACTAGTCTACGTACATTTCAGCAACTTCGGTAGATTTCCATCATCCCCCATATTGCTAAAAAGTCAAAATTACTCTAGCATCAAGTAACAGAGTTGCAGAGCTTCTTTGGAAAACAGTGATCTATGTATGTATCTGAAAGATTAAGATACGTAGCTATTTGTTTACCCATATTTCCAGTTTTGTTAATGCCAACATTCTGCACAGTGCTTTTCCTTTTGCGTAGTTTAAAAAAAATAATTTTTACATTCCTTAGGACTTAAATTTTAAGTACATGTGTTGTAATAAATCCTTGTTACAGTGAATGATTGCGGCTTTTTATTTTTTTGTATTCAGTACAGTAAATAGAAGTGCTAACCCAAAATCCTTTACATCATTAAATTTTACGTTCTGCATTTCTTGTTTTCAACAAGCTCCCATTATTCCAAAAATCAGTATTACTTTAAAACAATAATTTTATTCAAATATTTGGTGAAATTCCCAGGTTAGAAGAAATATATGTAATAAAAATTATGAATATTTAATAAGTATCTATTAAATCAAAAAAATGAAATATTACGTTAAAAAAAATGTTCAGCTGAATTCATAATTCAGCTTCTGACCCCAGCCGACATTGTGGAGCCGGGTGACGGTGGTCCAGTGTCTTGTCTTAACCATTCAGACAACTTGACTACTGGTATTACATAAAACAAACTTTATATTGTAAAACAATGAAAACCTCCACTATGATTCCACTAGAGAACTACAGCCTAAATGAATAGAATTTTAGCGTAGAGATTTAAAATGCGTTATAATTCATTACCCGTGTATGTAAATTAAGTAATTAAATTCTGTATAAAATACAGTGCTTTCAAAATAACAGAAGTGTTGAATGTGTCCCGTTTAGGCTTTGTTTAAAATGTTTCTCATTAAATTACTTACTACTGTCAAAAGAAACTGGTCATCAGGCATTTCATTTAGAATTTTTTATTTCTTCAGACGAAAATGTTTTAAATTTTACCTCTTGTAGTCTTCTGATTTTCTTTTAAAAAAATGCAGGTTAGCATACTTGTCATGTCTGTTGCATGTTTCAAGTTTAGAGTAGCATTTATTATCGAATAATGCATCCAAAGAAATTTTGAATTCATTTACTTTTTTTTAGAAAATTCTTCAAAATAAACAAGCTATGTACAAGGTATGTTTTAAAGTAAGTACTGTTTTGAAATTCCGTCGCTGCTATGCTGCCGTCGACATTCCATACCATCTGCACTGTATACCTGCATCTGTTGGCAAGCCACAGACACCATTATGGAAACATTTGACTGTATTTACGTTTGTTTGTATCTAAAATGCCTCTGCTGATCGAGAATCCCGCCGACTATGAAATACTTGGTGTGATTAGTTTTCTTAGTGCTAAAGGCGTGAAAGCGGCTGAAATTTACTGTCGGATCAGTGAAGTGTATGGAGAAAACATGAGCAATGGAATGGTACAAAAATGGGTTAGAGCTTTTAAAGATGTCCGCCTAATGTTCTTGATGAGGAACAGAATGGACGACCTCCTGTCATTACCGAAGATTTGGTGTAGAAAGGTGATGAAAAAGTGAGACAGAACAGACGCTTCATGGTTTCTTCGCTATCTGAAGAGTTTCCTCAAGTTTCAAGAAGTGTTGTCTATGAAATTGTGACCAAACGCTTAAATTTATTGAAAATTGTGACCATGTTGCAGTGGTTATTAAGTCAGGCGGCAGACTTCTGTGACCACTGTGTTCAAAAGCTGGTTGCATGGTATGTCAAATGCCTTAATATTGGTGACAATTATGTAGAAAAGTAGATTAAAGTACAGGCTATCACATAAAAATAAAATGATTAAGAATAGTGTTGTTTTTTTAATTTTAAAATGGTACTTACTTTAAAATCGTGCCTCATGTTTTCCACAACAAGTTTACATTGTTTGGTAATTTCCAATCATATAATTTTTCATAAACCTTTTTTGATTTCTTTAGCAATAGGGGTTATTAGTCATAAGTTTCTAACTATTCTGTAATATTGATCGATGTTAAAGATATTTCTTCAGAATCCAACATAATTAACAAAAAGAGTGTAATGTAAAAACTTATTTACGTATCCGGTGTATTTTTAAATAAACCCCTGCTTGCTAACTACTAAATCTGATTAAAATCAAAATAAAAAAATGAAACAAAGTTAAGAAAAACAACCAATAGGTTATGCAATACCATTGTATGATTGGTCAGTGGTTGAAAAGAGTGGTTGTAGGCTTTTCATTGGTTGATTGATTGCTACGGGAAACACAAGTAACCATATAGCATGGGCAAAGTTGAGATGGGTGGCTAGCATTAAAATAAATGTGAAATATGAACATTATGATTAAGAAAACTCTTTAGTGAGGGGATAAAAGTTAAGAATTGGTTGTGAAATTGATTTTACTTTCATACTGCTGTTTAGAAACATGTATGTTGGCTGGTTTTCTTTTACATTAATAAAGGGAATAATTCTAATTATGTTTCACTGATGAAAAAATAAATCTATGTTCTATAATAACAAAGGGTTTCAAAAAGTAAATATTTTATTTTGGGGTTGAATGAGTATGTTAATTCCAGGCAGCATTTGGCAAAGGACAGTAAGTAATTGAGAAAAAATGATCAGATTATCATCACAGATCCAAAAATTTTTCCCCTTTTTAAATGATTGATGTTACTTTTATATTTGCTTAAAAAACAACAACAAAATGTGACCATCCAAGATTGTTGATTGATAGCTGTCATAGTATTTTTCTTACATAAAAATAGCTAAGCAGGGTTAGTGTAGAGTGAATGATGCTGTCTGTTGTTTCATACTTTCTCTCTCAAACAAATTTTTACACTTTTTATTATACAATTTTGTGTTTTTTTTTTTTTTAGGTACAAGGAAGCTGGAAAAAACAAATGGCTCTTCCAGAAGTTAAGATTTTAAATGTACTGATAAAAAATAAATATTAATGTTTATATTTCTGTGTTACTATTTTTTGTTCATTTTTTACATTATCATCCCGCATGCACCACCATTGAGCTTCTTGTTCGGATGTTAATGTATTAATATAAGAAGTTACTTGCAATTGAAATAAGGGCTGGTGTATGATAAAGTATGTATTATGTTAAAGATTCCATTAAAAAAGAAATGAATACATTATTTACATCAGTAATTTACCTGACGTATCAGTAATTTTTCTTCATTGTTGTGAGATTTTTCACGTTCAGTAGTGCAAAAAATAAGGCTATTGGTCTTCTCTATGTATGTGTATGTTTTAGCTTAGTCTCTAAAATGAGTGAATGTACGTATAATCACAAAATATTGTTTGGTTACTTAATTCAAGTTTTTATTGTGTTTTAGGTGAATACGATAAACTGAGCCTTAATATTTTTTTACTGATAAATCTTTTAGAGATTTAGTTTTATTGGCCACTTTTTTTTTTAATTAACAAATTTTGTTTCTTAATTAGTGCTCTTTCCAAACATTTCATTACACATTCACACAATTTTCACTGGGATTCTGTTATTGCATTCATAAAAAATTGCATAGTTTCAGAAAACACCCAAATTTTAAAGTTAATGAAATGAATCTGTTTTTGTACTAAGGACCAATAAACCAGTTGATTGTTGTAAATTGAAAATATTTTGATCAATCATATTTTGCTTTTCAGAATTCAGGTCCTTTTACTTATCAGCTGGACCAGTGCACCTTTAATTATGAGATGTGGTTCAGAACTAAAGGCTGATCGGTAACAAAATGAGAACAGTTGAAAAAAATGAAAAATTTGTTAATGGTTTCAAATACATATTTATTTTTCTATATAATAACTACTTCATTTCAAAACATTTTTGATTTCGTGAAACAAGCTTCTTCAAACCCACTGCATAAAATTTGGCTACCCAGAATTTTTGCCATTTTTGCACAGAGATTTTCTACTCTTCAATATTCTCTTTGAGTCAAAAGCCAGTTTTTAAGGAGTAGGAAGAGATTGCAGTCACTATGCAAGATCAGGATTGTAAGGGGGGGGTGATCAAAAATCCCCCATCTAAATTTTTGAATTGTTTCTGTTGTGCATGCAAGTGTGCGTGTATGTGCATTATCATGAACAATTCCTGATCTCAGTATTTCCTGTCGTTGATTATAAATAACATGATGCAGTTTAGAAAAGTGTTTCATAATAGACTTGTGATGACTGATTCATGACTTGTGGAACATTGATGTTCCAGGTTACATGAAATCAATCAAAAGCACATCTTTTTGGCCCCAGAATATTACCATGATTTACCTTTGAGACTGGGCTTGTTTGAAATTTTTGGTGTAGACGAACTGGAATGACGCCACTGCATTGACCAGTGAAGATATGGGATAAAAATTTGTCTCCCTTATAGCGGTTGAGAAAAGCATATGCGGATGTCATTCTGTGAGCACTTTTCAACATTTTTGACACCCATTGAGCATATTGTTTTTGATAGTCTAGTGTCATTTTGATTTTCAACAATGTTGTCTTTGAAAGTTACAGAGAAAAATTACTAAATCATTAAGTGACAATTTTCTATTATTTTTGCATTCAATGTTACAGTACATCTCTCTGAACCATCTCTATTGCCACTTTTCTGTTTGTCATGAACATTTGAACTGTAAACTTGCAACACCATTACCTTGCTTTTCCTTCAACTCGCAACAGCATTACCTCGCTTTTCCTTCAACTCGCAACACCATTACCTCGCTTTTCCTTCAACTCGCAACACCATTGCCTCGCTTTTCCTTCAATTCACAACACCATTGTTTCCTTTTTCCTTTACTCACTGTGGTAGGCCTATATGTTTTACACAATTTTTAATAGTGAATAATTCACCAACATTATGTCTTCTTGCTTATAGAAATGTAATCACCGATTCAACTTTCCAACTTTGGGATTTGTTATTACTGCACTCATTTTAAACATACTGTCTTGTAAAGGCAAACAACAATGAACTGAGGCACAATTTGCAGTTACGTGCCCAACTGACCACTTAAAGTTGTTGTGCATGTGCAAACCAGTTGATATTGCCAGCAAACCTGTGCGCCTCTTATAACAAAATTAAATCAGTCTATTGTCCTTTTCTAGAAATGGTTTGCTGTGCCATTAGATATTTTGTTTTGCTCCTGAAACTGTCTAGTGATATTTCTTTTAATTAAATTAATGGAATGGTGGGTAAATGAACCTTTTCGTAAACATTTTTAATTTTTACAAGATTTTCCAGTTATTTTCTTGTGTGATGTAATCACAAAAAAAATTATATGGTAATAGATTTTTAATTTGAGAGTTTATTTGGATATCAGTTTACTGTATTTTACGTGATATGCTTGTTAAAAATAATACTTCTGTTTTATTTGCTTATATAAGTGTTGCTCTTATTCATCAATTCATGAAAATTATTTATTTTTTAAACTGATATTGAATACAATTTGTTAAAAATAATAGTGCGATGACACTTTTTGCTTATGGAGTGTTGAATCACATGCTAGATGCAAATAATAACTTCACAATCCTGCGTTGTACAATTTTTATGTTTGAATCGTTCAATTTTTTTGCCCATTTTATTGCATTGATTCAGTGTGTTCTTTAGTCACATTACATTCTGTTTCAATTTTACTATTTTATAAAACGTGTTTGTGAAGAAGTGTTAAATTTAAAAGTATTACTTTGTTTTATTGAAGTAAGAATTTGTTAACATATGGAATTTTGAAAACCATTGACACTTAAAGGCATTGCATTTTAAGAAGTATGTAATATTTCACAACTGCCATTGATGCAACTTATATTCAATCTAAAAGTGATGAACTTATTGATAAAGAAAATATAGATGAAGGCAACAAACAGATTATACAATTTCGTGTTTTTTCTTATAATTTATCTATTGATGAAGAAATTGTGCCATATTTTGGTAGGCAATCAGCAATAATGTTTATTAAAGTATAACCAGTTAGATTTTGATTTAAGTTTGATGAAAAAGATCCAGATGGGGATTTGTACCAATTTATTCCATATGGAGGCGCAAACAAAGAAAAATCTGAATATAGTCTTGGGACACAAGTAGTATACTAGAAAAATACTATATTTTCTTTATGGAAAATATAGACTTAACAAATAATAGAATCAGTCAAATTGATTTTAGGTTTTCTCTTGTATTATTCTTTTTTTCTGGGTGAAAAACCCTTCCTCATTGTACTTGTTCAGACACTATATATTTGTTGTAATAGATATAAATATCCAAAATAAAAATTGTTTTACAGCAATTGAAATACTTTGAATGTAAACGAGCAGGCCTAAGAAACCGTAAAACAGAAGATGACATTTCATTATCCCCTATAGTAGTTCACATGTTAGCCCCTAGGTTAAATTTCTGATGCAGTTCTGCATAAGATACAGTCCACAAGGATTTAGTGCACTGTTAGTCTCGGCGAGCACAAACTGTTGCATCTGTTGTCATCAGATGTCCATTAGTATGCCCTATTTGCGAATGGCACTATCTGTGCGCTCTGCCTGAAATTTCTATATTGACTAGGGATCTAGCAGAAATTCAGTTTTGTATTGTGTAGTCATCTGTGAAACAACACAGTGAATCTCACAAACAGGGTATCTGGAGTACATGTGACTGCACTCATGGAATCTGAGTAAACAAGTACGTTTCAAAATGTTGAGCTGATTATATTAATAGCTAAGGTTATATTAATAGCAAACAGCTTGCCAACAAAAATACTGGTGATGCTGTGGAGGTCAAACATGTGTTTTCTGATTGTGAACTACAAAAGCACAAAGTTTTAGAGCCATCCTATAAACTAACATCATTATTTATAGTATAAAAAACAAAATATCAGAATTTCTTTTTATTATGCTGACAAAGATCAAACCAGTAATTAATCAGAGAAGACTGCCGAGGTGGTAAATACATGGAGCAATGATAAGGAGTGGAGGTAATTGTGTGTTTAGAGCTGAGAAAGGCGTAGTAAGCTCTCATGCCTAGTGAAGCAATAGGTCTCTGCTGTTCCTGATATGGAATCAGATCTTAGTTAACACCGCATCAAACGTTGTATGATTTCATTGCTCTTTAATATGAGCTACATAAGTGCAGATCATTTGAAAGGGGCAGCTCACCACTTATCACAGGGCTTGAACAAAATGCACCTGTAGCAAGGTGAATGAATGATTGACTGCATCTAGTATTCAAGGAGCGGTGGACCAAACAAATAAGCCACACAGCCGGTTGTTCAGGCAGGAATGGGCTAGATCTTGGTAAAAGCGCAATATGCATATTCAACAGCTTCCCAGCAAGTATTAGATATAACTCACCATCTCTAACATTTTATATTCAGCTCCTTTAAATTTAAATGTGTTACCCAGGTTTATCGGTCAAACCTTCCCTGAAGTGTCAAAAACATTTATTTTGTTTTCTCCGGAGAAAACAAAAATCCTGTCGTTTTACAACCCGATTCTAAACTGGTTATTGTATTTTGGAGCAGCCGCACACTAGTAATCAGTTTTATTAATGTTCTGTAAATTGAAAAAGCAACAAACAAAGTATGCATTACAGGTTTTCACATGCAGTTTGTTATACTGTTTATGGCTATGGCAAATAAGGACACTTTCCTGTGGTACTCAGTTTTCTAGTATTTCAGATATTGTCATTGCAACTGGAACTCGAAAAACCTTACTACTGAGGAAACCAACAATAAATGCTAGGAGAATTTTCCTTGTATACCCCATTCATGCAGTTCATTTAGGATTCCTCTGCTTCAAGCCATCTCATATCAAAAAATATCACAAGCAGGCATTGATGAAGTAGGAAGGCATCTTGAATAACAAATTCCAGGGTTACAACATGAGCAATAGCCAATCTACCTTTGTGGAAACCGCATTCTTTGATAGCAGTAGTGCGTTTCTCTCAAGCTACCACACTAGACGATGGTCTATCATTCATTCTATCAACTTGTACAGGGTACTGGTCAAGGATATAGGACGATAACTTGTGGGGCATGATTTGTCTACCGGTTTTTGGTACGGTAATCACCAGTGCTTTTGACCAAGAATTTGGAAACACCTGGTCAGAGAATATTTTATTGTAAATAGACAGGTGTCATAATGGAGTATCCAGGAAGCGAGATAATATACTGATCCTGATATTATTTCCAAGTGTCACGGGAATCTTTCAAGGCATACCCTAATTCAAAAGAAAAAGAATGTTAGATTTATTCTACAAATCTAACTATAAAAGGCACACTTGCCCCGACCAGATATCCATTTAAGTATACGCAGTCAGGGAGAGTGTCCATATACTCAAAGGAGGCATCCCCCACCCACTGGCAGCACGGCAGGTTAGCCTCCCTGGTCTCGGATCTTTTATTTGCCATGCCTCTAATCCCCCACCTCATGGTCAAGGTCCAGCAACGCCGTCTGTCAGCCCCTCGGCAGGGAACCGGGTCTCGGTCTTTATCTTTTGCCATGCCTCAAACCGGCGGCACCGACCCCCACTAAGCACCAAGGCACCCGCACACCTCAGCATGCGGGCCCTCCACGGAGGGACTGTCCTCCCTTCCCTACTTTAACTACGACCCCCGTCTTCTGTCTTCATCTTCTTTAATACGGAGAATTTCCCCCGCAAACTTCTTGAACCAGTCCCAATTTTCCTGACTATACACCATCCAATTAATTAAATTGTCAGGGGTCAGTCTATTAATTAAAATTTCCCTTCTATTATCAGCCCATCTGGGACATGCGAAGATGGTGTGTTCTACATTGTCGATCTCCTGACAATAAACCCATTGTGGGGTGGCCCTCTTCCCAATTCTGAATAAATATTGACCAAAACAACCATGGCCTGTCAATAGTTGCGTGCTGTAGAAGTTCACATCACCCAGTCTCTTGCCAACCCATGTATTTATGTTGGGGATTAAACTTCTCGTCCAATCCCCAACTCTTGAGTGCGCCCACACACTCTGCCACTCTTGATGTATTAGCTCTATGGTCTCACCTCTGGGAAGTCCCGTGGCTCTTAATGTCCTCTCTCTAATTTGCAAATCTATAGGGGGAACTTCTGTTATTATACACAACGCATCATAAGACACTGTTCTGTAGCCTGCAGCCACCCTAAGCAGAGCGAGTCTATGAACACTTTTTAGTTTAGTTTTATTTCTCTGTGTATTTATTGCATTTCCCCATACCGGGGCCGCATACAATAACACCGATGTGGTGGCCGCCGTTATCAGCCTCCTGATTTCCATCTTAGTTGTGCCATGATTTTGAAAAAGCCCCCTCAAGGCCTTAATGGTGAGGGTAACCCTATTGCAAATCATATCGACATGTTTACTAAATTTTAAGCTTTTGTCTAGCAGAACACCAAGGTATTTTGCTTCGTTGACTTCGATGACTCTTTCTCCTCTGATGTTTATATTTATGTTTCTGATGGGTCTTCTACCAGCAAGAACCATGCAACAAAATTTCCTAAGGGAAATCTGCAACTGATTTCTTTCCAGCCACTCGTCAATTAGACATAGCGCTCGATTGGCTTTGTCCTCTACGATATCTACATTTCTATCTTCCTCTAGAACCGCTATGTCGTCCGCATAGCCGACCACTGATACCCCTTCCGGGTAATTTAATCTAAAAATCCCGTCATAGAAGACGTTCCACAGGGTAGGTCCAAGCACGGATCCCTGAGGAACACCTCCAAACACCTGATATATAGCTTTACCTTCAAGCGTTTTAACTTCGATAAACCTAAGATGGAGGTAATGATTAATCAGATAATCACTTATGTGCATTTTTTTCAGGGCCTCTATTATAGCTTTCCACGGTACTGTGCCGAAAGCGTTTTTGATATCGAGCATAATCATCCTGACTCTCCAGGATCCACTTCTAGTTGTTAAAGCCCAGTTTTTAACTCTTTCAATAGCACTTGTAGTAGAGCATCCTCTCCTAAACCCGTACTGTTCTGGGTGTAAGCATTGCCTCTCCTCAATTTCTTTCCTAAGCCTGGTTTCAATAAGTCTTTCTACGACCTTCTCCATATTATTAATTAGCGTAATTGGTCTATAACCTCCTGTTTCATTGGCTGGTCCTGCCTTGGGGAGAAAGACCGTCCTGGCTGCCTTCCAGCAGTCAGGAAAACACCTGTTTTTTAGGCCAAAGCTGGCAATGTCCACCATTTCCCAAGGTATTATTTTTGCAAGACAGCTGTTATGCCATCAGGCTCTGGGCTTTTTTTATTCTTCAATTTGCCGATAGCCTCCATTACCTCTTGCTGAGTAAACCCTGCCGCCTTCGCAACCAATCACTGATCTGTTAGGATTTTCCGCTCTGGGGAATAATGTTCTTACTAGTTGTGCCGACGTTTCATTATTCAACGTCGGCACATGCCTGCCCAGACGTTTAGTGATGATTTTAAATGCCTTGCCCCAGGGCATATTCAACCTGCCGTCAACTAAGTCTAAGATCGATTCATGTCCTCTTGCACAGTACGTGGCACTCCCTTCATTCATGCAGGACGCCCCGGTGGCCTCCAGTAGTTCCTCAAGAACACTTCCCCTAGCCTCTTCTATTCGAGGCAGATCTAGATCTCGCTCTTCCATGCTCACTCAAATTGGGGAAAACCATTCTCGGTAGGGTCTTCCCTTTTCTCATGAGGTATATCACAATTTTCTTAATTATAATACCGATGGGCCGTTGGGCACCACAAAGACTGCTGACTCTGATTTTCCCACTACTCTTCTTAGAGCTTTTATTACGTGGGTTGCCATGGCCTTTTCCCCATTGCTGGAATCAAATATAACCGTTTATTAGGTAACGCACGTTGTTATTTTTCCGTCCTCAAGAATTATTGAATCCTGTAGAAAGAACCATAGCACCTGGTGTAGCCCCAGCGTAGTGGCTGTTAGGCCTCAGTCCATTTAAGTCAACAAAATGACAACTGTCCTCCCCTATTTTTGGAGCATTTACTTGGATTAGACGGTTCATCACCCATGATGACCATCGTGAAGACAGTCTGTCAATTAACTGCTCATCAGACAGATTGACATCGAGTATGTCAGACATCTCATTTCTGTACTGACCTTCTGTCTGTGTGCCTTGGGTAGTCGTATCCGGAGTCTCTTCACTCAGTCTCTGTAATTCTCTGTATATGTCGCTTAGTTCCCTTTCATGTGCCTTGATAGCGGTCACACTCACTTTGCCGGTCCAGTGTCTCAATTGTAATAATGCACTACCTAATTTATAGGTGACCTCTTGTAGTGTGAGGGGAGCCTCCTCTTATTTGGGGTCAGCGGACAAATCCGCGTTCAGCGATACCCCACACGGGGGGGGTGCCCCCCAACAAATTTTTTTTTGACGTGGAGGGTTTGGGGGAGGTAAAATGTATCTGTTCGAATATTAGGTCAAAAAAATTTTGGGGGGTTCAAAAGGTCAGGAAGTTTTTGATTCGTAAAGATGTCGAGGAATTTTGTATCTATTGTCAAAACTATGGAAGATATGGAGGAAAAAGGAAAAGCCCGTGTAAAGTATGCCTATAACACTTAGAAAAATTTCTCACTGAATACTAACTATGAAAAATTTTACAAGTCGTTGTTTACTAGTTTAGTCTGTGACGTAGCAGACAAGACACAGCTTGTCTTAACCACTTTTCCTTCTATATTAGTACCACGTATAACCTAAAAGTTATTAAAAAACTAATCCAAAATAGATTTTTACACACTTTGCCGAGTTGAAATAACCCAGAATGACTCCTAGTAGGTATTACATATTGTTAGGACCTCAACAGCTCACCAAAATATCCAAAAGAACTGTAAAACTTTTCACTTAATACAAGATTATGTCTAATATAAAAAACTCTAATAACTTTTGTAGTCCATGTCCAAAACTCATAACAATTTGTACGTCAGTCCATTATCCTTACCTCGATATATTACTATGTCCAAATCCAGTGAAATTACCAAAAAACCAATCAAAAAAAGCACTATTACACGGAGCTTTGAAAGCATGTCTGATCGTAGTGACATCCACAACTCTACTACTAAGGCACACTTTCTACCAGCAACTTATACCTCATAAACTCAAGACAGTAGGATGATGAAAGTGAAACTGCCCTAAAAGGCTAACCAAATGCGTTCGCCACAGTTAGCGTGGTAATGAGGATGTCATTTTTTTCTACTCCAGTTGATGGTAGAGATTGTCCTGATCCACACACAGCATGTACTTTTTAACCGATGATGTAGTTGCTCGAGAAATGCTATCAACATAAGTTTAGCCATTTTTTCCACTTAGCTCACCAAAACACTTGTCATATTTGCATACAGCCCTCATGTTGCAATGGTAGACTTACCGTTGCAGTAGACCTACTTTGATTTCAATTGTAGTAGGCCTACGATTGAAATTACACATTCCTGCGATGATCCCTTAATGCCTGCATTCTTTGTTCCACCAAGGAACAGTAGGCCATCTTGGTTTTCCAGATGTTAGGGGGATATCTCACTTGCAAACATGGAAAGTTGGTGGATTGCATCAACACTTATGGTTATTGGCCAAATGAATCTTTGTATTCGATCCAGTCTGCCTTCCCAACTACTCATCTTTGCAGCTGACTGAAGCAAATTACTACTACCAACTGCGATAATTGATTTGTGATTGCTTCCAAAAAAGTTTATAGAAAGTTAGATTTGGAAACAGGGATGTTGAACATGACAGATCGATGCACGAAGATGTACCTGATGAAGATTATACAAATGTTTACAATTGTCCCTCCCGGGAAAGAACATTATGAGCCCCAAGAATGGTAATGGGTGTTGAAATTGCCAATTAGGCAGGGTACTGGAGTATGGGAAAACAGACAGGGCAGATCATCCTCAGCCAGAAAGAATTTGGAGGAGATATAATTTGCAGATGTTAATACTGAATGGCCCTAATATCTTCACTGTCTGCAAGGATGTTTGCATCCGCATGGCCAATATTATTTCTTTTAGGATAACATCCACACCTCATCCTCTGCTCTCACTTTTGATAGTCACAGTTTTCAAAAATGTATCCGTGAAAGGACATCATCATAGGGATGAAAGAGAGCCTCCTGCAGGCACAGTATTAAAGGATTAGGATTTCAATATTCTCACAGAAAGAACTGAGGCCACAGATATTTCACTGATTAATATTTGTAGCCATTGGAAATAATTATTTATTCTTGTTATATATTACATTTCTGCATTCTAATTATTTGTTGGACTATCTGGTTTTTCTTTTTGAGTTTAAAACTTTCAAGAATGCTTAGCTTCTTCTGCCTCTTCATCTACTTAGATTTCCTCAGAGACCTTGAGACGACGGTAGGGATTTGTCTACCTGGGAAGCCGGAGATAGTGCACCAGGCGATAGCTTTTTTTTTTGATACTTTCACTGGGATCTTAGTAGTTTGGTGCAGCAGTGTTTTATTTGGTGGTATACTAACTGAAGATTTCGGTACACCATTGTCAGTCTTTCCACCAAAACTATCCTTTTTCTTACCAGTACTCAACGCTGCAATAGTATAGGTGAGAGAATTTACCTGGTGTGACAAAGCTTGCACCAATTTTGTTAGTTCTTTACACATCATTAGAAAGAGCCTGTACAAAACTAACAGAGGGTATTACAGGACTTTTTGTGTTAATACATTTTTTATATTCCCAACAAGCCACAGGAAAAGACACTTCCTGTTCAGTACAAATCCTTAATTCTTTACAAACAGGGGATTCTAGATATATCTTCAAATATGAACCTTTACAATTTATACTTTTCAGTTTCTGTGCATGTGCTGTTGGCTACAATGTGCACAAATTTGCTCCTTGGTGCAACTGCTTGGTCGCATATGGACAGAGAGTTAGTCAATTCTTATTCTCTCAGGAACAGAAAAGGTAAATAACTAAGCTATATCGTTTCTCATCGTGAACATTTGAGTGAGCATTTTTAAACATGATATGTCACCGTCTCACTGTGCCTTTGTTCATTACATCTTCAATAAACATCATATAGTTCCCAATAAATATCAATAGGTTTGTAGTTTTTGCCAAATGAAATCTAATAATCATTCTCACTTCACAGACGGCTGGATTTTCTATAGTGGCACACATTTGTAAAATGTATGTATTTTACACTTGTAAAATATCAACAAGACGTGTCACAGTCATTCATGTAGTGTAGCGTGATGAGGAATGAGTCAGGCTAGCGACGACTACCAAGATGGTGCCAGTACCCCCACTCATTCGCAAATAACAGGCCCAAAATATACATTACTTTCTGGATAGCCTTTATGTAAAAAAAATTCAATTGTTACTTATAAGAACTTAAAAAAAAATTGTCACCTAAAAAAAAAATTTCCTTTATCCTATATAGAGGAGACTCCTTATCCCCTGAAGGACAAAAAATGGCAAGAGCAGTAAAAAAAAAGAGGGAGAAATTCATTCAATGAGCAGCTTAATAGCTATTTGCTGTATTTCTAAATAAACTGACATGATATTTTGATAAAGTGCTTTAAAAATATTCCATTACCAAATTAAGATGCGATTGTTTCATTTTCTTGGCATTCAACAATAGATACTTAGCTTAAACCATTTATTCATCTGAAAATATTAATACTTTCTATAAGTTAATATGAGTAGCATTTTATAAGCCATGATAGCTGTTATGATATCATCAGTAAATATAATTCAGTCTATTAAATTGAATTCAATTCATTTACATAAACTAGGAACAGAAGCAAACCCAAAATAATTCATACAACACTGTGTTCTATGAATGATTTTAGGTAATGACTGACATTCTATTATTTTATACTGATCTTTTTTAAATTGTTTACAGTTTTTTTATGATCAGTTTCAAATGCTATGACCTACTTAGCAATTACAATGGGATGGTTGAACAAATTATTATTTAAACATTTTTAATCATAGTTTACATTTAGTTTTATAAACATCTATTAATTTCTTTTTAAAGGAATTCAATTTTCTTCACAAACTCTTTTTATCCACTAAAAGAATTAGACTAAGTATTTCATTCTTGTTTTCCTGAATACTCATTTCACATTTTACTTCTAAACAAAGTTTTTCTTTTGTTATTGGACATTTCAATTTTAGTTTCTTTTTCCTGTTCTAGCCTCCAGGTATTACTTCAGAGGATGATATGTATGCGTGTAAATGAAGTGTAGTCTTGTACAGTCTCAGTTTGACCATTTCTGAGATGTGTGGTTAATTGAAACCCAACCACCAAAGAACACTGGTATTCAAATCCATATAAAAGTAACTGCCTTTACTAGACTTGAATGCTAGAACTCTCAACTTCCAAATCAGCTAGTTCACTACTAGACCAACCTGGTGGTTATGGTACTTTAATTTAGCTAACTTAATCTGCTTATCAAGAACATGTAATCCTAAACTACCTTTTAAAAATACCATCATCAGACATATTTTTTTTTATGTCTTCTGTTGGCATACTGTGTAGGCAACTGTAACCAAGCCATTACAGTTTCATTTTTATTTTGTTTAATGAAAGATGAAAAAGGTAAATTGAAATGTAACATGATAAATGATACATATTTCATTCTGTGTACTTTTTTTGTACTATCCCCCATTTTATTATGCCTGCTTTCTAGCATCAGACTGTTTCAACTGATGATTGTCCTGAAGATCTAAATAAGAAATAATGATCCAAAGGTCATGAACAAAATTCAAGAAGTCTACACTATAATGCTAAAAACTGGTGAATCATTTATGCAATATTCTGTTGCTTCAGCAATCTCTATCATGAGAAACAGATGCTTTTATGAATTACCTGTTAAGCTGGCTCTTTACCTTTGATATTTCCAGCTTGGAGGTCTTACCATCAGCTAAATATCTTAACAAAGGCAATGGGAAGTTTTTGGAAAGTTTAGATTAATTTTTAATATAGCAAATTATTAATAGTGTTAGTGGATCTTACAAAGGAAATTTTAAATACAAATTTATGTTAATTTCTTAATATAAATACAAAAATTTATGTTTACTTATTCTGCATAATTCTATAGTTTATTATATTTATTAAAAAAAAGTCAGGTTAGATAAATAGTATCTTTAATTTAGAATAATTAATATTCAGAGCTCTTTAATATAGGACAATTATTATTCAGATCCCCTGACCATCTAAAAATTTTCATTGAAGGACAACATTTTCTTATCAATAAATGACCTGGTGAGTACTTAATCGTTGGATACCAGCTATTTCTACAACATGAAAAAATATTTAAACAGATTAAAACTGTCTGAAAGTTTATTGGTCACCCATTATTTAATTTAATTAAATACTGTATAATGATGTTCAGTCCATTATTTCCATACCTTGTTTTCTTTGACTTACTGTCTGTCATTTTTTAGTTCAATTTTTGTTTTTGGCAGTTGTGTATTTTAATTTTTATGATTTAAAGGATTGCAGGGGACAGATGTATGAAAATTTAGAAAAATCTTCTCCATTGTGGAACTAAAGAACAAATTAAAATTAAATTAATGCTTTTATTCTTCTTATTCCTTATTATATGAAATACATGGATTTATACATTTACAGTATTTCCTTAATAATTACATTTTTTTATATAAAATGCTTTGTTAAATAAGAAAAAAAATTGAGGAAATATAAAACATCCTGATGATGTGCAGTTGCTGTGCGAGCATTAATTGCATATTGAAATATGAGCAAATAAACATTTTAACATTTATAAAATATTTTTGAACTTTCGAGTTCATTAATTTTTACTCTTGCATTCTAGCAAGAGCATTATATTCATGATGTATCTTATTGCAATCAACATTATTTTTTTAAGCCATTAATCTAATTGGATGAACTCTAGAACTTATCTGAGTAGTCCCCCTTTCCTCTTGTAATAGTAAATGTGGTAATAATGTAACCAAAATATTGAAATGAATAGAATTTCATTTAATATTGACATAAGTTAATTGATGGCCCACTGAAAAACTGCCTTTACATTGGCTTTATGTAATAACCAACTTCCAAAGCACTACAATAAATTTAAAAATATGTGGGTTATAATAGAATTTTACTGAATTTCTTTTTAAGTAATGTTTATTTTTTTACAGGTTTATGATCAGATTTTAAATACAGTATTAAAGGAAGTAGAAGAAACTATTGTTACAGTAGAAATAGATAGAGAAACACAACAAAATTAAAAATTCCAATGTTATTTTTGTTCATGGAGATGATGTTATTTTAGTTTCACCACACAATTAAACACACAGATTAAAAGCCACACAAATCAAAAGAGAACTTCAAATACTGAATTTTAAAGCAAGTCGAGGATGTTAAATTGTTTTATGAATAAATATGAACTATCAATAAGAAAACATAGATCTATTTGTCAGTGTTTGCTGGATGACTTTCAGGAAAAATTATTGGCCTTCCAGAAACATGTATTAAGGTGATGTCAAGAAAATAACTTTTTCATGGGGCAGATAGGATCAAACACCAGTTTACTTTGACATGCCAGCAGATTCAACAATTAATGCTGACAGTGATAGAACTGTTCATGTTCATATGTGGTTATGAAAAACAGCATGTCCATAGGTACTTGGAGATGGCAAAATACTTCCACCATTTACTGTATTTAAAACAAAAATCCTACCAAAGTATGAAAAATACAAGTTATTTAAGAATAATAAATTGTTCTTACAAGAAATTTTTATGCCTTATTTCTCAGTATTCTTGTCAAACTGAACACACGACACTAGAAATGGAGAGGGGCAGTGCCTTTGAAAGAATCTATTTCATTTTGTTTTGTGAGAAGTGTCCCACATGATTGCAGTAGTGAAAATGCTGTGCTGACTTTGCATGTAGGTTATTAAAGCAGTTTGTTTTTTTTTATTCTAGGGTAATCTCAAGAACTACTGAACCATATTTTATTTTATATTATACCAGAATTTTTGATTTTGATGGTATACCAGAAGTATACCTTTTTTTTTTTTGTCTTCAGTCATTTGACTGGTTTGATGCAGCTCTCCAAGATTCCCTATCTAGTGCTAGTCGTTTCATTTCAGTATACCCTCTACATCCTACATCCCTAACAATTTGTTTTACATATTCCAAACGTGGCCTGCCTACACAATTTTTCCCTTCTACCTGTCCTTCCAAAATTAAAGCGACTATTCCAGGATGCCTTAGTATGTGGCCTATAAGTCTGTCTCTTCTTTTAACTATATTTTTCCAAATGCTTCTTTCTTCATCTATTTGCCGCAATACCTCCTCATTTGTCACTTTATCCACCCATCTGATTTTTAACATTCTCCTATAGCACCACATTTCAAAAGCTTCTAACCTTTTCTTCTCAGATACTCCGATTGTCCAAGTTTCACTTCCATATAAAGCGACACTCCAAACATACACTTTCAAAAATCTTTTCCTGACATTTAAATTAATTTTTGATGTAAACAACTTATATTTCTTACTGAAGGCTCGTTTAGCTTGTGCTATTCGGCATTTTATATTGCTCCTGCTTCGTCCATCTTTAGTAATTCTACTTCCCAAATAACAAAATTCTTCTACCTCCATAATCTTTTCTCCTCCTATTTTCACATTCAGTGGTCCATCTTTGTTATTTCTCCTACATTTCATTACTTTTGTTTTGTTCTTGTTTATTTTCATGCGATAGTTCTTGCGTAGGACTTCATCTATGCCGTTCATTGTTTCTTCTAAATCCTTTTTGTTCTCGGCTAGAATTACTATATCATCAGCAAATCGTAGCATCTTTATCTTTTCACCTTGTACTGTTACTCCGAATCTAAATTGTTCTTTAACATCATTAACTGCTAGTTCCATGTAAAGATTAAAAAGTAACGGAGATAGAGAACATCCTTGTCGGACTCCCTTTCTTATTATGGCTTCTTTCTTATGTTCTTCAATTGCTACTGTTGCTGTTTGGTTCCTGTACATGTTAGCAATTGTTCTTCTATCTCTGTATTTGAACCCTAATTTTTTTAAAATGCTGAACATTTTATTCCAGTCTACGTTATCGAATGCCTTTTCTAGGTCTATAAACGCCAAGTATGTTGGTTTGTTTTTCTTTAATCTTCCTTCTACTATTAATCTGAGGCATAAGATTGCTTCCCTTGTCCCTATACTTTTCCTGAAACCAAATTGGTCTTCTCCTAACACTTCCTCCACTCTCCTCTCAATTCTTCTGTATAGAATTCTAGTTAAGATTTTTGATGCATGACTAGTTAAACTAATTGTTCTGTATTCTTCACATTTATCTGCCCCTGATTTCTTTGGTATCATTACTATAACACTTTTTTTGAAGTCTGACGGAAATTCCCCTTTTTCATAAATATTACATACCAGTTTGTATAATCTATCAATCGCCTCCTCCCCTGCACTGCGCAGTAATTCTACAGGTATTCCGTCTATTCCAGGAGCCTTTCTGCCATTTAAATCTTTTAATGCTCTCTTAAATTCAGATCTCAGTATTGTTTCTCCCATTTCATCCTCCTCAACTTCCTCTTCTTCCTCTATAAAACCATTTTCTAATTCATTTCCTCCGTATAACTCTTCAATATATTCCACCCATCTATCGACTTTACCTTTCGTATTATATATAGGTGTACCATCTATTAGAAGTATACCATCAATTTCAAATTTTATACTACTCTAGCCCTCCCACAAATTTGCATTATTAAAAATTTGAAATTCTGCAATATTCATATTTTTCTTGTTCAAAACATTCTATTTTCAGAAAAAATATAAATATTAAAGAGAATCCAGGCCCCCTTACCCGTACAATTCTCTACCTTCTAAATTAATAAAAATTTATGTATTGTGATATTTAAACTGTTTTTCAAAATGTACTCAATTACAATAAAAAGATATAATGGATTTCAGAGATTGGGCTTTCCTGAACCAAATCCTCCAGCCTATTAACAGAAATTGCAATATTCATGGTGTTCTTTTTCAATGTTTTTTATACCTTAAAAAAAATTAAAACTCATAAGAATAGAGGTTCAGGACTCATTTCTTTTCAAAGTTCTCATGTCCCTCTCTTCATTAATAAACAAAAGTATTAAATTAATTGAAATATTGCAATATCATTCCTGTAATTTTTCAGAATTGATCTTAAGAAAAAATTAAATCAATTATGTTCAAGACCACATAAGCAAGAGCCTCTAGCCTCCTAGGGTAGGAGGCTAGTGGAATATTGTTTACAGTAATAACTACCTAACACTTTATAACTGAATAAAGTCACTTTCAGTCCTGTTCACAATGAACTTGCTGAATAGCTCCTTACTTTTAAACATTGTCTGAAATGGAATACTCATGAGCACTCTTAACTTGTCTGTTACTGCAGACTCACTCTGAATGCTCCTGCATACCCTGATGAGATTTACCTCAAACTGTACTTGTTCTTAACAAATACTGAAGTGAAGTCTGTATTTATTGCACATTAAACTGAACTTGTCACTCCACTAGTCTGGCAGTATTTATATCTCCGGGCCTAGGGCCTGACCTGCAGTACCAATAACCGACTTACCCTTTCTGTTTAACCAAGAGTAATAATTTCTATTATCTGCACCTTCTTTGCTTTTCTATAAATACTTTCTAGAAAAGAATTCCTTTGTTGTTTCATCTACAATATTTCTTTCTTAATTTTCCCCCTCTTTCTTATTTCTGGAAGCTGGAACCTATAACACTATGTTTCAGACAGTGTACCATGACACTGTCAAAATCATAGTGTACTACTCTCATAGCTTATTTTGTTGTGAATTATATTTTCTACAGTTTTCAGCTGTTTTCATTGTTACACATTCATGAACATGAAGAAAATCATATTTATTTGAAAGTGTTTTTTATCCTCACAGAAACTGGAATTCAATTTCCGTAGCATGTTTACATTTTTATGTTGAATATGGTAAATGCCACTGCTTGCAGATTTTCTCTTTCTTCGTGAATAAACAATGTTGATTAGGAAAGAGTTGTAGGGAAAAAACATAAAATTGGTCAAGAGTGACAGCGGGCCATTTTTGTGATGTTCTTGAATATGAATGAACCTTGTAATATAAAATTATTGAAGTGATTAACAATCATTATTCCATTCTAAAATTTCATTAATCCATAATTCCATGATGTGTTTTTGGACCAGGAAATAAAAATAATCAAGTAAAATATTTTCACTACTTTACTTCAATTATATTCTCTTATATTATTTGTGTAATTTTTTTTCTATACTTTTTAAAGTTGTAATCTGTAACAGTAGTTGAATTGATCACCACCACATTACTGTTCTTGATTTTTTTTTTTTAAATAAGAATTGATTGTTGCTTAAAATGTCTGTTTTGGATAGAATTAAGAAATGTTGCTTAGTAACATATTATTTTCTTCACATAATTCACAAGCTTTCAAAATTGTCATGCATTTACTTTAAAATAAAATCTCTCAAAATTTCTGTGTACAACATTATAATTACATCACAAAAAAATTATTTGTATCTATGGCTTTAAAAACATTAATGCAGTTAGCTCCAAAGCTAAATTATTGGATTAATTCTAAGAGATATCTTAGAGTTGGAAATGTATTATATCATCATCCTTTTGGTTGTGGTGAAAGAGCTGCTCTAATATTAGGTGTTCATCAATCTGAATATGATGCTACTGGAGAATCATTTACTTTCACAAAAACTGCTCAAAAATTTAATGAAAAAATAAATGGTAAACTGCGAGAACAAGTACTTATTGCTCCTCCAACTCCTAAATCTGGAGAAGGAAAAGTTTTCTTTGGACTTGATCAGAGATTTGTGGCAATAGCAGTTGTTGGAATTGGCGATGATTGTATTGGTTTCAGTTCTAAAGAACAAATGGATGAAAGAAAAGAAGCAATAAGAACTGCAGCAGGCCTTGGTGTAAGAATGTTCGAAAGGGTTCAGGTACAAAAAATATATGTTGAAAGTTTCAACCATGCAGAGTCTGCTGCAGAAGGAGCTTCTATGGCATCTTGGATTTATCAAGACCTAAAATCTATTCATAAACGAAGGTATATTAAGAAACTGGATTTATTTGATAGTAATGATTTTACTGGCTGGAAAATTGGACTCCATAAAGCAGCAGCTCAGAATTTTACAAGGCTACTCCAGGAAACTCCAGGTAATAACTTGACACCATCTGCTTTTGCACAGACAGCTATAGAAACATTATCAAAGTATGGAATCAGTGTAAATGTCAGAATGCAGAATTGGGCTAAACTGAGAAATCTTAATGCTTTTCTAGCCGTAGGTAAGGGATCTTGTGAACCACCTGTTCTTTTAGAAGTACTGTATGAGGGTTGTAATCCTAATGTGGCTCCTATAGTAATGATTGGAAAAGGTGTTACCTTTAATAGTGGTGGACTTTGTATAATGAAACCTAAGGAGATGAAACATGCTAGAGGTGATATGGCTGGTGCTGCTGCTATTGTGGCAACATTGCGTGCAATAGCTGCCCTTCAGCTTCCTATCAATGTTAGAGGACTTATACCACTCTGTGTTAATGTACCAGGAGCTTCATCTTATAAACCTGGAGATATTATTCGGGCGTATAATGGCAAGACTATCCTAGTTGAAGATACCAATTGTGAAGGATTACTGATGCATGCAGATGCTCTAAGTTATGCTGGAGTGTACTGTCCTAAATTTATATTAGATATTGGTACACTGTCAGCTGATATGATAGGTGCTTTTGGCAATGCAGCAAGTGGAGTCTGGACCAATAATGACAGTCTGTATGAAATGATGCGAATGGCCAGTATACACACAGGGGATCGTATTTGGCGGTTTCCTCTGTGGGATCATTTCAAGCATTACATGCATGAATCAAACGTAGCAGATTACATTAATAAAACGCCTCGATTAATTGGTGGAGGTGGCTGTAAAGCAGCAGCCTTTCTAAGTCATTTTGTACCAAAAAATGTAGATTGGATACATCTAGATATTACCAATGTCAGTACAACTGATGGAAGTGAATTTACTTATTTAAGAAAAGGGATGTCAGGGCGACCTACCAGGAACTTGATTGAATTTTTAGCTCAATTTTCCTGTAGAGCGGAGGAAAGTCAAAGAAAATGTAAGAAATGATTTTTTAATAAGAAATACAGTAAAAAAGCAACTAGCACGGTTTCAAGGTCACATGAATTTAGTCATTTGTTTTTATGTAATTAAATTTGTTTTTTGTAATTATGTAATGATTCTGTATTAGTTTATCAAATATATTGTCTCACTGTATAATATTTTTTATCAAATATATTGTCTCACTGTAATATTTTTTATCAAATATATTGTATCACTGTAATCATATTTTGTTTTTATTTTAATATATCACTGTATTTAAAACCATTTAGGATATTAATTTTTAAAGTTGTATTTTCTACAATAATTCTGAAGTTTTAATATAGTACTAGCTTTCTTAAAACTATATATTTATTGCATATTTATTTCTTACAAATCTGTTTGAAATATATTTCTATTACTTTAAAGAGACTATCATTGGTTGTGCAAAGAGTATGATGAAATACTAAAACATATCAGTACAAAATAATAATTTTTTTTATTGTAACATGTATCAAATTTTTTAGACAAAGAATGAGATTTTGAACCAACTTTACCATCAAAATTAATATTACAAATCAACACAGTATCAATAGGGACTGATTCCACCAGAGCATGGAAGTCACTAGTTCAGCCAGTTACAAAATGTTTTAAAAAATACTTCCATTATGAAATATCACCTATACTACCATCCTTATTGATCAATAATACTGTAAGGTTTCAAAATTTGCCCTACAAGTTTCATAAGATAATCTAGGTATAATGTAAAACTACAAAATGTACATGTATGTGTACCACCTATTATTATATTGCTTTCTTCAATAACTTTTCTTGCTCTGTGAAGTTATTCCTTGTTTTTGATCAAACGGTACTCTTATTTTCAGTTTTACTTTTGTTTGTGTTAATATATTTCTTATAACGTTATTATAATTTTTATACATTATATTTTCACAATTGGTAACAAAAAAAACTTGTGGAAATAGATATTTTTTTATAGAAATATAATTTCTTCATTCAAAATTATAAGTATTTTCTAATGTATTTAATTTTTTTCAAGTTTTTTGTGCAGGAAAAACACTGGAGAGAGACTTTGAGATTAAGAGTAATTTATTTCTCTAATTCTAATTATTACTATTAATACACAAATTCTAAGAAAGAATTTGTGTGTGTATTCATATGACCACTATGGTTGGATTAAACACTCTTTTTTCGCCTTTTCTTGAATACAATTATTATTTTTCCTTTTTTCAGTCCACTATTTTCAGTACTATCCTAATTACCCTATAAAAGGAAGTTTTTTTTTTATTTACCTTAATTTCCTTCTCTTTGATAGACTACTTCTGGCCAATTACAATTTTTTCCAGGTTGTTACACATTTTTTCCTGTTGGTTTCCTTCTTCTTTTGCTAAAAATTCAACTTTATTAAGAGCTTTGCCTGTGCTTAGTTTAAAAGTGTGAACAGGGCTGTTGTTGTTTCTACAGTTTTCTTGCTGTCACCACAATTTTCTTCTGTATACTGAAGAATTCCAGGGAAATCGAATAGAAGGGCTGGTTCATAACTCAAATACTTTGGCCTCCTTGAGTGCGTCTAAAGTGCTGTAAGACTGAGTCTATTTTCAGTGATTTTTGAGCTGTTGGTTGAGTGTGTACCCTCCAGCAGTTTTGGTCTTTCTTGGGTTAGACTGTGATTACAATTAGCACAACTTTTCCTATGAAGTTCTGGAAGTAAAAAGATGGTATTTATTCAACGCGTATCCACTTCATCGTGGATGGAAAAGGACCGTTGCTTAAGGAACAGTTAGATATAATATCTAGGCTTATTTAATCATGTAACAAGCACCATTGTTCACTACCAGACCATCCATACGTATATTTACCTTACATAAAGTTAAACGAAAAATGTTTGTATTTTTCACATGCGATGAGTAATTGTTCATAAACATTACCAAATAATGAGTGGTATGTGGTACTGCTTGTGAGAGTTGACCAACTTGCTTCGGTGATGTCATCAGTCAGAATATCTGGACTTCCTGGAGATTTTGATTCATCGTACAATTTATCTGTATAGCATCTGTTTTTTGACTGCTTTTTTGGACTCAATAATGACTCTAATAACTAACCTAACTAGTTAGTTAGGTTAGTTATTATTGAGTCCAAATTACTGCCTCACCTTCAGGAGTACGAGGTCTTTTGTCTGAACTGAACCACAGTGATGTATCACTGTTGTCATCTGATTCTTGTATCTGCTTAGGAGGACTAGGGAATAATGGTATTGATTTTAACCACAGTGGTGGTGGAGATGACTGTCTTCAAACTGGACTAGGTGTATGCAATCTACTTCCCCTGAGCGTTGCAACAGGAGTGAATCGATGGCGGCTCAGGCTCCTACTTTGACTACGTGAAACATGTTCGTCAGTAGACAAGAAGGCAATTGGCTGAGGAGGAGACAGATGACTATCACTTTCACTTAGCTGTATCAGGCTTCTTTTGTGATGTTATTTACGCCTTGATGAGACACTACAACAGCAGTGATAATGAGGACTACTACTGCAATAAAACTGTTTCGGTACTATCACATCAGACCTAGAGGGTGGAGATATTTTAAAGAGTGATCTCACCAAATCAGTGCATTAAATGGTGGTGGCTTCAGAAGGTGTAGGTGTCACACCAGCAGCTTGCAGGTATGGGGGTGGTGATTGAAAACGTGCTCAGCAATAGGATTCACAAACGATTTCAGCATGCTTTCGCTAACAGGCACTTGTCTAGGAGTAGTGAAGGAATATGTCTCGCTTAAAGGTTTGCATGTCGCTTTTATATGACTTTTCCTCAGGCTTTAAGTCAGGGCTTTTTAGAATAACAGTGTGGGTATGAGTTTAAATGTTTTTTCATCAATATGCATTCCATCTTACTCAAAGCTGACCGGCTTCTCTCCCATGTATCAGCAACTATCAGCGTTCTTGACCCCAAACACAGGGCCTAACTTTTTAGATTCATGAGTATCGAGTATACATCGTAAGAATTCTAATGTGTAATATGCCGTTTGTTTCTTTTCTATGATATCATGAGCCTCCTCTTCCAATGACCTTTCACCTACATTATTTATATTACTAGTTACTAGACATACTCTCGTTTTCCATCTCATCACTGTATAGCTCTAACCCCCTTAATAGACGAATGGGTATATGATACTACTGGTTGTATATTTAATTCTACCTGATCAAAGATGTCACACAGTCTTCTTTTTCTTCACACCTAACGTTTCTTTGATTTCCTCTTACGGTTTGTGTTAGGGGTTTGAACTCTTTAGCCAACGCATCATCAGTCTTGTTTGCTTCTTGAACTTCTTTCTGTTCAATTTTGTTGAAAGCATTTATATCATGCGAGCTCAAAATTAACTCTTGCAGATCACTGATTGAATTTAAATAAAGTCAGTTTCCTGAATTTAACAATTAATTAACTTCTTAAGCCGCAAAAAAACATAAGAATGTCCTTATGGTTATAATTTCCAAATTCTATTGGAGTTCAGATAAAGAAATACCGTTGAGGATATTCTAAGTAAAGCTCTTGTGCAGTGAGGTTGTGTGCTAGTACTCTATACAGACAGTCTTAGTAAGTAACTTGACAGGTTTATCATCATCCTGTACTATATTCTTTATCAAACAACTTTGACATTTGTAGTTTTTCCTTTCATGATAAATAAGGTATGCTTTATTAGAAATCTTCTGGCACAAAGTGTGGAATCGTCATTTACAGCAAGTATATCTTAGATACATCGTAAGTGCCGAAAAAGACTTTCTCGCAATAGGAACATGCGTCTTTGTTGTCAACCTAGGAACAGAGAAATTAAACAAAAACCTAACAAGGCTAAAATCTGACCTAACTTAAGTAATTGCTAAAACAAAAATTAAAGCATGAACAAAGGGTGTATCTGAAGAAAGGATCTCCCCATTGCCCGGCGGAAAGGACAGTCAGCGCAACTCAACCGGTACCGCTAAGATGTACGAATATCAGGGACACGTGACTTACCTACAGATGAAAATGCCAACGAAGATGGACACGGTGACTTTTTTAGCCGCTCTCTGGATAGCTTGGCCTTTCAGTTCTAGGGGCCACCAAAACTGTAACCAGTAACCTTGGCAAGGAGACGTTACTCAGATTGCAATGGTGCCCTCAAAAGAAGGACGCACGCACTAGAAGGTACGCCATCAATTCATTTCGAAGACGAATAGCCACAGATATCCAATAACAGAAGAGAAAAAAACTTATGACGCAGGCACTGTAAGCAGGCTAGCAGTCCAGAGGTCGAGAATTGATAATAATTCTCCGAGGTAGATGATATCCACGTCCAGATCATATCATCTTCGTTTCACGTCCAGGGTGGTTACAGTTGTACATAAGTAAATGCGTATAGCTGGTTAACGGGCCTGTGTTTTCCTCAAAAATGTTAACTTTCTTTTGATCTGACTTCCATCTTCTGGTCATTATATGGACTGGACTTTTCGGCTACCTGCAGATCATGCACAATTGAAAAAGATTTTGGAAATGGACTTAAAGCACCTTTGACCTGGCGATGTGGCGACCAGTGTCGAAGTAAAAGAGCCTCTTCCGTTGTCCACATGCTTCCCGCGATGGCAAGCATTTTGTAAGGTGCCCATGGCATCGTGAAAGCTTCAGTGTGTAGGAACGTGGAGTCTGTGTAGAGATTGCCCATTTTCGCTCTGCCAGGACATATGCCGGTTCCACCAGTGCACCGGGCCAGACATCAGGGCTGGAAGCCCTGAAGTGGGGGTGCACCTCAGCGGCTAGTGTTGCTATAGAAGGGATTAATTAATCATGCAAGTTAAAAATCTATCATGGCAGAAGGTTCACGTAAACACTCTCGTTTAGAACTAGAAGGTAAACTCTTTTCCTATTGCTCGTGAAATTACTAATTGCGCTGGTGGCCCAATAAAAATAATACGCAAGACTTTCTACAGTCTTTACACTGAGACAACTAACGACACCAGTCGCAGAAGACTCTTTCATTAAGCAAAATAGGTGAGTTTGCTGTACGTGTAGTTGGTTCTCACAGCACTCTCAATACCTCAAAAGGTGTTGCAGTTTGTCGAGATCTACTCAGTTGTTCTGAGCAGAGCATCCTAGAGGAGTTGTCCACGCAGGGAGTAATAGAGTGCCGAAGGCTTAACGAGAGAAGGAATGGCAAAATTCTAACTTTTCATGTCCTCAACTTTAATAGGCCTACCCTGCCGGAGAAACTGTGTGCTGGTACACACCGTCAGGATGAGCGAACTTTTGTGCCGTAACTCATCTATGCTAAAGGTGCCAGAGATATGAACACATACTGTTCGTTGTTAGAGATCGAAAATATGCGTGTTTGGTGAAGAAAATCATGAAGGGAAACCATGCAAGGAGACCTTCTGCTGCGTTATTTGCAAAGGACAGTATTCATATTGACCAAGAAACTGCCCTGTTCAAAAATACAAAGTGGCAGTTGAAGAAGTGAAAACCTTACTACTTCGAGGCAAAAAAAAAAATATGAACAACCGCATCAACATATGCTCAGGCAGCGACCACTGTTCCCACCCAGTTTTTTATGCAGACCAGCTCCTGAACAACCTTACTCCAACTTTGGCTACAGTGATAGAGAGAATAATCTATAATAAAATGAAATCTTTCTTTCAAAAGGGAGCTCTGAGACTATCCAAGTTATAGCCACCAATTTATTTATCGATTAAAAATAAAAGCGCATCTGAGTCGAAGAAGAAGGAAAACAAACTTGAGGTTCAGGTTCTTCTAGATAACCTGTCAGATGAGCCTGTCAAGAGGGTGATTGCTTCGGAACCCCTGTGGAGGCTTTGATTCTATGTTCTTCTGAACATGGCGAAGATCAAAACTACCTAAAGACGCACAATGGAGCTTCTTTCCCCCTTTCTGAGGCAACGGCTGATACGATCCCTGTCGTGGGTAACTCTTCTGTTTCCGCATCTGTATCGGCGCCTACAACAAGCGCTGAACCATCTCTGTCTCCATCTGCAGCTTCCTTGGTGTCCGACTCCGAGGCTGGGAGGTTCACGAGCAACGCCATAACCATCGAACATGAAGCAGTTTGTAGAATTGAAAAAAGGAAAGCAATAGTACGCCAAAAAGCAAACTCAGAAATTAACCTTTTAACATAAACAACGTTTTGCAATGGAACATCAGTGGATGTTTGTCAAACATCCTTGAGATCCAACGCTTGGTACATAATATGGACTCTATTTGTATATGGCTACAGGAAACACAATTTTGCCAAAATGTAAATCTCAGTTTAAGAAGATGTAATACTTATCGGTAGATCAATCGCTATATATAGGAATTAGAGATGAAATAGTCTTAGTGTCGACTAGCGATACGACCGAAGCGATTGAAACAAATACAAATTTGTAAGCGGTCACAATCAGAAGCGTCCGTTGTAGTTTACTATCTGCAACATATACTAACGAATTTTGATTGGAAGGATGATGCAACAGGTTTAATTACCCAGCTTTCCCCACCCATATTGGTAATGGGTGATTTTAATGCACACAGTCCTATTTGGAGGTCGGATCAACTTGACCTCCTGGGAAGAGAGTTTGAAAAGTTCCTATAAAATTCTGAATTTATTATATTAAATAATGCCTCAGGAACTTATTTTAATGCCAGAGACGGATCGACGTCCTGTATAGATTTAGCATCTATAAGTGCATCGATAGCACTAAAGTACACTTTCAAGGTTTTACAAGAGCGCGGAAGTGAATATTTTCTGGTGCAAATCTCATTTGACGTTTCAATGAAAATTCATCCTATCCCCAAAAATTAGTTGTTTGAAAAGCAGATTGGGCTTCGCTGCTGATAAGAAACTGCCCAAAACAAATGGAGTTATTGAAAATGCTGTTAACTCTATAACTAATGTTACACTTGATTCGGCATCAAGATATATTCCCAGTAAATGCAGTAAACTCAAGAAGCTACTCTCCGTAGTGGAATGATGAAATACGTAAAGCTATAAAAAGGAAGAAAAAAGCGTGTAACACTTTCAAGAAAGTTCAACATTGGAAAACCTAATTGCCTTAAAAAATACAGCCGTATGCAAAAAGTTAAACAAACAATCCTGACAACAATATGTGTCATTCATTAGCAGAAGTATGACTGCGGTAGACGTTTGGAAAGAATGCAAGTTCATCTAAGGGCTTACAAATTTACTCCCACAATTTGGCTTCAATATGAAAATGATCTAGCAGACTCTCTAAATGAAATTGTTAGCCAATCAATTCGAAGGAGCCAGTAGAACGACTAAATTTGACCAATGTTACAAAAATAAAAAAAAAGAACTTGAGGGTCACCTAAATTTTGGAACCAAAATGAATTTTTCATACAATGTACCTTTCAAAGAAAATGAACTTGTGAAAGCGTTGGAAAAAACCAACAGTACAGCACCTGGTCCAGATGAATTACATTACTTCATGATCAGATAGTTAACCACCACTGCAAAACTCAGATTATTAGAATTTATAATCAGATATGGTGGAAGAAAGCATACATTGTTCCAATTCCAAAAAATGGATAAAACTGACCGATTCTAATGGTTAACCTACTTGTGGACACATCATAAATCGGATCGATGTACCCGTCTGTGTTCGCTGCGACTGCCAACTAACGGTACACAACAATCTTGTGAACTGTGTCTGTTATGCGACATAGCGTCGGTAGTTTAAACTAGGGGCTAACATCCGAAATATCTTAGAGAAGAATGTAATGATGTTATAAAATATCTTACGATTTCTTAAAGCTGTGCATCTGGATTCAAATATTTGATTATTCAAGCAAAGTTTTCATCTATTTATATCATTTGGCTTACGCCAGATAGTAATTTTGTTGTTTTAAGTTAAATTTTTAATATTATATTTCATTGTAATTTTGTTTCGCCGTTACATACGAGATAGACGTTTTACATTTATGCTTCATTTTTTTATATAACTTGTTTAATTTTTAAGACAATTGTTTATTAGTTAATGTCATGTCTTTTCTTTTCTTCGTCTCCTTCAGGCTGGAACCACCGTTAGGCATCAACGTCAGCTCGAGAGAGTATCCATTCTACTCTAACAAGCCCACCCATCTACCGGCTCTACGTCCGGCATGACAATCAGGCCGCCGGTTGGATCTTTAATTATCCTTGCCCTCCCTCAAATTCCCAGAGCAGAAGCCCAAGGGAAGACAAGCCACACCCCAAGACCCCGCCCCGAGAACCGGAACTCGGTCGTTCAATGCCTGCCTCTAACAAGAGCAACCAAAGGTCACCCATGCCGGATCTCAGTCTTGTAAGTGGCGGGACACACGAGTCCCTGTGCATCATCGTCGACGCCCACTCACATGAGTGTGGACAAACAGCAACTCCGCAGAGGGCTGTCCAGCACCCCGTCACCATCCCCCACCTACGAGCAAACTGACATTAAATTTATTCCCTAGGACTTCATAAATAAAACATAACCTAACGATCACTTACGTTACTATAATTAGAACGAATTTACCTAATTTAGAAGTCAGTTCACTTTAACGGGTAAATTTAACAGGACCATTAACATATGACAACATTAAAAAAGATTTTGATTACTCATTTGTTAATAATCCTCAATTCATCCTATTATAACTAAATAATTACAGCACAACATTACCAATTGTACAAAATGACTGTTTAATAAATTATTTTGTATAAAATATAATAATTTGTATAAATTAATGTTTTCATTTACCAACAATTTTCAATATGTGTCCCAGCGCTTTCAGAGTCACGTCTCCATAATCAGGGATTTTATTGAATTTCTTAATTTAATATTATGCTATAAATTTTCTATGTATAGTTATAATTAAATTTAAATTAAAAATAAATTGTTATGATTAAAATAGTCGATCATCAAATGATAAAATAATTTATACGTCAATAAGAATGTAACGTCATGTCCGTAAGATGTTGTAACATCATCATGTTGTTATCAGTGTGAATGTTCAGAAATTGCATCTATAAGCTGCCAGTTCATACTTTCAGTATAGAGACCCTGCTAATCGTCATCTTGATGTCTGGGATAAACTCCTACGATTCTCTGGTATCAATCCAATCCTTATTGGTGCGGATGTGAATGCTAAGTCATTATTGTGACAGCGGTTTCACCGATAATAGCGGTCAATTAATAGAAGGCGTTTTAGCCCAATATGATCTACAGATATTTAATGTACATGGTGAGTTTCCCACCTACGCAGGTATGGTAGATGGGCGTCGACTGTTTGGTGGGGGCAAACACCTTTGTCACCATTGGTAGGTTTATTTTTACCAGAGTGACTGGAAGGTGGTGGATAATTGATCAAGCGATCATCGATTGATTGTTTATGAGATTGTTGGCGGTTCGAGTGAGCGCTACCGATATAACGATCCAGTTCAACGGGGTTGTTTCCTGTACATGCGTGCGGACTGGAGGAAATCTGTTGACTTTCTTTCGGCCAGACTTCGAGTTTTGGATCGGGGCATAGAGTGTTTGGATTTAGAGAACCTTTCAGAGAGTTTGTCGGTGGCTTTCATCGATGCCGCCGATTGTTCGAATCCCCGCAGTACAGGTCGAGAGAGGCTTGCCCCATGGTGGTGTAGGGAATTTTTAGCTTTGAAACAGGCTGTCTGTCGATTAACGAGAGCCTCTCAGCGTGAGAGTGATCCTGAGCGGCGGGCAGTCCTTGTAGCTGAATATAGCGATCGTAGGTCACAGTATTTTCATAAGGTTCGTACGGCGAAGAGGGATTATTGGCGTTTCTTTGTGGACGAGCATGGATCCCTGGGGAATCGTATATAGGGTTTTGTGACACAAACGTAGGAAAGACATTCTTCTGTCTGCTTTCTCGACCCGGCACGGTGTAATTTCAGATATGATAGAAATTTTACAAAGATTACGTGACGATTTCCTGCCTGATGATGATGAAGCTTGAGTGACAGCATACTATCTGCGGGTGCAGCGTGAGGTCGCTCATTTTCGCGGGGTGCATTGTCCTTGAAGTCTACTGAGGCCGAGGTGCGTCAAGCTGTTTGTAGTTTAGGTAGGAGCAAGGCCCCGGGCTTCGATGGCATAAAGGTGGAGCTCCTTGTTCTCTCGGTTGGAGTGAGCGTGAGGATTATCACCCGCGTTTTTAGTAAATTGTTATTTGGCGAATGCTTCCCGGTTTATTGGAAGAAGGGGATTGTAATTATTGTTTAAGGTTGGTGACAAGGATCGCATTGTTACTTCGTCGTATAGGCCCTTGACGCTACTACCGGTTATTGATAAGGTTTCTGAAAATGTTCTGTGTTTGTTTAAATGGAAGGTTAACATCGCGCGGCTTATTGATGGTGAATCAATACGGGGTTCGTTCCGGTAAAGCCACTGAGGACACCACATTCTGTGAGATGAGTGTGGTAACAACTAATGAAATTGAATATATCCTGGGAATCTTCTTGGACATTTTTTCTGGAGCGTTTAATAATTTGTGGTGGCCCTCGGCCATTCATCTACTGCAAAGCAGAGAATGCACTGTGAGCGAATTGCAGGTCATGCACAGTTACTTCAGTGAACGGGATGTGCTGTTCCGCGACGGCAGCCATGAGGCAGGCAAACCCACCGGGTTGGTCTAGTGGTGAACGCGTCTTCCCAAATCAGCTGATTTGGAAGTCGAGAGTTCCAGCGTTCAAGTCCTAGTAAAGCCAGTTATTTTTACACGGATTTGAATACTAGATCGTGGATACCGGTGTTCTATGGTGGTTGGGTTTCAATTAACCACACATCTCAGGTATGGTCGAACTGAGACTGTACAAGATTACACTTCTTTTACACTCATAACATATCATCCTCATTCATCTCTGAAGTATTATCTGAAAGGTAATTACCGGAGGCTAAACAGGAAAAACAAGAAGAAGCAATGAGGTAGGCAAGACGCTGTCCAAGGGTTGTCCCCAGAGCAGATTGTTGGGTCCTTTGTTGCGGGTGGTGCAGTTCGATTCTCTTCTGTGGCTGAGGTTGTCCAGCGGGTGTCGCATCGTGGTTTATGCTGACGATTGGGCGTCTGTTGGTCGAAGGATGCTCGCGGAGGGAGAAGTAGAACTCCGAGCCGATTGTGGGCGTGAAACCGATAGATTTACTTGCGTTAGAGAGGCAACAGCGTTATGTTGCCAAGAAGTTAGGTGAGTTGACTTCTGAAAAAATTCGGGAAATTGAACATCATGGCAATGTTTTGTGGCAGGCCAGATGGGATGAGGCAGTGGGCGGACATTATACGCATATTCTCTTCCCAGATGTTAGTTTGCAGAGCGCCTCTTGGGTAAACCCGAACAAGTATGTGAGGCAATATTTTTCTGAGCACGGCGCGTTTAGGGACAGGCTGGAGAGGTTCGGCTTGGTGGACTCAGGCATATTTCCACAATGCGGACAGTTGGATGATGTTCATCATGTTTTGTATGAATGCTCCAAGTATGCGTTGATGCGCGACTGTTTGTTCCAAGTCGACTGTTTGTCGACTTGATATTATCAGGTCGGCGTTAGATCTACGTGTTAATTGACGAAACTGGACCGAATGGGTCATAGTGGAGAAATTCATAAATTACTTGGCAAAAGGATTGCTGAGGGAGTCTAGGGTGCCGCTTGGGCTTTCCCACTTCCTGTTTCTGTTTTTTATTCATGGTTTATGTCTGTTGTTCTCGTATTCTTTGTTATTGCGTGTTGAACTCAACTCCTTATCTTTCAGGTAGGTAGTAGATTTCAGTTACTTTTTTTTGTTATTCAGTCTTGTTTGAGACTTAGTTGAGATATGTTCTGTTTTCTTTTCTTGAGAGTTCTAATGATACACCGATGGGAATGTCAGGCTTTGAAGATGACCTCTGATAAAGTCCATAAGGGCTAGATACGGAGTGGTGGCGTGGTGATCGAAACTGTCACATGGAGGGTGTCTTCCCTTACGGAGTCAGGATGTATTCATAAAACGACGCCGACGGCTGATATATTGATAAACTATGCCTTAGTTAGATGAGTGTTGAACTGTTTACAGTACGTTTTGAATCAGTCATTTGATATTACTGAATGGATTTTCGTCCCACCATACTTAGGCTCTCTCGTTCTTATCTAATTGTTGAATTAAGCTCGGAGCGCTGTACGAACGAACATTAGTTATAGACTCTACATTCGAAAGCTTTAGGAAAAATATGCAGGTTACATATTTACTAGTTAAGAATTTTTGTAATTGAGAGGATTTGCGATAATAATTTATTTTAAAATTGTATTTTACTGACAGTAATTATTCTTTAATTTGTATTCTTGTGAGGTTGAATGTTGGCATGAATGCAGAAACAGTGTCAACCGTTGAATTTGGTTATGTCGTTTGTTGTAGATTTTTGAACAGAAGTTTGTGTAATTTATTTCTACAGAGCATTTATTCGACCATTTTGTAAGTATTTTTATGTTCATTATTAAATTATTGGTTTGTTACTTATTCCCATAGCTGGAATAAGAACTTGTTTTGCGAACTTGTAATGTTGATAATTATTTGTTTTATTTTTCTCCGGTACTGCATCCGTTAATGAGTACTATATTCCTCTGATGGGGGAGACACGGGCTGCTTCCTTTTTAACAGTTGACCCAATAATACCCTAACCGAGGCGATGCATTAAAACCTGGGTTGAAATACATTATTTCTGTTCCTGAACCAAACCGAAGCTGGTTTTGATACAAAGTATCAGAAATTTTTAGTACCTGTTGCCGGAATACCTATTAAGATTATATTTTTCATTCTTAAATAGACGAGCAGTTTCTGTGTGTTCTGATAGAAACAAAAAAACCATTTGTTCAGATCTGCAGTGCTTCGAGATTCAAAAAATTGCAAATGTGTTCCTGTTTAATTTTTATATTATGTGTTTGTATCCGTATCAAAGTATGAGAACCCTACTGTGCATAATAGTTGACTGTTACATCAAGTAAGTCAGATCAACTTAGATTTCTACTGATGCCAATTGTGATTGGTTTTTATGCTTTACAGCAAATCTCTTTTCTCTTTCATGTTTAATAATAATTTCAACAAATTTATAGGCCTCACTTGTTATTTAAGAAAATATGTCTTTAATCTAAGTAATGGTTATTATTATTGTTTCAATAGTCTATTATTACATTGGTCAACTTGATTTTTGTTTCACGAGTACCAATAAGTGTACTTAATGCAGTTTTTTATCCTGTTTTCAAATATGTATTCAAAATTTATTCATCATCTACATACAGTTTTTTGTTGTTTTAATTTTTTTAAATATTGAAAATATGATGGAACCAAATAAGCTAACTCAAAGGGTAGTGTTGCTACTGTTTTCAGGTTCAGATGTGTATAGACATGTACAAACATGATCTAGTGTAGCACACATTCATCAGAATGATGCCAGTTGTGAAATAGTAGTAAACCAGTAAACACGTCATAGTGAGTGCTTTATATGTCTGAATTATTGTGTATTACATATTTACAACTTTATTTCTTTTAATTAGTTGTTAGTTACAAAATCCCTAGAGTTTGTTTAAATCATCCTAACAATTTTTGTTATGTATGTGGTGAAGTGATGCTCAAGTCCCAAAGGTGACACCTTACTCTATTAGTAAAAAAAGTGTTATGAACTTTATTTTAGATGTAAATTTTGGGACCAAACATAGGCCTGGGCCCCAAATACCTGTTGTCTATTGTTTTCTAGGCTTTCCACTGCATGGAAAAATAGCACATGCCACAAGCCTTTTGCTATCCCAGTGATTTGGAGGGAACCCTTCAGACTGTTATTTCTGCTTAACAAACATTAAAGGGATTATGTCAAAATCAAAACATACAGTGGTGTATCCTAACTTGCTATTTGTAATGAGACCATTTCCACACCAAAGAATTGACCATACCAAGGCCTCCAGAACATGTGTCATTAGATAGAGAGAGCTCAAAGTCTGATGGAAGTAATGAAGAAAAAGAAACAGATTCTCATGATACAATTTTTGAACAAAGCAGTTCATCTCAGCTTTATTTATTGACTCAAGAAAATCTTAATGATCTCATTCGAGATTTAAATTTATGCAAAAAACAGTCTGAAATCCTTGCTTCCCGGTCAAAAGGATGGAATCTTCTTAAAAAGAATAAAAAGATATATACTTATCATAATTGTCATTCTGAATTTAAGGACTATTTTACTGAAGAAAATGGCTTAGTGTTTTGTAATGACATTTTTTCTCTTATCGAGACACATTGTAATGAACATAGTCCAACAGAATGGCGCTTGTTCATTGATTCTTCTAAAGTTAATTTAATGGCTGTGCTTCTGCATAATGGCAATAAATTCCCATCAGTACCTGTGGCTCACTCTGCTAGTATGAAAAAAATATATGAAAACTTTAAATTTATGTTGGCAAAACTTCAATATGAATGAAATATTTGTGGTGATTTGAAGATAATTGCACTTATTATTGGTCTGCAGTTTGGTCACATGAAATAATGTTGTTTTTTGTGTGAATGGGATAGTAAGGACAGAATAAACCATTTCATTTGAAAAGAATGGCCTAAATGCGAATCACTCATTCCTGAACAGAAAAATGTGAAACATGACCTATGTAAACCTAAAAATGTGTATCTACCTCTGTTACATATCAAACTAGGATTGATAAATAATTTTGTCAAGGCCATGGACAATATTCCTGGTTTCATTTACTTAAAACAGAAGTTTCCTAAAATTAATGACACAAAAATTGAAGAAGGAATATTTCTGCGTCCACAAATATGATTACTAATGCATGATGAAAAGTTTGAGGAGCTATTGAATCAACTGGAGAAAGCAGCTTGGCAAGCATTAAAAAATGTTTCCCAGAGTTTACGTGAGAAATCGAAAGGTGGAAAATTATTGTGATGTTGTTAACGATCTTATAAAAATTTTGGTTGTAGTATATTCTTAAAAGTACACTTCCTACACTCGCAACTATATTTCTTTCCGGAAAATGTTGGTGCAGTGAGCGATGAGCACAGGGAACACTTTCATCAAGAGATTTCAGCTATGGAAAATAGGTATCAAGGCAAATGGAATCCTAATATGCTGGGCGATTATTGTTGGACTATCAAGAGGGATGCTCCACAGGTGAAATGTAGCAGAAAATCATCATTTCTTACTTTCTAAGTGAGTCAGATGTTTGAATATTGTGTAGTTAAGAAAGCAGAAAGTATTGAAATAATTGAAATTATAAATGCCTGTATCTTGGAAACCGTGTGTGATTGGGAAAAACCAATACCAGATTTGAATTCAGGAGGAAAAGATACTATCAGAATCATATATTTTTCTTCCTGATAAAAAAAAAAATTATTTTTTGTTCCACACTGTTATTAATGACTTATTATTAAGATAGCCCTTTTTTAAATAATTAAACAGAAAAGCCCAAATATTAATATGAGGATAGATTTTTTTTTTCAGAAATGTAAAAATGAATTTCATTGGTTAGTGGTAAACTTTTCTGATTGCAGAGCATAATTTTTTAGGAGGGGGGGAAAACAGCTGGTTTATTCACATAAAATCACTTTCTCATCTATTATATTCTCAAGTATGATATTTATTTTCTCTATTTGGTTCTAAGACACCTTGTTACTTCATGGTAGAGTTAATTTAGGATAAAAAGTCAGATTCACAGTTTAACACAAGTGAAAAAATAATCTTTTTATACCAAACTGCAGGCAAACTTTCACATTTATAGTTTTTATAGTTTTACAAGGACAAATTTCAATGACAACTAGTATATAATATTATATAATATTACAATTACATTTACCCTTATGACAGGTAAAATATTTGTATTACTTTTTTTTGGCAATTGAAATCTACATTTGTTCCCTTCAAACAATGAATAGATGTGTTGAATGTCTGTAATTTACTTAGAGAAAACACAGCAACAATTAACTGTGTATTATTATTTTGTCTGGCACTCTGTTAACAGCTGCTAATGGATGTTAATGAAATGAAATTTTTAAAGCATGGGAAAAAATGGCATGCATGACCTGGACTTGAACCCAGAACCTCCAGATGAAAGGTAAAAACATTATTACTCTGCCATGGAGGTCAGCAAAATAACTATTAGAAACACATTGATTTGTATTGAACTGATGGAAAATAAAAATTTACACAGTTTAATTACTCATGCAATTTATGATGTCTGTGTTTTATTTTGAGTGAAAATAACAGACTTATAAAAATCAAAAACCACTGTCAAGTTATTATTTCAATTAACAAATGAGGTAGTCAAAATTAGATAAAAATTATATTACAATACCATAATCTTTCTTTTATTATCCAGTAAATTGACAACATTTACAGATTGATCACTTTTTAAATGAATAAATATCAGACCATCCAGAAGAAAAACATCTAAAACTTAATCATTTACAATAAAGAATTGTGGGATTTCTTTCTTGATACTCCTAACATAGCAGGAAAATTAGAAAGAGGTGCTTTAAATAAAATCTTATCTTTTGGTGCCCTGTTGATAAATCAAAGAGACCAAAAACAACTATTAAAAAAAAATAAAAGATGATGAATTTATTATATCCACATTCTTTCATTCATCTGTATAGAATCTTACCACTAACAAAGTTAGTCAGATTGAATGAATCTTGACAGTCTCATTCAAATCATATTCATAAGTTGAATCATGTAGACTAAACTACAATTTTTGTAGTTTAGTCTACAGAGTTTGGATAATTATAATATTACATAATTTTACCTGGTGATTGTACTATGGAATAACTTCTATACTATGTATAGTAAAGTAGATTTACGTTACTATTCAAGGTTAGCTTTGGTATATGTAGAAGTTCTATGGTTACAAAAACCGTAGGAGTGGTAGTAGCCACCTCTTTGTAGGAAGTGGCTGCTACCTAAACAAATTACACAAATAAAATTATCATGTGCTTTAATCTACGTAACGTGCATTTTATTTAGATTTACATAAATAGCAGTTTTGCAACCTTAATGTTGGAAAAACATGTTAAGAATGAATCCATTTGATTAACACATTAAAGTAAGCATGTAAAAAATAGTATGGACTTATTAAATTAAGCTATTTCAAATGATCAATTAGCACTTGATAATTGATTTATATGAACATGGTGTTAAAGGGAATAAAATAAAGTGTTTGTTAAGTATTACAGAACAGTTAATAGTTTTTATAGACATAAGCTTGTAGGTAATTGAGTCTTTTATTGTAATGAGATCATACTTTAAGTTAACTCTGAAAGACCGGTAAATAAATTAAGTAAAAAATCTGTTCAAAGGTGAATGGCATAAAATAACCAGTGAAAACATATAAGTATATTATTATTTTTTAAAAATATTAGTTCTTTTAAGAACCATACTCCTCTGTTCTATATGCTAATGTATTTATTTTAATTTTATTAGATCAACCTAAGTACAGAATAAATGAATAAAGTAGGATGACTTACCTTATTCCACCATATATGCAGGAGCGCTTTTGCGATTTACTCGCATCATCAGTTGCATTATATATTCATATATTCATCTCAAATTACATCACAGACTTAACAAAATATTATAACATATCATTCATTTATTTATTTCATTTAAAATTATATACACAACCATTATATATGGCAATCTATAATACCTACTGCTATTGTACTTTGTATAATTAATTGCTTTATTTACCATGTTTGTGTAAGTACTTATTTTGTGTGACCACCGGTGATTTGAAGATCTGTGTATAGTGTTTTTGTTAGATGTGGGTTTCCTATATACTGATGTTATACATTGATTATTTTTATTATTGATGTCATTATTAACATTAAATAATTTATTTTTTTATTATTATCAATTTCAAACGTAAATTTCAATCCACTATAGTAGGAGTCTAATTTGTTCAAAATTATTAAATGCTCGTTATATATAACTGGACTATAGACTACAAAAATTTTGTCAACATATCTGGTCCATATTAAAATATCATGTGTATGAGTTACCCTGTAAACAACTTTACTTTCAAACTCCTGTAAATAAACTTCAGATAAAACGGATGACAAAGGAAAACCCATCAGTAGAGTGTTTTCCTGGTTGTATAAGCACACAAAAAGTTGACAGTGTATATATGAAATATGTATATACTGATAAAATATTTGAACATATTACAAAGGTTTATGATAATAATAAATTTAAACCTGTGTATCAAACAAATAACCACATAATAAAACACCTAATAAGTAATCAACATAATGATTCATCTGATTTATATAATTTGACTGGTATTTATAAAATTGAATGTAATGATTATAAAACCATATTTATGTAGGAAAGACCACTTATCCTTTAAGCCTAGATTCTTGGAACATTTTTAGAAATTATAAAAAAGTTAAACTGGATTTCTCTAATGTATCTGATCATCCAATTAAGAATAAATATACAATATCCAATTTTAAGACAATTTAAAAATACTGTAAATTAAAAATTTTAAATGAATACAAATAATTAGGGATTATTTGTATATAATTAGGATGACAGTATTATGAAAGCTGCAGTAGATGACACCACCATCTATTTTTTTAATATTTTAATCAGTATAGTAAAGCAAGTTCAGTTAAATAGATAAAATGCATATTTGCTTTACTTAAAATTATTTTTATTTGAATTTTTGATTTTTCATTTTAATTTGATTTTATGCTTTGACGTCATATTTTTCAATTTTGTTTTTAATTTAATTTTTAATTTAACTTAGTAAAAGCCTAAATTCTTAAAATAGAAAGATTAAAGTTTTAAATATTAAATGAAATAAATAAATGAATGATATGTTATATTTTGTGAAGTTTGTGATGCAATTTGAGATGGAATATGTAATGCAGCAGCCGATGATGTGAGTAAATCGTGAAAGCGCTCCTGCATATATGGTGGAATAATACAAGTCTATTCTTAAACAACTGTTATTCTTAATGGGTAGGATTGTCATAATACAAATTGAAATTATTTCTTACTTTTAATATCAGAGCTGTAAATATATATCTGTTTTACAGTCTGTAAACCGAACCATATTATTACACATGTTTACATATAGTTAGTAGATGATTTTATCTGTTGTTACCAAATGTGGAACGATGCGTTATTAGGTAGACATATTAGTTACAACTGAGTATTACTTTTAAATAAAAACAATTCTTTTTGTTTTTATCAATGATCTTGTATTGGTTAGGTTTTAATATAGACAACTAAACTTATAAAAGCATATTCAATGTTCATCGTAAGATTAATTAACTTTACTGTGTTTGTTACAAAAGTTGGTTGTTTATACATTTTGCAGAAACATTATTCTAAGCTCTAAGTATATTTTGAGTAATAGATATGATACATTACTTTATGGTTTTATGGTGTATTTTTAATTCTACATAGAAGTATGAAAGAAAATTGTGGGTCTGAGAGGTGCATGTGGGCATTATTAAGTTCACGGCTAGACAAGCGTTCATAGAAATTTATTCAAACCTCAAACAGGGATGCTATTGATCCTTTTTTTCAAATTTATCGATGGTTATTCTTATAATATATCAAAACCATTTCATATTTTATCAAATTTATTAGTTTCTAGATATTAAAAATTTTTACAATACTTAAAAGTTAAATTTTAATTTTTAAATTTAATTAGTAAATGAAACTTGTATCAACTTGGTAATATGAGAGATTAGTATTCTTTTATCTTATCTCTTTTTCTCTGTTCTCTTTTTTAAAATAAATATCCTTCAAATCGAGTTTAGATCTTTTTAATGCTATCAAAGAACAATGTGTTACTAGTACATAGAAATATATTTTACAGATGTATTTGATTCATGTAACTTTTGTAAGTATATTTGGATGTATTTTTAATGTTTTTCTATAAATTGATGCTTTTCTTTTGTAAATAGTCTCAGGCATATCCTGAATTAATGTCCAACAGTAATCGGCTAGCATGTTAGTATTCCATTTCCCTTTATAGAGGCTTTCCATCATTGAAATGTCTTGGTGGAAACGTTCACCTCGTTTGTCACTTATCTCTCCAAGGTTGTCCGGGTAAAAATTCCAGGTGTGAGTGGAGGAAATGTATTTTCAAAGACATATTACATCCCATAGTTCTGTATGATGTAAAAAGTTGATTAACAATATCGTGGTAATTGTCGGATTTTTGTTTGCCGAGAAAAGTTTTGCAAACATCTTTAAATGAAGCCCAAGCTGCCCTTTCTACATTATTTAATATTGAGTTAAATACATCATCTTTGACTGCTCTTTTATTTGAGGACCAACAAATACTCCTTTAATTTTTCCTTCACTTACATTCAGAAATTTCTGCTCGATGTACAGAAATCTGGGACTGTTCTTCTTTGTTGCTTTTACAACATTTTTCATTAGTCCTAGCTTGATATGAAGATGGGGTAAAAATATTTTTTTGGGTTCAGCTAAGAGCTCATGAATAATATTTTTCCCATTTGCAGTTAAGTTGTCTCGTTTCTTTCACTCTTTGGTAACATAATGTTTATCCTTAGCTTGGCTGTCCCATTTACAAAGAAAACCCATGTTTAGGCATGGGTTTTAACAAAAATAGCTATAACTTTCAAATCACCACATATGTTCTAGCTATGTTTTTTATAATTTATCTTTTCAAGAGTTTGTCATCACATCGTATGTCTCTTTCAAATTAATACCATAAACGATTGGTATTGAATGATATTTGTTACCATTGTGTAGTACAACCACTTTTAAACTATACATGGATGAATCTATGAAAAGGTACCAGTCTTCAGGTTTATGAACTTGTCCTATGTACAAAATAAGCTCATCAATATTTGTGTAATAAACCAAATAATTTTCATCAATGAAGTACTGAGAAAGTTCTTTTTGTTTGCATCAAAAGCCTTAAATTTTTGTATTTTTTTGAAGTAAATTCCAACCTTGCAATCTTGATCCAAAACAGTTCAGCTTGATTTTTTTGATAAATTTAAACCTCTAACCTAGTTATTTAATTCACCTTGTGACATAAGATGTGTCTTATTGGAAGATAATTCAAAATCAAAATCATTGTTGTCTTCTTCAGTACTGCCTGATTCTTCATCACTGCTTTCGAAACATACATTTACAGGCGGCTCAGGAACTGGAATAATTTCAGTGTGAGATACAGGCCTGATTGCAGATTGCAATGAAGGATATTTTACAGTTTGTTTAGATTTTTTAGAAATTCCTGACACTCTTGTTAAACAAAAGTAACAGTCGGTTACATGATCCTTTGGTTCTTGTCAAACCAAGGTACACCAAATGGCAAAGCCTTCCGTGGACCTTTCAGCCATCCTCTTAAATATACAGAATAATTAGTGCATACTAAATGAGGAGCCCACATCTTATTCTGATCACCAATTTTACACCGAAAGTACAAATGATATGCTTTTTTAATTAAAGGTGTAATGTTTTTTCTATTTAATTTTACAGTAAACTCACCACGAACATAACAGAAGGCATCCTCATTATTTACACAATTTCGAGGCATTATGACACTGCACTGTTAACAAACTTAAGACAGCAATAAGAGTGAACAAAATTAATTCATTCCTAAATCCAGTGCTTAATACAAACTACACAGCTGTGTTTTCAGTTACATGTTTTGACCTGCACAGACATGATTAATCTTGTCCATGAAGGCTCACTCTTCAGTATTAGATATGATGTCATAATATGTGACTATGGTATGATTTAATTCTTTGTCTAGTATTGTTTGTTTATAGCTTATAAATTATATTAACGGAGTTAAACATAAAAAATGAGCTAATAAAATACAATATAGGAGCTTAAAATGCTAATTATACGTTGAAAAATGAAAAAAATCCTTTAATTAAAATTAAACAATTTTTCTGAACTAGAGGGTGTTAGAAAAATTCTTAGTTCATATTCGTTTTCAGCATCAAAAAACAGGTTAAAATCATGTATCGCATGTTAGGAAATAAAAATTATGTTTATCATTGTTATTAGCCTGAATAAATATAAAATAACAATTATTTTTCTATTTGCATATAATTCCTACAGAAAGATAAAAATGTAGTTAAAAAAATAAAATAAAATTTAGAAAGTTTATAACATCACTGTAACGCAAGGTTTTTCAACCTGTGGGGTGTGCCTCCCTAAGTGGGAGGCACACCCCACAGGGGCGGGTGATAAAACTCAATGGGGGTGCGAGCATATCAAAAAGAAAATATTAAAAAATTTATTAATTTACTAAAAGGAAAGCAAAACAAATACAATCTGATATAATAAATAATAATAAAAAAAAAAAACATTTACACTGATATAATACACTTATAAATATGATCGTGTCAATATTGCACAATGTATTAATAATTAACTTATCAATACTAAATTAAAAACAAGTTTAATAATTATTAGTGACTCCTTTGGGCCTGTCTTGCAGGGCAAAGTTTTTTTGAAGGAAGGTTTAATTTTAGAAATAGACACTGTTCTTTTTCTATATTTAGCTGAGATCTATATTTTGTCTTCAAAGCAGCCACTGCAGAAAATCCAGTTTCGTGAAAGTAGGATGTTTAAATGATAAATATGAAATGCTCTTGTTTTCACTGCAGAAAACTCATCATCCATCCATACCCAAAATTCAAAGGGTGATATATTACTAAATTGTCTTTTAATTTCACCTTTTGCCGTGAAGTCTAAGAAGAATTCTTCTTCGGCAGTTGAGAGCCCTTCGGGAGCATTTTGAAGTGGATCCCTAACCCACTTTTACCCACTTGCTATCAAGTTGTCATCAGAAAGAAAATACTTTTTAAAATTCTTTGCCAGCATGGCTAAGTGATTTTCAATGGTTAAAAAAAACAACTTTCACATGTTGTTCGTCAGCCTTATAAGTTTTAACACATTGATTCACATTTACAAACATTTCTTCTTTTTTTTTTTGCTTTAAATTTCTGGTCTACAATTCCAATTTTCTACAAAAAGCATTAAACTTTATCACTAGTATCCAATTATGTGTATACCCTCCTTGGAGTTGAAGATTCAAGGTATTTAATTTTTTGAATATGGCGACCGAATAGCTTAATTCCCAATTATCCCCAAACATCATTCATCCTGTGAAGTATATTAGTTACAAAGATGGTAATTCCCAGAGGCTAAACAGAAAAAAGAAAGAAGTCACCTCTTCCATGCCTAAATAAAGCCTGATTATTTAGTAACATTTGCAGTTTTACCACCCAGTTCTGTAGTCGGCCACCCAATTTATTAGTGAACAGTTTTGTCACCAAAGTTCATGTCAAAGTGATTTTTTATTTATATCAACATGTTTTAGTTATTTTTTCTCACATTTTGCCTGGTGTGTTTGTGTGTGACTATATATTTATAATTCAGGAAGACAAGTCAGTGTGAGGTGATTTAAAAACATAATAATAATAATATAACTATGTTTATTATTATTACTATAACAACCATCTTATCAATTCTTGGAAAATAAGTTGAATCATTATATATTTTTTAATTAAAATTATCATTTGATGATATGATGTCTTATAAGAGATTGTAATGTCTGTATTATTTTAATTAGATTTCTTATACTAGACATCTTTGATGTCACAATTATGAAATTACCTGTTGTCTTGAGTTTTGTCACAATTCAAGATTCTAGCAGAATCTTGATTTATATTTTAGTAAATATTTTTACCAATGTCTAATCTGCTATTATTGCAATCAATATATTGATTGCAATTGTAACATAATGTTGCAAACCAAATATGTTAATTGCCATCTAATATGCTAATGATAAATTAACTTGTTGGATACCATTATTCCTCATTATCTAGCACAATAATTTCTATAATAATAATAGTAGGAGTATCTTAATAGCTTTTAAATAATAACTGTGTTTGTGTGGGGAGGTTTGGTTTTTTTTATGTAGAATAATTGAAATAAGTATCACTCTATTTGTATCACTTGCCTTCTGTTAAGATGTCCTTCCTTCTATTAAGAAAATTTAATTATTCCTTGTATAAATAATTACACCTTTCCAGATTGTCTTCCACAATTAGTCAAGCTAATATATGTCGGAAATGAATAAGCCCCCAAACTAAACAGGTTTTTAGAAAAAAAAATTGTTAAAACCATATGATATTATGAAGAACTTGGTAACAGTACTTTAAAATCACTTTCATTTTATTACATAAATAGATTGTAGATAAAATTCCAAAGGATTTGAGCATGTTCTACAGAAACTTCTCTAGAATAAACTTTTCAATTTTACTACGACTCATAAATTAGTTAAATATTATTTAGAAAACTCTGAAGAGAACAAGAAACAGTGTAGTTTAAGAGTATTGAATCAGTTGTCACTTAAAGTGAGAGCTAACATGAATAGGAGTTCTGTAAGCCTTTGTTATTGAACCAGTTTTTTATTGTTTTATATTTTTAATACTTGAATGCAGATTCTATAACAGTTAAGTTAAAACTGTTTCATTATAAATCTACTGATAATATGTTTATTTTATGTATGGATGAAATGTACAGGACCCTAATGTGATATTTAACACATTTCTGAATAATATTTATAACTTTCTTCACAAATATATTGAATAAAATATTATTATTAAAATAATAAAAATTTTCACAAATATTAATAAGTTATTGAGAACATAAAGTTTGAGCTAAATAACAATGAAATTTATACAGAAAATTATTTATGGTGCTTTGGTCTCCTTATCGATAAGATACTATAATGTGAAAAGATCTTTCAAGAATATATTTGGAATAATTTGTTAGTATAACAGTTGCAATTCAGGATGCCCAGATAAAACTAAAATATGTATACGTAAACTAGAATAAAGAAACTTTTTTCTAATATTAAATACAGAAGACTACAGAAACCAGCACTGATCAAGCATTGCCTGGAAACTGTTCAAAAAAAGTTTATTAGAAACAAAAGTTTAAAGAATGTTATTAAAATTAAATTTTATTAATAGTGATGCGTAAAACTCTTTGTTAAAAATTACATTAGGTATTGTCAGCTAATAATATTTTTAAATATTTAATGTATAAATTTATTTTTGTGAAAGTTTTCTTTAATAATGTAAGACATTTTTTTACCTTGTTTAATGTAAGAAATATTTGATAATTGCTTTTGGTTCATACTATCTCTGGCTTTGTCGAGATGTATATCTTATCTTAACACTATAAGGATCTCAGGTTAGAGTGCAAGTTGGCAGACTAAATGGGTTTAGGTCTGAAGTTGTTTAGATTTCAGCTCCTCACTTCAGAGTATACAGAAATACTCTTTTTGTAGTGTTTTGCAATAATTGATTATTTATTATTATGTACATTCTTTTTAATTATTTTAGTTTTGTTTTATATTTACATTTTTTCTAATTCTTCTATATCTACTGTTGATTGTTTTAATAATCAAATTGAGCAATCCAGTTTTAGATTTATTTTATCGACTATTTGTTTACATTATTTTTCCATAATTGTTTAGCATAGCTGTTTGATATTCCTTTGAATTTAAGAAAATCTTTAACAAAAAATATTTTTTTAATAAATATTTGTAAAAATTTAGATATTTGAAACTATATTGTACCATTATATGTTAGTAGTGAATATAGTATTTTTTGTAGCAGCTGCAGCATTTTTCAATTTTTGACATAATTATAAATTTGTTATTGTGCAAGTCATACTGATTATATAAAGAAGGTCAATTTTAATTATTAGTCACTTTATGAAATGAATATTTGTTGCTTTATTTTTCTAGAGAATTATTATAACTTTCTTGGTAATCCTGAAGAAACATATATGATTCATTAAAAATACATTATTAACATTATGATTCATTAAATTCATTATGATTCCATTATGATTATTTACATTATTAACATTATGATTCATTAAAAATAACACTTCCTGATTCAGAAATATGTTTCCAGAAAATTGTTTCATAGTTTTTATTCAGGTTTGTATACATATATATATATATATATATATATATATATATATATATATTTTGTCAATAGAGTCATTGGTGGTGTAGTTAGTGAACTTAATTTGAAAATGGTTAAGAAACCTCTTAAGGGAATGTTATAATAGTATATTTGATATATTATGCCATTTATTCAGTTAGTATTTAAAAAAAAAATTTTTAATAAAGATAATTTTTTATGTGCATCAACTTTTAGTGTATTATATGTTTAATGACTGCATTTTTTTCAGATAATGAATGCTTTGATTCATGAATCATATTTTAATAATAGTCCATTGTGCACAGAAATTAAAGTTGAAATCAAACAGGAAGAAAGCGATGAAACAGAATGTTTATTTCTACCTGTTGGTCAGATAGAAGATTCTGCAATATCTGAGTGTGTAAGTTTTTTAAATGTCAGTATTCATAGCTAATTTGCACTCAAGTTCAATTTTTTTTTTAATTTAAAAAGTATGTATATTGTAACAAGACCGGTATAACAGACCTGAGTAAAGGATTTCTACCAATTAAGAAGAAAATAGTCGAAAATTTAATAATGGGAGGAATCCAGAAAAGGGCTGAAAGAACCTTTTTAGTAAAGGTAACAGGTCCATTTAAAAATGGTCCTTTGTAATACTGCCACCGACACAATAAACAAATGTTTGTACTGTGAGAAGAGTTACTGGACCAACGCAAGGAATGAATGCAGACAAAAGGGCTTGGTCGATTGTTCTCTTGCTTCGAGTTGAGTTTGGTCAAGTTGGTAAAGAAGATAGGAGTATAAATACTACTGGGAAGACCAGTTCTGCGAACCAGTCTGGCAAAATGCTACAATTTCAGTTCAGTGAGGAGAGTCTGCGAGATGTCAGTCAGTGAGAGCATTCTGTTAGGAGGACAGTGAAGGATGAATTTTCAGTGTGAATTAGTTCAATGCAACTGAGGTGACATCACGAGTAATTCCAAGTACACGAAAACAAGAAATGGTTCTGTGAATTTCTGTAAAACTGTAAGTGAAAGAGTTAATTTACTAAATTTCATTCATAAATTGTTGGGGTAGTTTTATTTGTGAACACCAAAGGTATTTGCAGTGAAAGAACTCTATACTTATCATATTTATTGTACTGTTATTAATACAAGATTAGTGGTTAAAAGTGTTAGGACTAGCGATCATGCTATACCTTTTGTCAATGGGACTGAATTCTGGTTTTCATTATTTATTTATGTACCTGTAAATAAATCCTGACAGTTATTTTACATTCTGTTCTGTATGTAATTTCTGTTTATTGACATTTATGATTATTTCTTTGTACTGACGTTTAATATTATTATTGTTTACTGTAGCTATTATTGTAGTTGTGATTACTATGATTAATATTTGTTTATTTACTATTCTTCATTAATTGTTTTATTATTGTCGATTATTATTATTATTACCATTATCATTATTTGATTTATCTTGTTTAACTTATGATTTTAAACCAATGAACTGTAATTATATAAACATTCTAAATTGTCAATCTCTCAGTATCCTTATCAAGCCGCAAAAATGGGACAATATTATCAGAGGGGTACAGTTTCTTATCTCTAAATTATTTTTGCCATGCTTTTGTGCATGATGTTCAGTGATTGAAATAAACTTTGGGAGAAACAAATGTTTTGGGGATGAAAAATTTTATTAATAAGATTTTAGATCATTATTTTTTTTTTGCTGCAATAAATTTTGAAAGTGGATCCACTTAAAAATGCATCCATGCATTTTTCCATTCTCCTTAGTCACTCATATAAATCTAGTTCATATACTCTGCCTTTTTTATTCCTTCATATTGTAAAAACTAACTTACCATACATAAACTAAAAAACCAAAGAAGGAAGTACAGATAATTGCTGGGCTCAAAAAAAAATCTGGGTTGATTTACACCTGACAAACCTTTTTATTTAAACAAACTAATAAACAAACAGAAATTATACACAGGCTGTCTCTGAAGAGATAGAAAGGAATGCTTAATTTTCAAGTTATAGCTTGAGTGATTTCTGCTCCAAGAGTAAAAAAGTGAAACCATACTGAAATACCTTAAACTTAAATTAAGTGTTAATTTAATACTTTCATATGATTTTTAACTTGACAGATTAAATAAAACAGGTCCAATAACTGTTAATCTAGTAATTTTTTATAAAATTATTATAAAACAAAAAATTGGTATTCAACAAAAAACGTTTTCAACAAAAAATCCTGTAGAGAATTCTTATAAAATATTTGTAAGTAATGTCAACTGAACATAAAGAAAAATTGAGGAAATTCCACTTATAATTTATATAGAATTTATATATACAAAAAAAAAACTGTCATGGGGTCCAAAAATACTCTGTTTTAATTTTAGGTCAAAACACGAATCATTTCAATATTGGAGGATATATTGAAACAATCTAGAGATCATTAAAATAAAACAACTATTAAGGATTATAATTTTAATATTATAATATTAAAATTATAATCAGTTACTATAGTAACAGTTACTGTTACTATAGTAACTGTCTGTTGTTTACACATTTTTCTGCTCAGTTTATAATTCCTTGCGATGGTCTTCTTAATGTATCAGGATTATTTTGTATAATTTCAACTGCATTGGAAATTTTGTTTCTAATTCTTTGCAATTTGAAATTCATCTAGTACTGAGATCTAGGCTACATTGAAGTTGCCAATTTATATTTTACTCTTCATCGACATTGTTCTTTGCAATAAATAGGACATGAACAGAATGGAAAAGAACCAGTTGTGCATAAGCATTAAAATACAGCTGCAAAGGATTTTGGTTTTAGATTTAAAATATTTCTATTTGGGAATCTTTTTAAATATTTCTGATTCGCAATTGGTGTATTTGTTTATAACAATCGTAATCAAAAATTATCTGCAAACAATCAATTTGAAAACTGTATAAGCATTTTTAGAAAGTGATTCTCAAGTATTACAAATCTCTACAATATTTAAAGCATATAACAGAAATCACCCATGAATTTAAATTACATTTAAAAAGGAAAGAGATTAATTCTATTCATTACTTTTAATGAGAATAAAAGGTGACCAGACATAAGTTTGCAAATCACAAAGAAAATTAAGTAGCTATTCTCAAAAACAGATGTACCATACCAGGCTTATTAGGGAAAGGGATGAATGATTTGGTTTCCTGCTGCCTTCTTTACCAAGTTAAATATATGGTTGTGTGTCAGTTCGCCAAATGAAAACTTATTCCGTTTACCACTGGACTGGCTTCATCACTTGGAGAAAGCAACTGTTGGTTGTTGCCTCATGTAGTTCATGGGCTTTCATTTATCAAGCTTGTAGAAAGACTGGAACAGTTAATGTGAAGTAACAAATTAATGTAATCCCCTTTTCTTGTGAAATGGCATATTATTATATACACTGCTTCAGTTCATGGGAAAAGTTTGCACCACAGAACAAAAATGAATTCAAAAAATTTCATTATTAAAAAAAAAAACTTATTCAATCAAAAATATTGAATTTTATAAATTTAGAATTTATAAACTGAAGGTAGTCAGATTTTTCAAAAGGTATAAAATGCTTAGTTAATATAAAACAGAAAGTAAAAAGAATGTTTTACTATGAAGTTATAGAAAGAATTATATCGTTTTTCAAACATTTAGATATGTACATAAAAACCCCAACTAAAATATTAATTTTATAAATAGATTGAATTTAATAAAAGAATTGTAGTAATAATTTATATAAAATAATAATCTTAAAATGAAGAAAATATTCAGTTTAAAAATTATTAAATGTAATAATCAGATTATATATTTTTAATGTTATTGCATCCAGGATTCAGGTTAGTATTTTAATCCTGTTGGATACTGAATCCATGGATCTATTCAAGATTGCTTTTCTTCCCAGTAAGAACAGGTGAACACTAAAAGTTACATGTAACTTGCAGCAATATACTTAAACTTGCAGAAGAAATAAAAGCTGTTATGTAAAACAAACAGAAGTAATAAATTTAAGAAAATAAAGAAAATTTCCAGTATAACAGTCTCAGAATTACATAAAGGTTTTAAAGAAAAACAATTCATTTTAAAAAAGAAAATTAAATTTTTACTTTTAATTAGCTGTATTAAATAAACAAGAAGTGATCCTGTATGAAAATTCCACAATTTAAATTTTATAAAAAATAAAACAAATCTTGTTAACTACAGTAATAATTTATTTCTAAATGGAGGAAAAATATGTGCAATGATTGAAAGTTTACAGTAATAAACTGTACAGAACATTAGAAAACATGAAAAATACAGCTACTACAAAATGTTTCTTCATTCACAGGTACATTCATGAACATTAGATAACATGAAACACACAGCTTTACAATGATTAAAGTATGCCTATGTTTGAAATATACACATATACAATAATTGAAAGTTACTAAACAAACTGTACAGAATATTAGAAAACATCAATGGGATGAGATGAATCAATGAGTCACTGAAACAAATTTGAATTTTAACTAAATTTTTTCCCTTTCAACACTTTTACACTTTCTTTTTCTAAATTATATGTCAATTATGTTTTTCTAAAGTATATGTTGATACCATAGAAAGTACATGAATTCGGTTATTTTACTTGAAGAATTTTATAATATAGTAAATAACATGGATCCTGATGCTGTAGTTCATACAAATGGCTCTAAACATGATAACTCTGTTGGATGTGGTTTTACGGTCAGCAATAGAACATACATGTTTGGCCTTACCAGCATTGCCTGTTTTTTCCTTGCAGATCTATGTGCTATTAATAAGGTCTTAAAAATAATTAGCCCAAGATATCAACATGTACTTGTCTGTTCAGATTCCATTAGTGCCTTGCAAGTGATTAGTGACACCTACTCTGAACACCCTGTTCAGATTAGATGTCACTAATGTAGGATTCATCATTTTTTTTTTTTAAATATTGAATTTAGATTATACATAAAAACCCCATCTAAAATATTAATTTAATAAAAGAATTTTAGTAATAATTTATATAAAATAATTATCTTAAAATGAACTACAGAGTAGTCGGTGAAATGTAGTCTATTATTTCTGAAATGACTACGTAATACAAATGTGTGCTTCTACTGAATCCCTGTCATATGGGAATTTCAGGCAATGAGCATGCTGATAGTGCGGCAAAAGAGGCTGTTTCTGATGATGATCTTGTCTGTTTTCTGAAGAGGGTGGTTTGTGATGAGTCGCAAAGTGAATGGAATGCACCTTCGACAATAAACTTCATCTAGTTAAGAACACTACGTCACCATGGAATACTTCATCCAGGTGTTGCCGTCAAGAGGAGGTTATTATTTGCTGTTTGTGAATAGGGCATACTGGACATCTCATGACTCAGATTGATACACTTGTTTGTGTTAGCTGCAACTGCCATCTGATGGTACACTATATACTTGTGAATTGTATTTGTTATTCGGCATTGCGTCGGAGATTTAAATTCGAGGCTAACATTCATAATATTTTAGGAAACAATACAATGATGTTATCCAATGTCTTGTTGTTTCTTAAGACTGTGCATCTATATTTAAATATTTGATTAATCCTATAATATGTTTTGCCCGTGTATACTGTTTATATGCCTTTTAATATTGTCTTTATTTTGGTTTTATTTCTCATTTAGCATACCTCATAGACTTTTTAGATCTGTTTAATTTTTAAGGTAAGTTTTAATTGTTAATTATTTACTAAAGTAGTTTTGGCTCTAGTTCTGAATGAGAAGTTACTTTTAATCCAGCATATTTAGCAGAAGAAGCCAGCAACATCATAGCTTAATGCAAAGAATTATCTCTCAGCCTTTTATATAACTGTTTTCTGTTGCCTTCAGTATTTTACTTCCTTAACTCCTGAAGAAATTTCTCTGCTTTTAGGGTACTTTCCCATCCCTCACCCCTGGTAATAGAGTTTCCTTTACCCACCTCTGCTCATCAACCCCCTAAGGCAGCTGTTGGCATTTTTAATGGGGAATCTCCTTATATCAAGAGTAACTCGGTTCCTTCATTCTTCAATTACTAATACTAACAATTGTTAATATATACAATCATTGCTTCCTCTGTAACACAGCAAGATGATCAACAGGAAGGATTTTCCTTCACTGAATCTCAGACCTTAAAGAAATTTTCTAGATTCTTTAGTACTTTTAGATAGGGCATATTGCATGAGAATTTGATTACATAAAATAATTCACTACAATGTGCATGTAATATTGGAATCAGGTAATTTGTTTCCAACAAGCAAAGTGTGTGGTTCTAATTTTTATCATAGGATGAAACAGCCATTTGTCTTCTTAATCTATGCTTTTAGGATGTAAGCCGCCACTATGAAAGGATTTATTTTAATACCCCTAATAGAATAAAAAGAGACAAACAGTTCATATATTTAAATGGTATAGCCTTCACAAATTCACTCCAAAAGTTCTCCATTCTCCAAATAGTTAGCTAAATTTGGCTTAGCTATTTCAAAGAGAGAACTTAAAATTAGGCAAAACTTACTTTGTGTAAGGAATTAAAAACGGGATTCCAAAGTTTTAATGTGCAAAAATTATTTTATTTTACTGGTGTGTATATAAATTTATTTAGTTTTATATATTTTTTATATTGCAGAAAGATGCTGCATCGCGTTTAGTACTATTAGAAAAAGATCCACTTGATATAGGAGACTGTAACTCATCATTAGAGGCTGCTAAATTTGATATTGTACCAATTAAATTTGAACAAGTAGATGTAAAACAGGAAGAAGTGGTAAGGTATAAGTTTGTTTGAAATCTATTTTTTATTAAAATTGGCATTAAAAAAATATATATTTTTTACTTTCTGTGTGAATCATTTTGTTTGCAGTCGTTTCAGGTATTTGTTAATAGTTTGATTGGAAATCAGTTTATTTTTTACCAGTGGATTATTTTTAGCAATTTATAAGTTTTAACATGTAGATTATATACATATACATTTCACGTAAATTAATACTAAATTAAATGTAAATTACTTTGTCACTAGTTTTTCAATAACAGGATTTAAACTTTGCTGTGAACATAATACATTAATGTAAAAATAAATATGACAACCTCCAAGTAAGTCTTAATGGTTCATTCTTTTATCCAGAAAAGAATGTCAGATTTTGGAGAATTTGTTGATACAGTTTACTGGAAATCAGCTGTTTTTACATCAGTTGACAGCACTTGGTGGCTTAATTTAAAAATAATTTTGAAGTCTGCCAGTGTAATTTTTTTTTCAGTTGATTTCAGAAAGTAAATGAGGATGATATCCCTGAATGGAGTTTTTTTATTTTTTGTTCAAACCGTAGTATCTCATCAGACAGATTTTGATGATATTTTTTTGAGAAAAAAAATTCATGTGGTTGTAAGGTTTTCCAGAACAAAAGTATTATTAAACTCAAGATTACATTGTTGTAACATTCACATGTAGACAATTTGAAGATTTTTTAGTCATTTTGATGTTCAAAGTATTTTCATCCTAAAATTTAAATGTAATTATTTTTAAGTTTGTTTTAGTTATGTAAAAAAAAAAAATTTCTTTTAATTCAGGGTAGACTTAACAGCCAACTCCCATATTTAAAAAAATTATTGTCAGGAGATGGTAATCTTAAGATGTAAAAAATCATGCCTTTTATTACCTTGAGCAAGATATCTTTAAGTTGGCCATCATTTCAGTCAATAAATAGTTTCAGTTGTGTTTTGAACTTTGAAATACATGATACATTAGATATCCATCAGTGGCTGCAGCCTCTTCAGTTATGACTTCTTTTAACTCCCCTAAAGCTTTGAGATATTTCATGTATACAGTTTTAAATCATGTTTCTTCTAAATATCCCTACAAACCAAACAAAAAAAAAAAATCAGAAATGAAGAATTAGGGTGAACAGGCAGACCATGCAGGGTTAACAAATCACAAGACAACACTTCTAAAAATGTTGGTGAGCATCAGGCTTTTACAAGTTGTATATGCCATAGCCTCATCTAGTTGAAGAGAACATTTTTGGATTGAGTCTAAGCTTTTTCAGTTCGTTAATTAAAAAACATGCCGCATTTAAAAATTTGCTTTATATCTATTTACAGTTTCTCCTTTACTATTTCCAAAGAAAAATTGTCCCACAATGTTGAAGTGACAAGAAAATTGTCACTTCAACATGCCAAGACATAATATAGTTCCTTAGTTAGATTTCTGTAGTTAGTTGCTCTAACGGACTTGTTTTGTCCAAAAAAGGAAAAAAATATTTCAGATAAATATTTGAAAACCATTTCTGTTTTTTTTAAATTCCAGTTTTCTAGCAGGTATGAAGCTATACGCGCTGTGGTTCAACCAACACAGCCACTGTTACTGTATGTGTGACTGGCTGCACCTGCCTCCAGTTGCTACTTACATAAAATAAAAAGATTGGCCGCTACATGTAATGCAAGTAACCATATAGCGTGAGCAAAGTTGCAATGGGTAGCTAGTACATTTATAATTTAAATGTAATTAAATCAATAAACAGATGTGATGGGTGGTTCACTATCTTTTCAGAAACATATTTTTCATGTACCAAGCTTTTTTTTTAAAAAATCTATTTGGAATCAATTTTGTTTTCAGCCATTTTTCATGGTTTTTGGCATTCATATCGTCATAGTAATCACCCCCTGTTTCTGACCAGAATTGAATATTAAAAGAACTTTAGAGATTTCTCCAGTTTCATCTCTGACATGCACCATTTTCAAGCTCTGTCCTTTTGATATAGGTTTCTTGTAACATGAACAGAGTCATCAGTCCAACCAAAACTTTTTGTTAAATAAATGTAGGACTCGTCAGAAAAAAGAATTACTCGACCATCATTTCTATACCTCTGTAAATTTTGCAAATAATTTACGTGTTTTAAAAGAATGTCATGTTTTACCACTAACAACTTTTGGTTATCAGCAGTAATCTTCCACCTAAAACCCATATTCCATAAGAATTTTCTTAACATTCCACATGTAAATTCAAACCCAAATCTTACGTTCTGTTTTCAAAACCACTAACAAGTTATTTAATGTTGGTAATTTTTTATGGCATATATGAAAATTATACACAATGCACATCTTGATGGTCTTTCTGTCTTGATGGCTGTGTGGGTGTGTAACACGTAGGTGTTGTGGATGTTAGTAACTTTTCCTGTTTTCTGCAGGTTCTTATGTGCTGTTGTTTGTGTATGTATTTGACGTGCTGTATGTGTTGTTTCCAGTAGTGTTGTTTGTGTGATGTGTGACATTGTTGGATTGTTATGACTGTGTGTGTGTGTGTGTGTGTGTGTGTGTGTGTGTGTGTGTGTGTGTGTGTGTGTGTGTGTGTGTGTGTGTGTGTGTGTGTGTGTGTGTGTGTGTGTGTGTGTGTGTGTGTGTGTGTGTGTGTGTGTGTGTGTGTGTGTGTGTGTGTGTGTGTGTGTGTGTGTGTGTGTGTGTGTGTGTGTGTGTGTGTGTGTGTGTGTGTGTGTGTGTGTGTGTGTGTACGATTCCCTCTTCTTCTGATGAAATGTTTTTATAAGCAGTGCCAGGAAGGGGAGCCAGGGGTGGAGGTTTAGTAAGTAGTGCTCAGGTATACATATGCCCTTGGTTATAACTGGCAGAACCTGTTAGTGAGCCTGACACGTCTTAGGTGCCCGTAAGTGGGGTTCCTCCACCTCTTAAAAAAAAGGATATTGAGAGTTGCACACCTAAAAAAATTCTTACAAATACAATTTATTGCTCTTAGATAACTTATACAAAATAGGTCAATTATAAATAGCAAAATACAATTTTGATTTATTATACACTGTAACCAAGAAATTGATACAGAATTAGCAAGTGATTACACTACAATAAGGTAATTGCAAAATCAATAGTTCACTTTATGCAAGAATTATTCTTTTTTAATGTTTAGAAAAAACTAGCTTACACTTCATAATTGATTAATGCCATTTTGACCCCTATTCATGTAGAACTCACCAAATAGCTTTCTGTACTTAACCACTGTCCAAAAATGGAATTCTCATGACATACTCTTGATCGTTTGTTCTTGCACGCTATACCAAACTGAAAACCGTGCTGGTTCTCAGCAGTATTTTTTTCTTCTGGTGTAGGGCCTGACCTGCAGTACCAGTACCCAACCTGCCCTTTTATTTGTTCAAGCGTAATAATTTCTATTGTCTACTTCTGCACTTTTCTATGAATTCTTCCTGGAAATAATTCTTGTTGTTTCTTCTAGATTTTCTTTATTCATTTTCTCTTTCTTTTTCTGTAAGCTTCTCTCTCTACCCATTACAATGTATTACTTTGGGTAATACAAATTAGGTTTCAGTGTGGGCCCAGTGTGGGCCACGGTATAACACATTTATTTTGTTATAATTGTTTAAATGAATTGCAGGAAATTTCCTTTAAATGTAAAACAAGGGTGACATTTTGATTGATGAATAAACATCATCAGTAGAGCTGTTGAGTAAATAGTATGTAAAGTAGAGTTGTTATAAATAAACAAGTAAAAAAATGAAAAAAATATAAACAGAACTAATTATAATTATTAATCCACAAATTTACGTTTCTAACAGTTCTTACTTAATAAAACTAACATGTATAAATAAGTATTGAATAAAAAATTGAGAAGTATTATTTTTTGAAATCTTAATCAAAAGCACAAATTTAGCTTTAAAATTCCTGTACCATTGAAATCTTCAAATCAGATTGCCCACTGTAATCTTATTCATGCCTGTTGAGTTGGATGAGATTATCTCAAGGAAAAAAGATACCATGTGCTTAAACCAGTCAAATAAATATCCCTTCTGAAGAAACTTAAGAGAGGGACTAATCAAGTGATGTTTATATGAAAGAAAACTTTAACAAAATATTTTTAATAGGTTAAAAATTCAAAAAGACTTAAACATTTGACCCCCTGTCATTATTCAAAAATGAAGTTTTTGCATCATTATTAATAAAGTAAGTTTTTCAATTATCTGATTCTGTTATCTGATCAGTTTCCAGTATAAAAACTGGGATGTAGGCAGTTTCTCTAGTTTTATGTATTTTATTTCATACTTTTAGTTTGCTCCACACATCCTTAACCCCATTTGCTGTGTTTACAAATCATTTCTGCCAGGTAACGTGAAATTTTATTATTTTTTATAATTTTCTGGTGATGGAAAGAGTGAAATTTTTCTGGGAAGGTAACATGAAGTTAATGGCAGGGTTGAAAGTGATGTAAGGAAGTGAAATCACTGATGCAAATAGTTTTTATATTGTGGTTAGAAGATTCCAACAACAATTGTGGAAAGACTTTAAGTAGGACAATATTTTGGGATTGCCTATCGAGTTTTGAGTGTGGTTGCTGGAAGTCTCAGATACTGCAGGTACAGATGTCTGTCTTAAACAAGTTTGAAAGGATATTTTTAATAAGCATGGAATAATTAAGGTTGTGGCAACATTAAACTTTATTTCATAACAGACTGGTAAAATATCTTACTTAAAATCTAAAAGAAGCACTCAGAGGCTGTTCTTGGAACTTGTGAAAAAGTACCAGTGATCAGTGATATCTGATGCAGTTATATAGAATTGTAACCAACCTAATATAAACAGTTGTTGAATGATAGTAATTATGTATGCTTATCAATTCATTTGTAGTATGATGAGATCTATACTGCTATTTGAAGACAAAGAGGGTTTTTGTATTCGAGATAAACAAAAAATACTACTTTATCAATCTCAACCAAATTTCTATGCATGTTTCTTGGCAAAAGTGAGAAGATTTTTAGATATATTTCATCTTGAAAAAATATATATACTTATATGAAGTAATGGAGATTTGCCAGTTGAAGCACAAATTTTAATGAATTGAATTAGTGAACTGTGAGTCTTTTATCACTATGTGATCTGTGTTTGAACTGAATGATTCAAACCAATCCCTGAGTAATATTACAAAAATAATAGAATTAAGTTTATGTCAAATAAAATCTATATCTATACTATTATATAATGAAGAGGGTTTTTGTTTGTTCACGATAAACAAAGAAGCTATTCTATCAATCACAAACAAATTTTTACTCATGTTTCTTGGCATAACTAAAAGGGATTTTTAGATATACTTAATCTCAAAGAACCAGCCGATTGATTGATTACTTTTAAATTTTCAGGTTACATTAATATTATACCATGGAGGGTTTAAGCCACACACTGGGGCCCTAGCTCTCTTAAAGGTTAAAATATTAAAAATATTCATTATTTCTTCATGCCCAAGGAGGGTGATGTAAATTAAAGGTATTCATTAAGGAAAAAAAAAAGATTAATCTCTTTACCCCATTATTATATTTCTGCTTCCACGGCAAAGAAATAAGTTATGAATTCGAATTTTTTGTCGTCAAAGGTGTGTGTACTTTAGTTACACTTATTATTATTCTGTCTTTGTTTAATCTGTCAAGTTTATAGAAACTTGAACTTGTGGAATACTTTAATTGTTATTTATCAGTATTATTTTCACAATCATGTGGATAATGAGCAGTATGGGGCAGAACCTTCTGGGTAGATGGGATTGGGAACTAAGCGTGCTCTGCAGTTGTTCAAGGCACTGTCCCCTTGCATCCTGGGAATGGTGAGCTCTGTGGGTGTGGGGTAAGCCCCATGCACCCAGGAGGCTCCAAGAAGCACCTAAGTTGGCTTTTGGAGTTCATTGGGCCCTGAGGGTCCAGGTTCTGGCTAGTCTGACCAGCTAGTATATAGATAAAAATATATATATTTTTTAATCTAGTGCTGTTGGGTTGACGTTTCATAATTTTCCTTTACATCTAGCTACCAAATAAGGAATGTATGATCACACCATGTTAATGTTTTTTCAACATATGTCCAAAAATCTCACTTCTTTGATCCAGATAACTTTATAATTAATATGGTAGTATGTGTGAACAGTTACATACTCGTTTCTTGCAAAAATGGACAGATAGTTTTTGTCAACCGAGAATCTGTAATTTATAGTTATATCTTCTATTATATTGTTAATTGTAAATTTTAATAGGACTTTGCAGCATTGCTACTTGCTTAGAAGATCAGCAAATTTTCAACATAATAAACCAATTTCTATGGGAATTTCCCTAAGAAGATATTTTTAATAACAGTGTTCAACAAGTTGCTGTGGGATGACTCCTGCAGTGACATTAAAAACTTTTGGTTCCAAATTTAAAGTTTAATTTTAAAGTTTCTATAGTTTTTCAATATATAAGCAAATTCTTATAGTTCTATTAGAAAGGCAGGCTTCCTCATTCATACAATTCATAATCTCTCCATATAGAGACATTCCATATAAGTTGTCAAGAATTCAGTGTGGAAGGTATGTGTCTGGTCTGTGGAATATGTCTGGTTCCATATTGAGTTTTGAAACCATTTGATCAACAGTAGAGCAATGGTTTCTATAATCTGGTGTAAGGTTACATAATTTGTTTACATCTAAATACCATACTAGGTATTCATTAACCATCATTTTTTCAAACATTTCCCTAAGTAGTATATCAGTGATACTAATGCTGAATTTTGTCTAATCTTTAGAAGTTGCATCACCACTGCCTGATATATATATTTATATTTTGGTATGAACATTTGGGATAAATGGCAAATACCTTTTAAATAGGTTTAGAATGAATGACTTTTGTCCATTGTCAAGTATTTTGTATGAATTTACATGGAATATCTTCATCACCAGGTGGTACCATCACCATGTTAAAAGAAATTTTAACAACAAACAGGATGACAGCTGGAATTAAACGCCTTCTTTAAGAAAACCCAATCAGGGTCTGAGAGACCCTCCTGATCTGTGAGATCAGTATTGCTGATCATGCCAGGAATTTGACCTGAAAGGAAGCTAAAACTTGGCTAGACAAGAGACTAGACTAGACAAGAGGCCTTCTGCTGTACACTCTCAGAAGAACTGACATTGCACAGTATTGTGCTGTAATCTGAAAGTTTCATCTATCAAGACTTCCTACTCATGTTCAATACACGGGTCTTATATGGGAATGTAAACCATATAAGACCATGTTTAGTACATAGGGAAAGTTACATCATTGTGGAGGTAAACTCATCCTCTTGATGCATTATCAAGGGGGTATCCCCTTGATTTAGCAGGCAAATCCCACTTTGGCCATTGCCTCATAGAGTTGCCTCATAAATATTCACTGTTCTGCCCCCAACAGGTTGTTTGTATTGAAATCACCTCCTACTAAGATGATTTTTACTGTCTTTTTCTTTTTCCTGTTTAACCTCCAGGAATTACTGTTCAGGTATTACTTCAAAGGATGAATGAAGATGATATGTATGAGTGTAAGTGAAGTATAGTCTTGTACAGTCTCAGGTTAACCATTTCTGAAATGTGTGGTTAATTGAAACCCAACCACCAAAGAACACTGGTATCCACGATCTAGTATTCAAATCCGTATAGAAGTAATTGTCTTTAAACTAGGACTTGAACGCTGGAACTCTCAACTTCCAAATCAACTGACTGTCTATTTTTTGCTATCTATCGTTCCCTTAGTAGACCAAGCTAGGTTGAAATTTCTATCTATCAGTTCAAGGAGATATAATATCTTCATCATTGATATTTTTATCCAGGCATAGCCTGGACCACTGTCGGAATGAATTATTGGCAGGCACCTTAGACATCAGTAATGGCGATGTTGATGTCTATATCGCAGACCCATGAATTTCAGCGGCCGTTACTATATTTAGCTCACGACGTAGTATGAAGTCAGCCTTTTTCATCTTCTGATCTCTTAAGACCATATCATTTTACCTCTAGCTCCTATTTGAGTTAATTTGTAGAAATCTTATTCTTTGTGCTTTGAATACTACTACCAGTCCTTGGTTGGTATATTTGCAAGCCGCACATCTTTAACCTTCCTTACACTCTTTTGGCCAGCCTTGCCACAATTAAAGCAAAGTGCTGAGGGGTAGGGGCTCTTGGACTTAGAGGATAGGTAAGCTGAATCCCAGCACTTGAAGCACTTTAAAAGAATTTTAAAAGTTACTAAAATCTGAAAACTTAAGGTAGGGATATAAAATTTCTGCAAGTCAACTGCAAAATTTTTTTAATTTTTATTTTAAAAATATGAACTTGATGAACAGTGAAAATATATTTCTAAAATATTATATATATATATATATATATATATATATATATATATATATAACAATTTCATGCAGAACACCAACTATTCTTTGAAGATAGTATAGTTAATGAAGCCTTTATTTTAATTGGGATGTATATTTTGTTTCTTTTAGGATCTTGGTGTAGAAACAATTGGTGACACAATTGAGGAAACCATAGAAGATAATTTACCCACAGCAAAATGCTTAACTTGTAATGAATCTAACTTAACATGTAATGGTGTGTGCAAACAAAAATGTGATGTTTTGTTCAGCAACAGAAACTTGTGGATGGAGGAAAAGATCGATGATGGAAAAAAATTCACGTGTAATGTTTGTCAAAAATCTTTTAATCAGCGTAATCACTTAAAAAGACATCTTTCAATTCATACTGGAGAGAAACAATTCACATGTAATTTTTGTCAAAAATCTTTTAATCAGAGGGGTAATTTGAAATCGCATCTTACTGTTCATACTGGTGAAAAAATATTCTCATGTCATTTTTGTCAAAAGTCTTTTAGTCGAAATGTTTCTTTGAAGGAGCATCTTTCTCTTCATACTGGTGAAAAAAGATTTACTTGTAATTTTTGTCAAAAATCTTTTAATCGTAGTAGTAATTTAAAGTCACACCTTTCATTTCATACAGGGGAGAAAAGATTCACATGTAACATTTGTCAAAAATCATTTTATCAAAATTATAAGTTGAAAAAACATATCTCTGTTCATACTGGTGAAAAAAGGTTCATATGTCATATTTGTTCAAAATCTTTTGATCTTAATTGTACTTTAAAGAGACATCTGTCTATTCATACTGGTGAAAAAAGATTCAAATGTAATTTTTGTGAAAAATCCTTTGATCAGAGTAGTAATTTGAAAGCTCATGAATCTATTCATACTGGTAAGAAAAGATTCACGTGTAATATTTGTCAAAAATCTTTTTATCATTATTGTGACTTGAAAAAACATCTTTCTATTCACACTGGTGAGAAAAAATTCACATGTAATATTTGTCAGAAATCTTTTAATCGGAGTAGTAATTTGAAGGCACACTTTTCTGTTCATACTGGTGAGAAAAGGTTCACGTGCAATTTCTGTCAGAAACCTTTTAATAAGAATAGTCACTTAAAAAGGCACCTTTCTATTCATACTGATAAAACATAAATTCTTTCAAAATGAGAAAATTGAAGGAAATATATGATATTCATATAAACGCCTGTACTGTGAGAAATTAAAAAATTAAGCTATTGAAATTTTAAAATAAAAAAAAATCTTTTCTAAATTAGTAATTTACGGTAAAACAAATTTACGTTACTAAAATCAAACGATATATCAATATTATAATAAAATGTAATCTGAATAGTATGATTTAAACTGCATAAATAATATACATATAAATTGAATGAAAATTTGATGTTAAGAAATTTTAAGTCATAAATAATGTAAAAGATGATGTGATAATTAATTAATATATATTTGTTAATAAATTAAAAAAAAAAAATGTTGTAAATTTAAAATTGAATTGAAAACTATTTGACAACAGGGAAAAATGAAAAAAATTCAGTAATTATTTAGAAAAACGAACACACATTCAAAAGTCAATAATCTTGGCATATATTGTTCTTTTCACCACACTGATATTAAATATAAAAAAAAAAAACTGTCGACCTACCATAGTTTTTAAATTAGATGAGATTAGCGAGTGAAGTTAGTGATGTTTGCTGATATTGAAATTGCAGTAAAATTTTTTTTTGTAAATGACATTCTCATAGCAGCAAGAGTTAACGTTTGAATTTTTGTCAATATTCATGTGTTTCTTTTGTATAATACTTATGTTTATTATTCATTCTTTAAATATACTGCTTTGGGATCGACTGATTTCAGTTGTCGATAGTTGTTTTAATTATCATTAGATTCTAATTAAATGTACATTGAAATATAAAAATGAAGTTAAACAGGTTTCTTACAATTTGCAATAATGATTCATTAATGACTTATTTAATAGAAAAAAATTCATTCATAATTTTTAAAAATATCTGCGATGCAGCAGAATAGAGATCTTTATATGAAAAGTTATTTCGATGTGACCGCATTCATGTATGCAAGGATGCTTGTCGCAAACATATAAAAACACATTGGTACATGAATTGATTGTATTAAATGGTACATTATTTGGTAATGTGAACATATTTTTGTGTAAATTCATTGCTTATTATTTGATCATTCATCCTTCCTGGCAACAATTTTGGAGCAATAACTTGATATGTTCCCTAATACTACTACTAATTGGGCAAGTTTTTGTTGGGAGATGTACATATTATGGGTGGATAAGGATTCAGTGCTATTAGGAGGTGAAAATGAAGTCATAGAGATTGATGAAGCAAAAATCAGAAAAAGGAAATTCAGTAAAGGAAGATTATTAACAGGACAGTTGGTTATTGGAGCGATAAGCTGCAATACGAAAATGGGTCAAACCTGTGTGGTTATTATTTCTGACTGTTGGCAATTGTATAATTGCTTACAAGATGAAGGTTATCAACATTTGCTTATCAATCACCAGTTTTGTTGATCCATGTGCATATATACAAGCTATTGAGAGAGTATGGAGGAATACTTGTGTGAATATACCTTGTCATTGCTCAAGAAAAGAACATTATTTTGGATATTTGTGTGAATTTTTACTTACCGAAAATATGATTTTGATTGACATGATGCTTTTTTTGATGTTTTATGCTAGTCATTTCCATTAGAATAGAGTATGCAAAAATATACTTATTTGAATTCTAGTGTCTGTGTTATAATTGACTTTTATTCCCTTTTCACACGTTAAGAGAAAATTGATCAGTATTATTACCACAAAAAGATGGTAAAATTTAAAAACTACGGTTTCTACCGTAGTTTTTAAACACTTTTTCTTTGTTTATTGATGATATATATACCAAGACCATAACAACCATAACAATGATAACAACCATAAAGACCATAAAAACATATGCCAAGATTGGATGAGGTTAGCAAGCAAAGCAAATGTTAGATTATGCTTGTTGGTATTATCAATCAAAAAATTTTACAGTTAATTGTGTAGTTAGTTAAAATTAGATTAGGTAACTAATACGATTCTGTGACTTCATACGATGTATATAACGTAACCAAATTTAACCTAATGCCCTTCATAATGTAACCAAACATAACCTAATGCCCACTTCACTCGTTAACCTCTTTCTAATAAGTGTTAAATATTTTAGTAATAGATTTTTAATATATAGAAGAGACATTTATGCAAATTCAAAATATTACCCTTGCTGCTACGGAGATATGTAATTTTTTGATTTTAAAATCATTGTAATTCAAAAACTACAGTAGACGAAAACATTTTTTTTGTACATTAGAATCAGCACGGTGAAAACAATATATGCCAAGATTATTGACTTTTGAATGTGTCATCTTTTTATATAATTACCAAAAAAACCATGTCAGTGTTAAAAGCTTAAAGTAAGCACAGACATCAATTTTTTTTTTTAAAATGAAATACACATTCTCAGACATTTTGTGACAATATTGAAAATTTGTAGAATATTTAAAAATTGTAAAATAAATAAAAGTTATGTCATTCAAGAATGGTGTACTCTCTTTTCAAGTAAGCTGTGGTCTCATGACCACAGCTTACTTGAAACTAAGTACTTTGTTTAGGCGTGGTTGCATTATCTGTGTTATACTCAAATCTTGTTTGTTAACCATTTTTGTTGTTAATCTAAGAGATTTATTTCTGGATGAAAATCTAGATTTAGAAAATGTTATATTTTAATTGAAATTAGGATTAAAATAAATTGTGTTCAAGTATATCGTGTGTTTATTAACATGATATATTTAGTTTCTGATTTTCAAAGTGACTTTTGATTTGACTGATTGAAATTCCTTTCTCTTTTAATACTTTCAATCTGATCTGTTTTAGAATGCTTGCACACTGATAAATCAGTGATTTTTTGCAATTTCCATTTTAATTAGTTTAATTTTCAGTTAGGTAGTGTTAACATCATATGAAAGGGAATTCTTTTTACATTCTTTTAAGGTTATTTACCATTTAATTATTTATTTCTTTTGATAATTAGTGCATACAAAAACTTTTTTTTTAATTAGAGCACAATTTAAAATATAAATATTATGTTAAAAGCTAACATACGAATTTATTTATGTAGCCTGTAGAAACCAAAAGTCCAAAGACTTATACTGGTACATAGGAGTGGTATTACAATTAATAAATTAATTAACAGATAAATAGATTTCCTCAAAGGAACAAAAATAAAGACAAGTTGTACTTAAAATAATCATAACAATCGTAAATACAATTATTATTTATTATAATAAATTATTATTCAGTTGTAAACAAACAAAGTAGTTTCCAATCAACTGTTAAAACTAGGTGAGAAAAGGTAAAACCTAGAAAAGTCCATTTTTAAAAAAAAATCATAAATTGTCAAATAATTTAAATTTCTTGTACAATTATGTATTGAATTATATTTTCTCATATCTACATTGTATTATAATAAGTAGCCTTATCAGTATAATTATGTATGCTTTTCTTGTAGTGATATTCTGAACTTCAGAATGTACATTTTACAACTACTAGTCATTTTTATTAATGTGTGAAAAATCTGGTTGTCTTCTTTAAGAAAAATACAATTTTATGAATTTTTAGTCTTGAGTTAGTCAGAATATTGAAAATCAACCAAAAAAAATATTTACTTTTCACTAATGAGTAGAATACTAATCATGATGAAAAATGCATCTAAACATAAGCAGAAATGAAACTTTATAGAAATATCACACCTTTGTTTAAACAGATAAAATTTTCTTAATCTATTATAATTTTAAGTATTTCAACAAAATGCAATAAAAGCATAAAAATACTATTCACTGAATTTCCACAGACCCAATTTAAATAAATACAAATGCACAATAATTTAGTAATACAAGGGTTATTTTTTTTTTCAAGGTCAGATCAGTCGCAAAATAAAAACCAGTGCAAAAATCGGATGAACCTTTGCGCAGCGTCTCTAGTATGGCCTTCAATTATACTGTGTCACTTCATTTAGTTCTGAACACACAGCTAGCACGTAAACATGTCTACAACAATAGCATCTCCTGCCAAGTGTGAAGTGCGTGCGATAATTCCATTACTTCAGGCTGAGGGTGTAATTCAGCTGAAATTCATCAATGAATAAGTAATGTGTACGGTGAAACTTCAATAAGTGACAGCAAAGTGCGACAATGATGCAGGAACTTTAAAGCAGGATGTGCAGATGTTCATGATGCAGGCGGTCAGGGAAGGAAGCGAGTGTCAACCGATGATCTCGTTGAGCGAGTGGATGAGGCAATTTGAGAAAATCGTCTGTTCACAATTTCTGTATTGAGTGATTCGTTTCCTGAAATTTCAAGGTCAGCAATCTACCCTATTGTGAGTGAGAGACTTCAGTACTGCAAACTGTGTGCGAGATGGGTTCCCAAGATGCTGTCCGACCATCGCAAATCAATGAGAATGGATGCCTCCCTAACGTTTCTTTTTTGAACAAAGGAGAAGATCTTTTTTGAACAAAATTGTCAGAGGGGACGAGACATGGGTCCATTTCGAAACTGAAGAAACAAAGAACAATCCAAACAGTGGATGCATTCTCATTCTACCAGTAAATCAAAGAAGTTCAAGCGAACCTTCTCCAACAGAAAGTGTATGGCTACTGTGTTCTGGGACCGGAATGGAGTTCTCTTGGTGGAATTCATGGAATGTGGCACGACCATCACTGCAGCCTCATACTGCATGACTCTTAAACATCTATGAAGGGCAATTCAGAATAAGGGTAGAAGAGGAATGTTGTTATCAGGCATTGTCTTTCTTCATGACAATGCTCGGCCGCACACTGCAGCTGTAACAAAGAAGCTCCTGCAGTGTTTTCGTTGGGAAGTGTTTGATCACCCACCATACAGCCCGGACATGGCTAGGAGGACAACATTTTGGCACAGACATCGAGCTGCAGACCAGCGTAGAAACATGGCTGAAAACACAGGCGGCTCTGTTCTATGACGAGGGTATTGGAAAGTTGGTACCACGCTACAACAAATGTCTAAATCGGAGTGGCAACTATGTAGAGAAATAGTGTAACTATTTAAGTACTTGTTACAAATAAAAAATTTTTTATTTTCACTGTGATTTTAATTTCGTGACCTATCGGACCTTGAAAAAAAAACCCTCGTAATTTCTCTTGCTGGTTCTTAGGAGATTCTCATACCTATCTTTTAGAGAGAATTGCTAATTTTTTCTTCCACACACAAATATTAACATTTTTTTTTTATGAAGCTTTTTCCCAGTCTACATAAACCTCATTTATCTCAATCTTTTTAATTATGTAAATTATTGGCTATTCTGATCTGAACAGAGTGGTCTAAACAGTTACACCATTTAACCTTATTATTAATTGTTTCCATGAGAATCAATTTAGTAATCTCTACCTCCAGTTGAAATGAAATTTTTTTTCAAAAGTATATCATTTTTAACTGATAGGAGTTGGTTTTTTTGTTTCACAAAATTTTAAGTTATTTCAATTTATCAAACTTGACCACAAAACATGAATTTTTTTTCTCTTGATCTTTGTTCATGGGATGTTTCAAATAATATGGATATTCCATATCCCGTTTGAATATTATGGTAGCTCTTATTTTTTTTAAAACTTATTTTTTTTTATTCTGATTTAGTTTAAAATTCAAAAAATAAAATAATTCCATAAATAATTTTCTACGAGCCGTGAAAAATTTGTTTCATTTTACCAAGTTTTGATTAGCTACTCATTTTATATTCAAAAACCTCACTGCTGCTTAATGAAAACTTATAAAATTAATTAACTAAAATTTTGTTGGATATTTTTTTGTATGTGTATGTGTGTTTGTGTGAATGGTCTAGTGGGGAGTTCTCCTACCCCTTGTTCATGTGTGTAGTTCTCTCAGTTGAGTTGAGTTGGATTCATGAAGTGACATAACATCGATTGGTTATGTTTTAATCACAAAGTTTCTTTAATGTAATGGTATATTTACCATTAGTGTCAATTTATACAATAAAGATGTCAATCAGTGTCAGTTACATTCAAAATGTGTCATTTTATTATACAATCCACTTAACCGATTTATAACCAGCATCCATTGGTCACTCGTACAGGATCTTTTTTACTGAAATATATGTGCAAATTGGTATTTTCAGGTGCAAATAAAACAGTGTAAATTTGTGTCAATGTAATGATTTATAACTAATTTTTTAAAAGCTGTGTTGAGTGTACTCTGTGATCTTTTCTAAATCATAATAATTAAGACGTATAAATTCACGGACAGTTTTTATTATTGCTGAAATGAATTGCATCGCTATTCATATATATGCGCATGTAACATAATTGTTACATTCCAGTTGGAGATAAGCTGACCCTACTTACATAATCGCTGTGTAAACAAGACAAGTAAAACATGTAATCTGTTGCCAAACATTCCTATAGTGAATCATAATCTTTATACCAAATTTTCTTTATTATATACTTTATCCTACCACAAATTTGATTCCATATTTTTAAGTGCTTAATCATATTATGTATTCTTGTTTATTTAGTTAGCCTACATAGTCATAATATTATTCAGTCTAATTCCTTATCCCATGTACCAATAAATTATTTCATACTACAAAAATACACTAGGCTACTATACTAATATTAATTTTTTATGTTTCATTTGCAAAATTATGAAATTAAGCAATTAAAGAATGTGGCATAGTTAAAGCTAAGTTAACAATGCTCAAAACATTTTTCCCTGCTGTATCAAAAGTAAATGAAATTACACTAGCTAAGCTTGAAGAGTATTGGTCTGAAAATTCAACTTCAAACAGAATTACAGGATGACTGATGATTTTCTTCACTCAGAGTGAAGAAAGGAAAAATTTTTCTCATTAATGGCTGCAGCATAAGACTTTCTTAAATCATGTGAAACCCCACTTAGCAGTGAAATCAAACCAACATAAACTCAATCCATGTTAGTGGAAATGTTTAGTGGAAATTACGATGAATGGGTGTCATTTCTTGACACTGTTTGTGTCACTCTTTCATTCTAAAAAACTATCAGAAATTCATAAATTTCATTACCTCCGATGTTTTTTAAAGGATGATGCAGCTGAAATTTTATCGTCTTTGGAAAGTTCAAGCGAAAATTATGAGCTTGCTTGGAAATTTTTAAAGGCCATATATGGCAATAAAAAGTTTATAGTTAATAAACATGCAAGTGCATACCAACCCCGTAGGGGGAAGACACCCACCTTGTGATGTTACCGGTTGCCACACCATGGAAGTGCATTACTCAACCTCTCTGAAAATGATAGAGAAAATTCTGTCATTACGAAAGCTTTTAGACAGTGCATTAAAACATAACATGCTCTAGTAGGATTATGACAACCAACTCAGCAATGGGATACACTCTTAATTTATGTAATTAGTACCAAATTAGATTCGGCTACCTTATACAAATGGTAAAATTCGTTAGAAATAAATCTGTTGCAAACAGTGTCCAATTTAGAAACATTTCTGCAACGTAAATGTCAAGTTATGGAGTCAGTTGAAACTAGTAAGTCTCATAAATAGCTTATGAATAATAAATTGCCAAATAAAGTGCAACTACCAAAATTTAAATCATTTTCGAAAAATAATACATTATCAAAAATTGTCATGTGTTTACAAAAAATTGTTCTTTATGTAATCAACCACAACATCCAATTTATTTCTGTGAAGCTTTCAAAATATTATCAGTTCGTGTCCGTGAACTTGAGGTTAAAAAACATGGTCTGTCCTTCAACTGTCATTGCCATAAAACTGTGGTCTGTCAAACAGGCTCATGCAAACATTGTGGCAAAAAACATAATAGTTTCTACAATTCATCAGACCTAATTCTAGTGTTATACAAAATAAGATTTCTGGCAGCAGCAGTGAATCGTCCGCAGAGGTAATTTCACAACAAACAATAGTATCAATGTCAAATGTTAGTTCGAAGTAATTCAACCCTGCTGTCATGCTGTCTACAACCATTGTTTTAGTGTTAGATGTACATGGTAATTCTCATTGTCGTTGTGTGTTACTTGACAGTGGTTCACAGTCAGATTTTATCACTGAGAAAACTGCTAAGTGTTTAAGATTTCATCAAAAAAAAACATGGTATAGGCAAGGCCACAACCATTACAACTTATTCTGTGGAATATGTTATTAAATGAAGAGTGAATGGATCTGCAACGAATATCGAGTTTGTAGTTTTACCAACAATTACCCACAGTTCAAATCAGAAAATCAAGTTTGCAAATACCACAGAATCTGCTACTGGCGAATCCAGATTTCCACAAACCAAGTGACATTATCCTTCTTGGTGCAGAATTATTTTATGATGTCTTATGTGACGGAAACATTAAAGCACGTGAATCAGATCCAACATTTCAAAATACCTTATTTGGCTAGGTAATTTCTGCTAAAATATTGATTGATCAATTATAATCACATAAATGAAAACATTAGTAAATTTTGGGAATTAGAAGACTGCAATTCTACCGACAAACAATTTACAGGAAATGACAAACTTTTTGAAGAATTGTATTAAAATAATATGACAAGGTCTGTGGATGGAAGATACGGTGTGAAGATCCCTTTGAAAGGTGATGTAAACCAACTTTGTAAATCAAGAACTACTGCAGTGAGAAGGCTTTTTTCACTTGAGAAACTCCTAAATTCAAACACTGAATTGAAATCACAATACATAAACTTCATGAGAGAATACAAAAACCTAGGTCACGTGACAGAAATATCAAATGAAGAAGTTGCAGGGTCTATCATTTTACAGGGTATCATTTTTTTTACGGTACTTTGATTTATTTTTTTAATTGGGATTATTTTTTTTTATTTTTTGCAATTTTTTTTGCAAAAAAATTGTAATATAATATATTACATTACATACCATTGTGTTATATGGGAAGATTCATCCACAACGAAAGAGTAGTTTTTGCTTCCAGTAAGACAACATCAGGGATTTCACTAAATGATTTATCCATTGTTGGACCTGTGGTACAGTCAGATTTAATCAGCATTATTATCAGATTCAGAACTCATGTATATGCTGTGACAGCTGATGTAGAAAAGATGTGTAGGCAAATTGAAATCCATGCTTCTCAAACAAATCTTCAGTTAATTTTATGGCATGAAAACTTCAATCATGAAATAAAAATAAGTTGTTAACTGTAATGTATGGGGGGGACTTCAAGTGCACCGTACTTAGCAACAAGAACTTTAAAGCATCTAGCTGTAGATGAAATTGAACATCTCCAAAGGCGTCTCTTGTATTGATAGGCGACTTTTATGTGGATGATCGTATGACAGGTGCATCTTCACTTCAAGAAGCAAAACAAGTTTAGAGAGATTAATTGATCTTGTTGGTCGTGGAGGATTTCATCTCAGAAAGTGTTGTGCAAATAATCAAGAACTAGTGTCTAATATTCCGTGTGAGGATGTACGTCAATCGATCAAGATCCTAGAGTTAAAACTTTGGGACCAATTTGGAATCCTGTGAAGGATGCATTTCAGTTATTATTCTACAAGGAAAGCCAAAGTCAAAAACCAACAAAACAAACAATCTTAGCTGTGATTGGATGAATATTTGATCCTTTGGGATTACTCGGGTTTGTCATAGTCATTGCAAAACTTATTATACAAAATCTATGGTTTTGCAAGGTTAGTTGGAATGATGAGATGGTTTTTTGGATGCATCTGAATCTGTGTATGGTACATGTATTTATCTGAAATCTATTGATGTATCAAACAAGATCACGGTAAACTTAATTACATTAAAGTCAAGAGTAGCTCCATTAAAAATGGTATCATTACCAAGGTTAGAATTATGTGGTACGTTGCTTTAATCTGAATTAATGAAAATTACCACAAGTTCATTACTAAAATATAATGCCTTCTCCAAGAAATCAGTGATCTCAAATCCTTGAAACCAATTCAAAACAATAGTCAACTAAAACCATTAAATCCATATGTCGATGACATAACAAAATACTAAAACTCTGAGGTTATTACAGAATTCCAGCCTCCATTCTGACGAAAGGAACTCTCATCATTTTTACCAAAGAATCACATGTTGACTGATTTGATAACCTGACACGTCCGTGTCAAAAATTTGCATATTGGTCCACAATCACTACTGAATGTGATTAGACAAAAATATTGGCCTATTGGAGAAAAAACTTAATTCATAGAATATTTCATCAATGTATAAAATTTTTCAAGGCATATCCAAAGGGGATCACACAGATAATGTGAAACCTACCCAAATCACGTGTAAACCCAAGTCTTAGGCCATTTATAAGCACTGGTATTGATTATTGCGAACCATTTTGGATAAAATTATCCAGAAGACATGGAGTCATAGCTCAAAAGTGTTATAAATCATTATTTGTTTGTTTCAGCACTAAAGCCACTAGAATTGGAGAAGCCATTTAGAATTGGCTGAAGATTTACCATCAGATTCTTTCATCTCAGTGCTGAAATGCTTCATCGTGAGAGAGGCAAACCTACTGAAATATATTCTGACAACGGAACTTATTCTGTCGAGCCCAAAGAGAGCTGATTCAGCTAGTAGAATTATTCAGAACTAAAAATTTTCAGTTACGTGTTGCAAAAGTTTCATCCATTGAAAGTATTCAATGGCACTTTCAACCTCCCAGTGCTCCATACATTGGTGGATTCTGGAAATCATCAGTCAAACTTTTTTAAGAATCACATGAAAAGAGTAATCGTTACTAACAATCTGCAATAGTAGAGTTTACCACTCTACTGACTCAAATCGAGGCATGTGTAAATTACTAATCGTTAACTCCAATATCAGACAACCCTTCTTCTGATTTTCCTCCAACACCGGCACATTTCCTAAAAAGTGATATCTTTAGCAGCCTTCTAGAACCAAATTTACAACCCTTTCCTGTAAATAGACTTAATAACTGGCAACAGTTGCAGCACTTCTGGTCTCGTTGGTACATGAAAAGAGTAATCGTTACTAACAGTCTGACAATAGTAGAGTTTACCACTGTACTGACTCAAATCCATTTTACAATTAAATGTCAATATTGTAGTTAATAATTGCTTAAACTGAATAAATCAATCTTTCAAGAAGGTTTGGTAAGTAAGGAAATGTGATACCAAATAAGGGGAAAGGAGATTGCATACAGTTATTTGCTGTAAAGTAATAATAATAAAATGAAGGCATTATCTTGGCAACTAGAATGCCTCTACTTCCATTCATCCTTAAAGTCATTAAAGGATCTCATTGAATAAAAATTATGACAGCATTATATTGAATAATTAGATATTAAGATAAATTAATTTTGTAACTACCTTCAAATACTAATGTATTTTACCTCACACATTAATCTAGATCATAAAAACAGAATATAGAGTACAATAGTGTAATCTAGTTGAAGCCCTCCCCTTTTGCTGCAATTTTGGACTGATCCAGTAAATTCCATTTCATATAATGTTTACTATTACATCATCAAATATCCTATGCAACAATGAGAATGAAAAAATTATTTTTGATGAAGGAAACTAACAAAAAAAAAAAACAAGTCAGACTACCATACAGCATTGCAAATTGTTAGTATTTTCTCAGTTAAAGTAACTCTACATTTGATTTTGATGGATTGAATAATTTTTTTACTGTTTTTCTTCATCATTCCAGCTGCAAGTATAACATCATATAATTTTTCATTTATCCAATGGAACGAAAATACAATTTAGACTGCATTTTATTAAAAATTTGTTACAATGTTCCAGATGCATACACCATGACACATTCTAGTACGCCTTTATAACAAAATTATAACAATTTTAATTGCAGTGTAATGTTTAACATCATGAGTGTATAATCCAGATGAATTTTTCTTAGCTTAATATCACAGAAAGTTTACTTAAATCTTTGGTGGTTATTTCAGTATAATCTAATCCTTTGTACTTTCCTAACATTATAAGAGAAGACTAAAATTTGAAAACATTAATTGATTTAAAGAATTATAGATTCAATTCAAAACAATTAAAAATCCTGCTATTTAAATTACTTTGATCATAAAATGTACACTAAGGTTAACAAGAAATAGGAAATCCTGGAGAGAGACTTTGAGATTAAGAGTAATTTATTTCTCTAATTCTAATTATTATTATTAATACACAAATTCTAAGAAAGAATTTGTGTGTGTATTCATATGACCACTATGGTTGGATTAAACACTCTTTTTTCGCCTTTTCTTGAATACAATTATTATTTTTCCTTTTTTCAGCCCACTATTTTCAGTACTATCCTAATTACCCTATAAAAGGAAGTTTTCGTTATTTTCCTTAATTTCCTTCTCTTTGATAGACTACTTCTGGCCAATTACAATTTTTTCCAGGTTGTTACACATTTTTTCCTGTTCCTTTCCTTCTTCTTTTGCTAAAAATTCAACTTTATTAAGAGCTTTGCCTGTGCTTAGTTTAAAAGTGTGAACAGGGCTGATGTTGTTTCTACAGTTTTCTTGCTGTCCACCACAATTTTCTTCTGTATACTGAAGAATTCCAGGGAAATCGAATAGAAGGGCTGGTTCATAACTCAAATACTTTGGTCTCCTTGAGTGCGTCTAAAGTGCTGTAAGACTGAGTCTATTTTCAGTGATTTTTGAGCTGTTGGTTGAGTGTGTACCCTCCAGCAGTTTTGGTCTTTCTTGGGTTAGACTGTGATTACAGTTAGCACAACTTGTGTTTAGACTGTTCCTATGAAGTTCTGGAAGAAAAAGATGCTATTTATTCAACGCGTATCCACCTCATCGTGGATGGAAAAGGACCGTTGCTTAAGGAACGGTTAGATATAATATCTAGGTTTATTTAATTATGTAACAAGCACCATTGTTCACTACCAGACCATCCATACGTACATTCACCTTACATAAAGTTAAACGAAAAATGTTTGTAATTTTCAGGTGCGATGAGTAATTGTTCATAAACATTACCAAATAATGAGTGGTATGTGGTACTGCTTGTGAGAGGTGACCAACTTGCTGCGGTGATGTCATCAGTCGGAATATCTGGACTTCCTGGAGATTTTGATTCATCGTACAATTTATCTGTATAGCATCTGTTTTTTGACTGCTTTTTTGGACTCAATAATGACTAATAACTAACCTAACTAACTAACTGCCTCACCTTCAGGGGTACGAGGTCTTTTGTCTGAACTGAACCACAGTGATGTATCACTGTTGTCATCTGATTCTTGTATCTGCTTAGGAGGACTAGGGAATAATGGTATTGATTTTAACCACAGTGGAGGTGGAGATGACTGTCTTCAAACTGGACTAGGTGTATGCAATCTACTTTCCCTGAGCGTTGCAACAGGAGTGAATCGATGGCGGCTCAGGCTCCTACTTTGACTACGTGAAATATGTCCGTCAGTAGACAAGAAGGCAATAGGCTGAGGAGGAGACAGATGACTATCACTTTCACTTTGCTGTATCAGGCTTCTTTTGTGATGTTATTTACGCCTTGATGAGACACTACAACAGCAGTGATAATGATGACTACTACTGAAACGAGACAGTTTCAGTACTATCGCATCAGACTTAGAGGGTGGAGATATTTTAAAGAGTGATCTCACTGAATCGGTGCATGAAATGGTGGTGGCTTCAGAAGGTGTAGGTGTCACACCAGCAGCTTGCAGGTATGGGGGTGGTGATTGAAAACGTGTTCAGCAAAAGGATTCACAAACGATTTCAGCATGCTTTCGCTAACAGGCACTTGTCTAGGAGTAGTGAAAGAATATGTCTCGCTTAAAGGTTTGCATGTCGCTTTTATATGACTCGTCCTCTGGCTTTAAACATTTTTTGTAAATTTTTTTTTAATTGTTAAAAAATGTGCATAAGAAAGATATGACCCTAATTAGGCAAAATCTCTAGATACTGAGTGTGACCTTGTTCTACAGCCCCACCTCCTTGACCTTTTAATTTGAAAATGAATGGCATTAATGTCCCATATATAGAATTAATCTGACCTAGTTTTGTGAAAATCAGTCCAGTAGTTCTGGAGATATGGTTTAGAGGTCAACACTGAACATATGAACAATAACATCCACAAAATTTCCATCCAGTTATTTTGGGTTCCTTAACAAATCATCTTGATGTTTTTGGTTCTTGATGTTCAATACTTTCCCTTCTATCGCTGTAGCACTATCTAAATGGAGAAAGTAACAAGGTAAAACTATCTGGAATCTATCTAATAATTTTGATAGATTTTTACCACTGAAGGTGGGAAAAATTAAAAAAATTCCATCACGTAAGATTTTTCAAAATTTTTCATTCTTCATTTTATCTATTGATGTTAGCTCATTATAAAGGATCAATTTGTAAAACTGTTGTTTAAATAAATAATCATCATTTATTTTTTTAAATTTGAAAATGTAAGAAGTTGATATTCTGAATAAAAATACCATGGATTTATCATAAAGAAGTTAAAAGCAGTAAAAAATCTACAACATAACTGTACATACAGTCACTTTTACGTTACTACATGCTTGATAATTTTCCTCTTGTTGTGTCTACTTTCCCACCACTACGATCTGCTATTCTAAACAAAAAATTAAGTTCAGTACCTTTCTTAATACTGTGCTGTGCATTTGGGCTATTAGTTTATGACAACTTCATTTAACTTATATTATAATTGTTTTAAATATATATTATAATTTTTATGTACAAGAATTTTACAAGTTTTTATTAAGTTAAATTTCAGTGACTTCAAGAGGATGTGTCAGTGCACCTGACTCTTTTTGCTATATTTGTAGAAACTTTACTGTCAAAAATCAACAAAGAAACATTTATAGAATTTGTAAAAAAGTATATTTTCTATATTTTGGAGTAAAATTTGCAGACCAAGACAAATCTTTGGCTCCTCAGAAGGTTTGTTCAGTGTGTGTTGAAGAGCTTTGCCATTGGTCACAATGTCTTTCTGTTTTGGAGGAGTACTTATGGTTTGGAGAAAATCAACCAGTCATAGCGATGATTGTTACTTTTGTTCATGTATAGTACAGGAATTCAATTTAAAAAACAAAAAGGACATTTTTACCGAAACCTTCAATCAGTGATACATCCTCTATCTCATGGACCAGAAGTATTTGTTCCTTCACCATTAGATAAATTAGATGATATGTGTGATGAAGAAACACATATCATCTATGATATGTGGACAGTTGTATGTGTGATATGTGTGCACAGTTCACAGGCCTGTGCTAATGAACTGGATGATGAAAATGATGATTATGATCCTAGAAGTAATGAACCAAAATTGTTCAAGTAATCTGAGTGATCTTCTTATGGATTCCACTGAACTTTTAGGCTTAAGGTTGAAGAAAACCTTTGTTATTGTTAGCTCCTGGCACTATTTTTTATTGGTTTAGGTATAGAGAAAAATACTGAACAAAGTATTTTTAATGCAAAGATGCATTAGTTTAGTGTAGTGATGTTTTTGGAATTATGGAACATTTCTGCATTGACTATAAGGTTTCTGAATGGATAATGTTTATTGATTCATCAAAAAGGAGTCTTGAGGCAGTTCTGGATAATGAAGTAAGTACGCTTCTTTACCAGTGGGGCATTTTCTTCATTTGAAAGAAATGAAAAAAGAGAACTCAAAAATTTTGAGTTATTTTTAATTAAACTTCTGTATAAAGATCAAGGTTGTAAAATTTGTGGCGATTTAAAGGTACTTTCTTTGTTACTTGGACAACAAAGTGTTTATATCAAATATCTGTTTTTTGTGCAAGTGGGATATAAAGTCTGTCCATAGAAAGAGTTTTTTTATAGTCAGGATAGAAACCAACACTGTAATAAAAAATAATGGCGATCAGGACAAACCTTCAAAGTTGATATGAAAAACATCGAAAGAAAAGTTTAGTAGAGCTGAGCAAAGTTTTGCTTCCTGCATTACATATTAAACTAGAGTTAATGAAACAATTTGTGAAGGCAATAAAAACGATAAAGTGTTTCAAGTATTTTTGCAGTCAGTTTTTAGTTTCAACAAAAACAAAGATAAAGGAGAGTGATTTTGTTGGGCCAAATATAAGGAAGCTTATGAAAGATATTAAGAGATATTTGAATCTAAAATGAAGGAAACAGAAAACAGTTTTAGAAAGCCTTCAAGAATACACTGACAAAGTTTCTTGGCAACAAAAAAGATGAAGTTCATAAAAATATTGTACAGAATATATTAGAAAAATTAAAAAATTTAGGATGTAAATGAGCCTAAAGGTGCATTTTCTAGATTTGCAGCTTGACACTACTTTTTAAAATCTTTGTGCAGTAATTTAGAAACAGCGGGAAAGATTACACTAACATATGTAAGAGATGGAGAGGTTAAGCTATAGTGTAACACGATAGCTGATTACAATTGGATATTAAAAAGGGGCAACCCACTATGAGATTACAGAAGAAAAAACACCAAACGGAGCAAACAAAAAAAAAAAAAGGTTTTGTAAGGACTTTTAAGGACATAAATAGTATTTTATTGTTTATTTTCATTAGTTTTAATAATTTTATTTAGTAATTTTGTTTTTCATATAGCTTGTAAATAAATTCTAAATTTAATTGAAAATTGTGGTATTTTATATTTTTTTAATTTTGAAGCCGTTTGTGAAAATTTCTTAGATAATTGAGAAACATTGAGGCTATATTTCGATTAAGCGCCCGAAAATACATAAGAATCAGCTATCAAATTGCAAAAATTTTGTTTTATAAGCCTGCATTTTTAAAAAAATGCAGGCCTATATAACCTTTGCAACGAATACACTTGGGCAGAAATCAAGCTACACACGACAGTAGAACGTAATTTCCAACACCGATTTAGCGTCAATGTATGGTGTGGTCTACTTTATAATAAAAAATTGGACCATTCATTTTTACGGGACGTCTAAATTGCAACAATTACTTGGAATTCCTTAAGGAACAATAACTGCTTCTATTACAAGTTGTTATACTAGTATCAAGATACCGTATGTATTTTCAGCACGATGGTGTACCTCCCCACTTCTCACGTGATATACCAGTAAACTTAAATGACCAATTTTCAGAGCGATGGATTGGTCGTGGCGGGCCTCATTCCTAGCGACCAAGATCGCCTGATTTAACACCGTTAGATATTTGCATGTGGAGTTGGATGAAAAGTATTGTGTACAAGAGATGTTCATACGCGTATGGTTGGTGGATGCTCGTTGGTGGTTGCTCGTATTACAGATGCTGCTGCCCAAACTAAAGGAAGTCGTGCAGAATTGTGGAGAGCACCGCTAACAATGCGAAAGCATGCAACCAAATGTATTGAAGTAGAAGTACAGATTTTTGAATATTTACTGTACACTCTAATGTACAGCAAGTTTTCATAAATTTTATACATTTATTATTTATTTAACAAAGTTTGTGTACTACAAACGTAAAAACGTGTTTTTAGACGAAAAGAATTTCTGTTTTACATGGGGTAGTATTAAACTTACTGGAGATATGGTTCTGGGTCCCTGTTTTATCCTTTTTGTCAGATATAAAACAATATGGAACCATCAAGTTTATTCCTAATTTGGATTACAAGGTTGTGGAGGCGGGGGAACGCTACTGTATATATATATATATATATATATATATATATATATATATATATATATATATATATATATATATTAGCGTTCCCCCGACGCGGCTTCGTCCGCGATATCAATGTTTTTAGATTTTCATTAAATCCTGATTAACGGTAAATAAAATTTTTTATTAAAAATGTAAAAGGAATGTATGATAAACAATAAATTGTTGTCCAATGCTTAAATAAAGAAGATTAGAAAATTGAACAATCCTTGTCAGACCAATCCATCTTATTAATGAATTTATATAATCCATTCTCCCTCTATGAATCATGAGACCTTGCCAATGGTGAGGGGACTTGAGTGCTCAGTGATACAAAGTAGCTGAACTGAAGGTGCAACCATATCGAAGAGGTATCTATTGAAAGCCAGACTAAGGAATGATACCTGAAAGAGGGGAGCAGTTCTTTCAGTAGTTGTTAAGGGCGTACGTCAGGATGACTTAAATGCACATATCAACATCACTCAATCTTCTGAGTACTGCGCAGCTGAAAGCAATGGAAAACTACACCTGCTTTTTTTCCAAGAAAATGTAGCTCTCTGCATTTTCATATAACAAAGATGGAGGTGCCTTCCTTGGTAAAACATTCCAGAGGTAAACTAGTCCCCCGTTCAGATCTCCAAGTGGGGACTACTAAGAAAGGGGTCACCAGAAAATAAATAACATTCTACGAGTCGGAGCGTGGAGTGTTAGAAGTCTAAAAAATGTTGGTAGGTTAGAAAATTTAAAGAGGGAAATGGAAAGGATAAATGTAGATATAGCAGGAATTAGCAAGGTTCGGTGGGAGGAGGAAAGCGACTTTTGGTCAGATGATTTTAGAATAAAATACTCAGCTTCAAATAAAGGGCAAGCATTATGGTTTCATAATGAGCAAGAAGATAGGGAAGAGATTAGAGTATTTCAAAATGCTTAGCAATAGAATCATTGTAATAAGGATAAAAACCGAAACCTAAACCGACAACGTTTGTTAACATATATATGCTTACAAGCACCCATGGTGATAATGAGTGTGTATATGAAGAAATTGACGAAGCAATTAAACACAAAAAAAAGGATGAAAATTTAATAGTAGTTGGAGATTGGAATGCAAGCATTGGAAAAGGCAAGGAAGGAAATATAATGGGTGAATGGGAAAAAGGAATGAAAAAGGGGACCGACTTACAGAGTTTTGCACGAATATAAATTAGTAATTGCCAACATCCAGTTTAAAAATCATAATGGAAAAAGCCAGGTGATACTGCAAGATATCAGATAGATTATATCATGGCTAAGCAAATATTTAGAAATCAACTGGTCAACTGTAAAGCAGACATTGATAGCGACCATAATTTAGTGATAATGAAATGTAGATTGGGGTTTAAAATCCTGAAGAAAAGGTGTCAGAAGAATCTGTGGAATTTAGAGAAGCTTGAGGAAGAGGAGGCAAAGAAGATTTTTGAGGAGGTCATTGCAAGAAGGCTGAGTAAAAAAGATAATGTAAAAAATATAGAAGAAGAATGGGAGAATGTTAAAAAGGAAATTCTTAAATCAGCAGAAGTGAACTTAGGCAAAACAAAGAGAACTGGTAGAAACCTTGGGTTTCAGACGATATATTGCAGCTGATAGATGAACGTAGCAAATATAAGAATGCTAGTGATTAAGAAAGTAAAAGGAACTATCAACAATTAAGAAATACTATAACAACACGAAGTGCAAACTAGAGAAAGAAGAGTGGATTAAAGAAAAGTGTTCTGAAGTGGAAAGAGAAATGAACATTGGTAAAATAGATGGAGCATACAGGAAAGTTAAGGAAAATTTTGGGGTACATAAATTAAAATCTAATAATGTGTTAAACAAAGATGGTACACCAATATATAATACGAAAGGTAAAGTCGATAGATGGGTGGAATATATTGAAGAGTAATACGGAGGAAATGAATTAAAAAATGGTGTTATAGAGGAAGTTGAGGAGGATGAAATGGGAGAAACAATACTGAGATCTGAATTTAAGAGAGCATTAAAAGATTTAAATGGCAGAAAGGCTCCTGGAATAGACGGAATACCTGTAGAATTACTGTGCAGTGCAGGTGAGGAAGCGATTGATAGATTGTACAAACTGGTGTGTAATATTTATGAAAATGGGGAATTTCCGTCAGATTTCAAAGAGCGTTATAGTCATGATACCAAAGAAAGCAGTAGATAAATGTGAAGAATACAGAACAATTAGTTTAACTAGTCATGCATAAAAAATCTTAACTAGAATTCTGTACAGAAGAATTGACAGAAGAGTGAAAGAAGTGTTAGGAGAAGACCAATTTGATTTCAGGAAAAGTACAGGGACAAGAGAAGCAATTTTTGCGCTCAGATTAATAGTAGAAGGAAGATTAAAGAAAAACAAACTAACATACTTAGTATTTATAGACCTGGAAAAGGTGTTCAATAACGTAGACTGGATTAAGTGTTCAGAATTTTAAAAAAAATTAGGGTTCAAATACAGAAATAGAAGATTAATTGCTGACATTTACAGGAACCAAACAGCAACAGTAATAATTGAAGAACGTAAGAAAGAAGCCATAATATAAAAGGACGTCTGACTAAGATGTTCCCTATTCCTGTTAGTATTTAATCTTTACATAGAACTATCAGTTAATGATATTAAAGAACATTATAGATCTGGAGTAACAGTACAAGGTGAAAAGATAAAGATGCTACAATTTGCTGATGATATAGTAATTCTAGCTGAGAGTAAAAAAGATTTAGAAGAAATAATGAACAGCATGGAAGAAGTCCTACACAAGAACAAACGCATGAAAATAAACAAGAACAAAATGAAAGTAATGAAATGTAGTAGAAATAACAAAGATGGACCGCTGAATGTGAAAATAGGAGGAGAAAAGATTATGGAGGTAGAAGAATTTTTTAATTTGGGAAGTAGAATTACTAAAGATGGACGAAGCAGTAGTGATATAAAATGCCAAATAGCACAGGCGAAACTAGCCTTCAGTCAGAAATATAATTTGTTTACATCAAAAATTAATTTAAACGTCACTAAAAGATTTTTGAAAGTATATGTTTGGAGCACACCTTTATATGGAATTGAAACTTGGATGATCGGAGTACCTGAGAAGAAAAGATTAGAAGCTTTTGAAATATGGTGCTACAGGAGAATGTTAAAAATCAGATGGGTGGATAAAGTGACAAATGAAGAGGTGTTGTGGCAAATTGATGAAGAAAGAAGCATTTGGAAAAAATATAGTTTAAAGAAGAGACAGACATATAGGCCACATATTAAGGCATCCTAGAATAGTCGCTTTAATATTGGAGGGACAGGTAGAAGGGAAAAATTGTGCAGGCAGGGAGCATTTGGAGTATGTAAAACAAATTGTTAGGGATGTAGGATGTAGGGGGTATACTGAAATCAAACGACTAGTACTAGATAGGGAATCTTGGAGAGCTGCATTAGACCAGTCAAATGACTGAAGACAAAAAAAAATAATCCATTATAAACTGATAAGCAAAAGAAAAATAAATATGAAGAAAAAATTATTACTATTCCCCACCTAGTATTCTTATCGTGTTCACATTATATGGTTACTTGTGTTTCCCATCACGATTAGGGGATATTTAGCTCACGGCTCACTTCGCTCATCCTTCCCATCTAGCCAGAAGGCTCTGCCCCTTGAACCCTGTTGAGTTCATTAAACTAATACTTGTGAGAATAATAATGATAAATAAAAGTTAAAGCCTGTTCAATTTATAAAAAATATCAATGGATTGTAATTTCTTCAGGGCAACAGTTTGTTCAATACAGGTCTTGAAAGTTTGAGAAATCTAAGAATGTGGGTTTGAAAAGTGAGTCTCAATCTTAAAATTATTAGTTATGACTGATTACACAGTACTTCGTATGGGTAAAAATATATTTTGCTCAGTTTTTAATGTACCCCGATAAACACCACCAGGAGGTGACCATACTTCGATTTTCATTTTCTTTTAATTAATTTTATTTTGTTTTTTAGTCATGAAACCAGAGGCAGAAGCAACCAGTCCCATTGCATATACAGTAACAGTGGCTGTGTTGGTTGAGCTGCTGCGCCATACATAGTCGCACCTCTTAAAAAATTGAAATGCAAAAAAACTCAAAAATTATTTTAAAAAAATTATTGTTTTGGATATTTATCTGAGGAGTATTGGAAGCTTCAATCTAGTGAATATCTTGTTTGGTGTAGTCGCAAATGGGGAAAATTTGCAATCAGTGTTCAACTTATTTTACCTTTCTCTACCCCTTTCAACGTCAAATTTAGAAAAATCTAGGAAATTGGTTTTCATTTACAAGAAAATTACACACACCAAAAATCAAGTTGATATCGTCAATTGTTACTGAGAAATTTAAAAATCTGATGTGCACATCACATGACTTCCTTGTACACCTTTTAAAGTACATATACACATTTTTTGCTGCACTTCATTTAAACTTATTTCATTTGAAAGTGAGATACTATCCACCAATTCTTTAATAAAGTGGACAATTACACAATTGCTGAAATATTAGTTTTTATTAACATTAAATATTTATACAATTATTAATTCAACAATCTTAAATGAAATATTAGGATAGAGTAAAATCATTAGTAATGAAATCCTTCATTACTTGTATAACTAGATCAGTATCTTCGTGAGTTGCTGATAACAAACATTTCAGATTTTTGGTGTGTTGTATAAATGAAAGTTAACAATAATTAAATTATTCCATTTAGTGAACTCCTGCATACTGGTTACAAATGTTAATTTCGACCTTACTGTGTAAAATATTCACTCTTTATTACTGGATTATTTGGTGAATAATCAAAAATGGGAAAAGAAACAATCATACAGGAAAAATAAAGATAACATGAAGTAATATATCTCAAAAAAATTACAAGAACATGAATATGAAGGAGAAAAAACTGTTAAGAACAAGGGAAGATGATAAATATAAAACGGAAGAAAATGTTAAAACCAAAGAATGAATAAAAAGGAAGAAAATGTGGCAAACCAAATAAGAAATAAACTGGAAGAAAATTTTGCAAACAAATAAAGAATAAAAACATTAAGAGACGATGTTAAATATAAAGAGGAAGAAAACATTAAGACCAAGGAAAGAATAAAAAGATTAAGAGAGGATCATGAATATAGAGAGAAAATTTGAAAAGTAGAGAATATGTACACAAATTAAGATCAGAAAAATTATGTCAAACCAAACAGTGATTAAATGATTGGCAACAAAATACAAATAAATGATATGATAATCAACTCTGACTTAGGGAGAATATTGTCCAACAATATCAGAGGAGTAATGTACTAACGATAAGAATTTTTTGTAAATTATTAAAGATAGGGCATGTATGCCTGCCTAAGTGTATGTGTTGTTCTTGTGAGGGTTTATATTTCACTATGTAGATAACTTTAATGTACATAAAATTAAGCAGAAATTACAGAATAGTTAAAGTAAACTAGAAAATCCAAAAAATAATGTGATTAATTATAATTTTCAATTAATATTGAATAATCAGTTGTTTAACCAAATCTATTACATACGCACATTTTTAAAATTACATAAACTTTTTATTTCACTAATAACATCTGATTTATATATATATTTTTATTGCTATTATTGAATAATCATTTATTGTAAAACTTTTTTACAATCATGGGATAATAATTATTAATGAATCAATTTATTTAAAAAAGAAAAAATCTTATCAAAAAAAAAAGAAAAAAGAGATGAAGTCTGCTTCGAACTGATGTGCTTCCCCTTACATTTCCAAATATTTCATTTGGCTGTAACAACGGAACCAATGAAAACAAGTAACACATGATTCATCCTTGAAAAGCACTCAATCAGGGTTTATTACTGCAGTTAAGAAAAAGTCCAAAATCCAAACTTTTTGGACAGTTTTGGTTCAGTCGGTTCCAATCAAACGGGGATGTGCGCAACTAGATGTTGCAACAATCCCTAAATACAAAAATCTCAACATACTACGGCTAATAGTTTTTGAGATGCGAGATACGTACGTACATACATAATACCTATGTACAGACGTCACGCTGAAACTAGTCAAAATAGATTCAGGGATGGTCAAAATGGATATTTCCGTTGAAATCAGAAAACCGATTTTTTTTGCGATGATAATACTTTAAAAAAAGAATAGCAGCGTTAAAAAAAATTCAAAATCCATTTTAGTCTTTCAACTGGGAATTTCAAAAAATCTAGAAATGCATTTTTAAATATTCACATGAAGATTACAGACACCAAAAATTAAGTTGATATCTTTATTTGTTACTAGAAATTAAAAAAAAAAATATATATAGTAAATTTCTTGTTATTCCATGTTAACCCTTTAAACTTGGAATTTCAAAAAATTCTTTCTTAGAGTGCACTTACACCGTAAGAACATGAACACAAATTTTGTTCAATTTATCTTCAGAAGTGTTTGCTGGGCGTTTATGAATAAGTCGTCTGTTAGGCCATGTTGCTTTATAGGTATAGACATTTATCCATACAAAAAAAAAAAATATAATAATAAAAGAAATTAAATTTCATGTTCATTTGTATATAAAAATAATAATATTTTAATAATACTTAATTCTGATTAAAACCAAATCTTTGCAAAGTATCGACAAAAATTAATTTGAAATATTTATTAAAGAGAATGCCGTTAATAATTAAACAAACTTTTTTTGTCATCTCAAAAAAAAGGCAATTTCGTACCTCTGAGCCCATTCTATGTCAGCTGGTACTCCTGCCATACAGCTGCCTGGTTTATTAAAATCAAAATTAAAAAAAAAAAAAAAAAAATAGCGATTAATTAATTAAATTCTCTAGCAGTTGTCACTTTCTTCTTATCCTATATTTGAATTTCAAATACTCCCTCAAAAATATAATTTGAGAAACTAGGAAATCACCAAATAGATTTTTGATAATATACCTCACGATTCTACATTTTGAAAAATACTAAAATTTGTGTAGTTAATTATTTATTTTAAATTTGAACAAATACCAACCGTGGTGCAATCTTGTGTAGTAGCTTGCAAATTAATCCGAACACAGGGAATGTTTTGTTTATTTTTAAGTTATGGCTACACTGCTTAACCATACTATTAAGTCATTAGGTTATGTGAAGTTGTTTTAATCGTTTAGCAATTTTCGTGTTATTTTGTGTTTCGTGAAAGTTTATTTCAGTTTTTATTACAAAATCTAATAATGGACATAACTGCAAGAAAGCGTTTGAAAATTGTTTCTCTCTCTAAACATACAAATATGACACAACGAGAAATAGCTTCCGAGTGTGGTGTTGGACTAGGGACAGTGAATGCTATTTTAAAACATTTTAAAGAAACTGGTTCCTTTTTACCCAAAAGGAAAGGGAGATGTGGCCGAAAAAGGAAAACTACTCCCACACAGGATTGGTTATTAGTGAAAAAAAGTATACTAGATCCAACATTATCTGCTGCGGACTTAAATCGAGAATTAGCAGCCAGTGGAACAGAATTGCATGTGACAACTATTAGACGCAGACTTGTTGCAGCCGGACAGAAAGTTTGTTGGCCAGCCAATGTTTGTATAATTTTGATTTTAAAATTATTTTCATTGACTTGTTTATATATATATATATATTTTTACTTCTTTCTTGTAGTTTATATTTATTTTATTTAATTTTTTTTTTTGTTCCAAATGATTTTTAAAATATTTTCTTCTGGTGGTTTGTTATGATTTTTAAATTGATTAGTTTTTATTTTTAACTGGTTTACTTTAAAAATTTTAATTTTTATTTAGGAACATAGAAGCTATAAATCAAATATTTAAAAATTTTCTTATATGAAAACTAGAAATAACAGTTTTTGATTTTTAATCACTTTAAATGTATGCCAAGGTGATGATAAAAAAGTCTTGAAGTTGCGATAATTGTATTTTGTGGATAAATTTTAAAAATTGAGTTAAAATTTCCTTTGTCTACAAATTTTTTTAATGAATTTGTGTTGTTTGAAGTATGCTTTTAGAGCCAAACAGTAGCATTAATGTACTAGTGGTCTTGTTAGAAATAAGGTAGTTATGCAAGTTTAAATTAAGTGATGCAGACTGTCTGAGAACAAAATTTGCATCAAAGTAAAAAGATTCAAAAAAATTTACCTTTCATCTAACAATATCTGAAAAATTAATGCCATTTTATGAATGTATAAAATAAAAACATGTTAAATAAAATCTTGAACCTAAAAATACATGACCCTGCATGATGGCTTGCAATGTGGCAGTTTTGATTTCACATTTGAATAGATCAGTTATTCTGTGCTTTTTGTCAAAATAAAATTTCTTTCTGTATATGGATTTTTAAAAAAATTTGGGTATAATAAATCTAATTCTACTCTTGAATAATTGTTTGCTGTAACGTCTACTGTTATTTATTTTCAATGCCAGTGGTTACAGCTGATAAAAATGCATTTAGCAGTGAAGTTATAGATGTTTGAATTACTATAAAAGAAAATTCCCAATAAAAAATGGTAACTTCAGATTTTCACAAATGATTAAGAATCAAACTATAGAAAGTTATCCCTACCATTTTCAGTTTCAAGTTTTAGTAAAGCCAGTTATTTTTACATGGATTTGAATACTAGATCATGGATACCGGTGTTCTTTGGTGGTTGGGTTTCAATTAACCACACATCTCAGGAATAGTCGAACTGAGAATGTACAAGACTACACTTCATTTACATTCATACATATCATCCTCATTCATCCTCTGAAGTATTATCTAAACGGTAGTTACCGAAGGCTAAACAGGAAAAGAGAGAGAGTTATATGAAGATGGTAGTGAAACTTTTTAGGTGTAACAAGTGAAGCTTGATTGTAGGCTATGCAATATTTCATTTTGCATTTGTTTTTGCTCCTACATTTTCTTAATATCTTTAAAGTTATATAATAATAATAATGTAAAAATCAGCCTATTGTAGTTAAAAATAGTGAAGAAAATTTCATTGTTAAACCAAGATTTATACATGGATTAATATAATGTAGATGGATGCTTGTTCATTAAAAATAAAAATTTGTATAACATCTCATTTTTAACGCCATGGAAAGATTATTTTTATGAAGCAGATATATCTCTTGCTTTCATGGGGGTCAGTGACTGGAATACAAACACTGAGTAGGGGATTATTGGATAGCAAAATATGTTTCTTAACATTTTATATATGATTTTTAATTTGTTAGCAAAGTCATTCAATTTATGGAAGTTTTAGGAGAATCTGAAATGACGATTGTAGAACAGTGGATCAATAGTGATGAATCATTTCAGAAATGAAAATTCTGAGACCGTAATACAATTCTTTAGCACTACAAATACATGTTTCTGGAACATGTTTTGTCACTTTCAGATTAAACGGAGACCATTCTAACACAGCATGTTACGACTGTTAGGTTGAGAATATAAATAAGGCCTATACTGTGTGTACATGCTTGAGTCTTTTATATAATAAATAAATATAATCAAATCTAATCTAAGCTCGCTAACATTGACTAGCGAGCATAGGTTAAGTTTGGTTAGATTAATATAATGTAACTAAATGTTTTAGTTTTTTAAAACATCATTCTTCCTTCTGAAAACAGGTGGCCTCTGTTTAATCAGAAAGTACCAATTTATGGAAGAACATGCACCTAATATATGCGATTTCTCTTTTTAATTCATGAGACAGCAATTCTGGTTATGGGTCCAGGATTTGCCAGTTGTAATAATAATAATAATAAGCAGGACAAAATGTAATTAAGGGTATTTTTTTAAATAAAAAAGGGTATTTTAAGGAAATAAATAAAAAAAATTAACTTGAGTTATTTTCAGATTTTGTTGTCATCAAATACTTTATTAGCTTCTTCCTCAGTTTTTCTGGAGATGAATCAGTCAGTGATTGTATGTTTTCAAGCATTTATCAAGCACATTCTGATTGTTGTCTGATAGTTTATTTCATATGTATTATTTAGTATGTTCAGTAGTATGAGTTATAAAAGATTATTTTACGTGATTAATTTTGTTTTTGTTGTAGATAATGGATGTTCCAATTCATGGTTCATGTGAAGATGAAGATTCTTTGAACTTTGACATCAAAGTTGAAATTAAAGAGGAGAGAAACAATGAAATAGAATGTTTATTTATACCTGTCAATCAGATGGAAGATGAGGTAGCATTTGAGCTTATAAGTTGCTGTTCTTATGTTAGTCATTCATAATTAATTTATTTTTTTTTAACTTTGTTTTCTTTTTCATGTGACTAAAACTATTGTGTACATGTGCACATAGTCTTTTCTTTACAACAGTCTCTTGTTTTTCATGACAAAACATGATTGAGAGTATAAATTTTTGAGTCTCTAAATTTAGATGAAGAATTAGAACTATGATAAATTTAATTATAATGGTTTTTTACTATACTGATTATAATTATTATTTTTCGGAAAGATGAGAATCCTGACAAAGTAATGACAAGCAGAAATTTTTTGAATAGATAAATCTTTACTTTAGTTGCTGTTTAGAGCATTCTGTTTATTTTAAGTTCATTCATTTTAAGTTCATTCTGTTTATTTTAATTGTCAATTTTTATTTTTATTGGATGAACATAGATATAAAACTTAAGAAGAAATTAAAGGGAAAATTAGTTTTAGTTTGGTGTGTGATGAAAAAGGTTTACCCTGAGTCATATATTAATGAAGGTTGTTTTTTATATCTGTGGCTTTTAATTTTTAAAAAAAATGTTTTATGAATTTTGAAAAACCTTGTAATCTAAGTTACTGAAAAATATTTTTTAAATCCACTTACTACTGAATCATGGCAGGTGGATGATGAAAAACTGATGAGACAAAAGTTATGTTAAATTTAGCCTACTTTATATACAAATATTTTGTATTCTGAGTTAGTTTTGTCACATTTCATTGATTATGATAATAAAAATATGATTATTTATTTATTTTTTGTAAACTTTTGTTACCTTTTTGATTGGGTTATCAGGGCTAAAATGGGATACATTTAGTGGGATATTTTTCAGCTGGATGCCTATTGGTAAGGATTATTACCATCATAATTGTCCTTCTATTGATATTGTATTACTTACTTAGTTTCTGTTTTCTTGGAGTGGGGAATACAGCTAAGGCAGTATTTTAAATATATTTGTTATGTTAGTTGGTGGAAGTACAAACTTATTGGATGCAATTTGTACGAGTCCATGATTAGGTCGGTTCATAAAACAAATATCTCAGTTTTAATTCATCATGTAACTTGATTGTTTGTGGTTTAACTTGTTTTGAAAAGTAATTTACTTCATCCATTATACATATATCTTAGTTTGTTATACTATAATGTGTTGATGAATTTGATAACCTGAATACATAAAAATGAACCTATGCAAAACATAATTACACAAATTATTATGTCGCTTGTTATACTGTTCAGTGTTTGTGGTTACATATAAACTCAAACAAGGGAAATACAAAATACAGTGTGGTGCTTCAAATGATCCAACATCTGGTTTTGTTAAAAAATATTTATTTGAATCGCAATTCAGAAAGTAAAATACAAAGTGTTTACTATCTACCTGGAGATTATGTTCTGCTTATCACATGTTCAATATGATCACCATCAAAGCTTGCATTGTCTTCAACACGAACTCCTTTGTTGTTAATAACTTGATGACGAATATCGTTGGTTATCTCGTTGTACGCCTCGGTGATCAACACTTGCAGTTCCATCACTGTACAAGGTTGTTTAGGGAAAATCTTTTCCTTTAGAAATCCCCAAAGAAAATAATCACATGGATTCATATCAGGACTGTTCAGGGATCAATTCTGTCCACATGCAAAACAATTAGGAAATCTGTTTGAAATGACATTTACGTTAAAAGTTTCATGCAAAAATCTAAAACAACATTAGCTGTATGTAGTCTGGCTCCATCCTGCATGAACCACTTGTTTTCTGTTGCAGGAAGCTGAGGAACAAAATTATTACGCATCATGTTTAGATAACGTTTACTGTCTGTTAAAAAAAAAAAATGGCCCTACTACCCCACAACTTGAGATAGCACCCATACCATAATTCTTGGAGCGCAATGCACCTTTTCATGAAGCATGTGTAGATTTTTGGAAGCTCAAAAATGCACATTTTATTTATTAACAGCTCATCTAGGTGAAAATGTGCCTTATCTGAAAACCAAACATTTTTCAACAGTGTACTTCTTGGTTCACAGCCCATTCAGCGGATGCCATTCTTTGATGTTTTTTTTTAACTGTTAATTTAGGAAACACTGTTATTTTGTTTAGATACAAATGCAAATCAGTTTTTAAAATCGTTGTACAGATCGCCTTTTTCTTTTTCCTGTTTAGCATCCGGTAACTACCGTTTAGATAATACTTGAAACCCAACCACCAAAGAACACCGGTATCCACGACCTAGTATTCAAATCCATGTAAAAATATCTGGCTTTACTAGGACTTGAACGCTGTAACTCTCGACTTCCAAATCGGGTGATTTGGGAAGACGCATTAACCACTAGACCAACCCGGTGGGTTTGTACAGATCGCCTAGAAATCCCAAATTGTACTGTTGATTTGCCCGGGCTCCTCAGCAATGCTGCTTTGACACCTTCGACATTCTGTGGAGCACGAACATTGGCAAATCATTCATGCTTACTCTCAAATATTGAACCATCACTGTTAAATTTTTTGTAAAGTCTACGTATTGTTTTAAATGAGAGTGACCACCGAATTTGAAAATGTGCATAAAATGTCTTTGTGTTTTATGCACATTTCACCATACTTTTCGTTTCATTAAATAGAACACACTCTTTACGCATTGTTCAACAGTTAGTATTTCTTTGGCAACCATCTTGGAACAATACACAAACGGCACACTCAGAAAGAGAAGAAATTAATTTTCTGGAACTGCTGTCACTTCTACTGACATAAAACACATTAATAATTATTAACCTAAACAATTATTCCCAGAACAAATATTGGATCATTTTGTGCACCACTTGTATATTCTATTACAAAAACATTTTCCTGGATTAATAAGCATTGTATATTTATAAATGGTATTGAAGAACGTGAGATTGAGCGATTGAGTTCACAAATTAATCAAAATTTCAATTTCATTAATCACGAAGTACAATTCTTTTAAATGCTCATTTTAGATGTTAGATAAATTGATTTAGATGTACATTAGTTTGTATTGTTTGTTAAGGGATTCTATTTTTATGTTGTAGGCAGATGATGTATCACATTTAATATCACCAGAAAAAGATCCACTCAGTTTGGTAGACAGTAACTCTTCATTGAAAGTTGCTAAATCTGAGATTGGCTCAATTAAAATAGAAAATGTGGATGTAAATCATGAAGAAGTGGTAAGGTGTTTGTCTTTGTAACATATATAGCATTATTAATTATTATAAAAAACTTCTTTTTTTTTATAACCAGTTTTTGTTTTATAATATATAAGATTCAAACTTTTGTTACTGTATATGAAAATAATTCTCATAACGTATGATTGAAAAACATTTAATATTCATATTTAGTAAATCTTAAAGACTATCAGAATATTAGGTAATAGCTTTTTTGAAATCCTTCTCCAAGTCTGTTATTACTCTTCTCTGTGTTTTTTTTTTTAATTATAAAAAATTCCCTAAAAATAGAAATTTTCCATAAGATTTAATTCTACCAAAAATTAGACTCACTGAGTTTCAACCATCTGAGATGTGTAAAGTAAGAACAGAATCATTGGCTTTATTTAATTCTAATTACATTCACTGTTTCTACTTTTACTACCCAATGATTCACTTGCTATGAGTGTGTTATCATTTTCTCTGTAACCAACATATTTTTATTGTGTTCTAATAAAAACTGGAAGGATGTAATTTTCATGCTACTGTAACAGGGCCTGTATTTAAATAACGAATCATTTAAAGTGTTATTGGAAATTATTTCCTGTTAAATGACATTTCTTTTAGATTGGGATTCTACAAACAAATACATAATTCTTTCTTGTGATTGTTGACTCTTGCATTGAAATTAGTGACTCCAGTTTAAAAAGTCTTATGATTAGGTATCTTCTAAATATTGAACTACAGAAAATTTCTTGAGAATTCAATTTAATTTAATTTTTATTTATTTATTTATAATTGAATATGTTTTATTACTATGAGGAGAAAATACTTTGTTACAGAGTAGAATATATATTACTTAGACATGTAATTAAGTAAATTTTGTAACAGCTGTAAATGTTTATAGTTCATTTATTTATAAACAATATCTTCTCTTTAATTATGGAGAAAGCAAAAACTAATTACAATCTAATTTGACTTTTTCTCTATTTTGGAATTATTGCATCATATGCCATAATGTTTTGTTGTGAAAAGTATGAAATTGTGTTGAATAAATATGTTATCATTTTGCTCCAAATAAAATACTTAGGATTTTATTTTGTAGCAAAATATGCATTGTGTTCTGAACTAATGCTTACTGAGATGTTGATGGTTCAGAAATTGAAATGATGGCCCAACGTTTTTACAATTGCATTTCATGATCTTATAATAAGGTAGTTGTTTATACAAGTTTATCTTAGAATGCATTCCTTTGAATAATTTGAACATTGCCCTTATGCAGCCAATCATTTTAAAAGTTTGATTTGTAGTAAATAAATCTATGTTTATGTTGAACTTTATATACATATTTGTTTGAGGGGTGGCTGAAATGTAATATACAGTCAGTCTGTTGTAACTTGCAAATAAAACTACATTTTATTTGCCATGAAAAATTTAACTATATTCACGAAATTAACATTTACATTTCCCCCCCCCCAATGTTTATCAACCAGTTTTCTCATTATGTCTATGAAGAATGCTGGTGGTTTTTCTTTGATCTATGACTTTACTGTGTCCGTCAGTTCATAATCTGTGGTGAAATGAATATACTTAATGTCCCTTTTTAATTACGGAAAGAAGTGAAAATCACAAGTCACCAAATCTGTTGAATATGGAGAGTGTGGAATATTCAGTTTTTAACTTCATAAGAGTTTTGGCGGTTGTATTTGATGTGTGTAGCTAACCATTACCATGTTACAGAATTATCAGCTCTGTGGATTGCCAAACACAACACCTAAGGTATTTTAATATGTCGAACAGAATTTACAGATAGCTGTAAATTCCAGATAGTCAGTCACATATATGTGTTTATCCCAGAACACAGTTAAGAGGATTTTCTTAACATCTGGCACTGTTGATATTATACAATTTATATAAAAATAGAATATCCACTTACCAACAGTTGTGAGTATTGACTATCCAAGTGCTTTCGGGTTATTCCTTCATCATCAGGGATACTGATTAATTATGAATTTTATAGTTGTGTATATAAATTTTTATAAATGGGAATTAAAATGAAAATAAAATTTAAAATTATGTTGCAGTATAAATTTATACTGCGTAACAGTTGTAAACATCTTACTGACAAGACATTTTTCTTTTAATGTTGACTTATTTTAATTATTGATAATCAACTGTTATGAACATAATTAATTGTTGGTAAGTGGATACTCTATTTTTATATAAACGGTTAAAATAATTTTTTGTAGAGATTTGTGTTTTGAATTTATTTGATTGTGGCAAACGATAGTTTTTCCAGTATTCTATGCTTTGCCATTTTTCTTCTGGGTTATAATGATACACCCAAGTTTCATCTCCTATTGTAATATTGAAAAGGAAGTCAATGTGAATTTTCTGAAGCTGTTCACAACATTCCTTTTATTGTTTGTTCTTTTCTGTGAGTTTCTGTGGCACCCATTTTGAAGAGATTTTACAATTGCCCCGTTATGCAATAATTTGTCTTTTACTCTTTCTTTCTATATACCTGTTTGGGTAGTGATGTGTTTATGTAATGCAGCAATTTTGAATAATTCACATCCACCTTCTTTTGATGGTTCACAGCAGTCACAGAAAACTGGTTGATCATTACAAGGCTCATACTAAATATTCTTTTTATTAACTTCTCATTTACAATAAGAATAGTACTTACTATTCACAGTACTTTGATCAGCAGTTTCATCACCATAAGTACCTTTTAGATAACAATGAATGTCGTTAGAATTCACTTTTTCAATTAGTAAAAATTCAGCTACTGCATGTTGTTTTAAATGCGTTGACATTGCATGCATACTTGATACCATAACAATGGTTACTAGTAGAGGAATGAAACTACAAGACTGCAATACCTGTTTCTTCATGCAACATTTTGCTCTCCCATTACGTTCCATTGTACATTATTTTTAGCTGCTCATTGAATAATATTTTTCTTGATAATTTGTACCCTAACATATATTGTTGTAATTTGGCTTCAATAAAAAAAAGACATGTGAACTATAGTATGTGTACTTAACACCAATCCGGAGGCTTTATAATCTTTATTTATACCAAGTAAGTTTTTTTTGTCATGTCTGATTTATTCATTGAATGTAATGAGAGTAATAGTTATTACATTATAATGTTAACAAATTATATTATATTAACACAATTATAATATTTGTTTGAAATCAGAATAACTTACATTTGTTTAACCACGCTTAAAACTTGGGAACTGCTTAGCTGGTCTGATGATTCTTTTGCAACAGCATTTTACTTTAATTTAGATAAAAAAATTTAGGGATAAATCCAGGTAACTCCATATAAGGTGTAAGCATAAGCCTTGAACCAAGAGAGCAGTTAACATTTTTTTATTAATAATATTTTGAGTTGCTGATTAAATCATGTTCTATGAAAGTTATGTTTCTGGAAATGAAGTTTGGAAAATAGACTCAATTTTATTTTAGTATTTCGTTTACTAAAGTTGAGTTTTTTGTTCGGAGTTTATGAGGTTTATTGCATGAGTATATGAAGTAAGAGTATGTTGTTGGGAGTTTACGAGGTTCAATAGAAAATTTTACCTCCTCACAATTTTCATAGGTTGACAAAGACATAAGTTTTGTAAGATTAATTCAAGTCTATATATATGTTACTGGAAATTTTTTTTTTGAAGAATTGTGCAAAGTAAACACTATTTTTGATTATTTTCATAACTAGAAGTTACTTTTTCAAGAAGATTCTATAATTTGTTGGTCAGTGTGTCTACATGTTTTTACAGTTATTTAAAGTGCTATCCTTGTG